>NW_011495022.1:6010437-6030660 GCF_000754665.1 Bison bison bison | reverse complement strand
CACATCAAACAATCTTAGAGGGAAATGGAATTTCTACCTTAAGGGAAGTTTCTTACGATGTGCTTTCAAGAGCTCTCTGAGGGGTGACATAGGGAGCTTGCTGACTTCGCTGAATAGGAGGGCTGTTTCAGACACAAACCAAGAATGGTGACAACTGCTTTGGAAGGATAATAAAGAGGGGAGATTGTCCTCAGCAGCTTGGGTGGATATGGGGAAAGGCAGTGAGGTAATTTGGGAGTGAGGGGTGAAAGGCCTTAAGATCCATAAGGAGAGCTTAGATTTTTCTTCTAAGTAGATAAAGGTTATGCAGCATTCAGAACTGGGGTTTGAATCCCAGCTCTGTCCTTTGCTAACTGGATGCCCACAAGCCAGTCACATTTCACTGTTACTCCCGAGCCACATGGGGACAGAAACACTGTGCAGTGGAGCCCCATGCTGTCCTGGGGACTGGGGTAAACCGAGGTCTGAGCAGCCCTTCATGGCACAGGTGTGTGTCAAGTGCGTTCCAGATTAGCAGTTATGTGATTTCTCTCTCTGGGAGGAAACCTGTGCCCCACCAAACAAGAACCCGTAAGCGCCTTCAGACAATTTTCATGATCTGCCCTGAACGCATCCTGAATTCCCATGGAAGAGATAGAGTCTTGTGGCTTCTAACATGAATGCTTGTAAAAAATCAGTGCAATTCTCACAGCTGTTCTCTACATGAGAGCTTGAACTGACCCGCGAGGAATCAGGGCTCCATGGAACTAACCACAAAAATTCTCAACATGAGCTCTGAAGGGAAACTGAAAATTAGAACAAAGAAAGTTTGTACTTCATGAAATTCCAAAATCAAAAAGCAAATCAGTGTTACTAAGGAAGTGATGTTATTATTTAAAGATCAAGACAACATATGGTTTTTAAGAGAGAGAGCAAACGACGGAAATAGCCTATCTTTTCAGAAAAAAAAAAAAAGGTAATGCCAACACTTAAAATCTGTTAAGAATTCCCTTCTTTAAAAAAAAAAAAGTGTGAACTACAGGTATGATTTTTGCACCATAAATAAAATTTGGCAAATGAGCCTTTGCTTTTTCTCATTTTCATCTTAACTAGAGCTTATTTTTTAACTTTTTAAAAAGTTAACTTTTTAAAACTTTTATTTCTTAACATTTGATCTAAAACAGAGCTTCTTAAAGTATAATCTATGAACCTGAGCCAGTCTGCAAACTGTTACTGGCGTGTCACAGGATAAGGACAGAAACTGAAAGTAAGAATTTATATATTTTATAGCAGTCTGACAGAGTCATCTTTGTGTTTGCTGAATCTAACAACAGATAGTTGGTATTTTTTCAATTTGTTTTTCTAGTTATTTTTATTTTACTTTACAAAACTACTGTTCATGTCTAGGAGAACTGGTGTTAAGCCTTACTGTGGAAAGTAAAGGTTACAAATTACAAAGATGCTTCTGATGGTAGAAGTCATAAATAACCTATGTTAGAGAAGAGTTCAAAATTCTTGTGAGTACATTAGCCATGGAGAGAGGCCAGGGAGAAACATTTCATAAAATGCATTCAAGATACTCAGCAGAAAAAAACAGGAGATGTGATTACCTAGAAGAGACGATTTTTCAGGTTACAAGCGCATGCCTACATACTTACTGGCGGACTCTATAAACTTAGGGTAGGCGTCATATGTGATGAGTGGAATCGGCAAATCCCTGAAGTACAGTTTCAGTGCACCAGTGATAATGTTGATATCTTCATACATGTTCACAGAAATATCTGCTTTCTCACCATCTTTGAAGGATGTTAAAAGAAACAGAAGTAAATATCTGGATTCATAGCACTTTTAACAAATAACATTTTTGTACACTGTTAAAGATTCATAATGCTTCAGTTTTAAACATCAAATTCACTGTGCTGATACATGTGTGTTTTTTTTCTGTGGAAGACAACCTGAATTTTTTATTCTAAAGTTATTTATTCTTCCACGATTTATGATGGAGGGGGATAGTAGAAGATGACTGAGGTTAACAAAAATATTTTAAAATTTCGTGAGAATTCCTAGAGGAATATTGTGGGGTAACTTTTTCTTTCTTTTTAAAATAAACATAGAGAATGTGAAAAATAACAACTGAGGTCCTCCCAACTTATAAAAGACCCAGCACAAAAGGCCGCCTTCGATTCACCCTGGGTTCTCATACATAATGTTCGCTCTTGCCTGAGCCCCGGGGATAGGAGAATTAGTGAGAAGGAAAGGCAAAACAAAACTCTAGAGTGTTGCGATAACAAGAGAAGAAATTATAAAACACAGGAATGTTTTAAACTTGCTGGGCCTTAACCCTGAAGGAAAGCTGGCCTTCCTTCAGGGTGACCCCTTCTGCCCTCCCCTGCACTTAGTACTCTGTTAAAACAGCTCAATTTTCATCTACTAAAGATTTAATTAGTTTCTACTCTGAGCTAGATCTTATACTAATTTCTTTTATTCCATTTGGCTTATGAAAGATTTCTAAGGATGAAAAAGCAGCCTCTTCCCCACAGAGCTATTAGAATGGCTAGAACCCGGAACACCGACAACCCAAATGCTGACAAGGATGTAGAGCCCCGGAACTCTCTCTGGTTGCTGGCAGAAATACAAAGAGGAGCTGGCACTTCAGAAAGCAGGCAGGTGCTTGCAAAGCTAAACAAACACTTACCATATAATCCAGCAATCATACTCCTTGGTATTTACCCAAAGGAACTGAAAACTTTTGTCCACACAAAAACCTGCACATAAATGTTTCTAGCAGCTATATTTGCAATTGCCAAAAGCATGGAAGCAACCAAGGTGGCTTTCAATAAGTGAACTGATAAACTGTGGTATACCCAGACAAAAACAATATTATTCAGTGGTAAAAATAAATGAGCTCTCAAGCCATGAAAAGACATGGGGGAACTTTATGTGCACATTGCCAAGTAACAGAGGCCGGTCTGGAAAAGTTACATACTGAACGATTCCAACTATTTGACAATCTGGAAAAGGCAAAGCTATGGAGTCAGTAAGAAGATCAGCGGCATTCGGGGAGGAAGGGGAAGAAGAAGAACAGATGGAGTGCAAGGATTGTTACAGCAGTCAAAGTTCTGTACAGCACTGTAATGGTGGATACGTGACGTTACGCATTTGCCCAAAACCATAGAACTGTACAACATAAAGAAGAACTTTAATGTAAACTACTGACTGTAGTCAGTAATAATGTATTGACATCAATATTGGCTCACAATTATAACAGACTGTATTATATGAATGAGAGATGTTAATAGAGGAAACTGTGGGCAGGAGCAAGAAAGGAGGGGTTATATGGCAAATCTCCCACTGCCAGTGGCTGGGAATGGACTTGATCAGTTGTTACCTTCCGGAGAAAAAGAAATGCCTCTTAACATTCAATCTTGTTTAGATTCAGGGTTGTTCCCGATGTCATTTCTTCACCTCATCTCCAATCTTGTCAAATATGTGGGCTGACCTAGATTTCTTCTGTGTTGATGATAATATCTCATTTATTTTGTCTTCTACCTCTGTTGGCTGTTAGAGGTCTGTGATGGGAGAGGAGTGTGATGGAACCAGAAGTGCGTACTTGCAAAGAAAAGGGTCTCTTCACCATCACAACTCCCGTTCTTTTTACTTCCTATATTCAAGCTTACACTCTTTGGTACCATTTATTCCAGTGCTCAACACAAAGACAAATCGGAGAACCATGGGAACAAAACCTTAATTTAAATGTTAAAAGAAAATAAGCTGCGCTGAGCTTTTCTTTGGCTGGGCCCCTCCTCCCACAGAGGGGTCTGATGCCAGAAGGTCTTTAGGTCCTCTCAGATTCTTGCCCCAACACATGAGATTGATTTTTTTTTTTTTTTCCTGGTTGGCCTTTCAAATCCACATATTTTGGCAGTTTTGTGATACTGGAGATTTAACACAATATTTCAGCATAACAATGTTGGAGAGAAGACTACTTTGACCATGTAATACCATTCCAACAGTCAATTAGCTGGGAAGTGCTAAGCATGCATGCCAACTTACAGGAAAATTCACAAAGCTTCTCCTTTTTTACCAAATAGATCATATCAACTCAGAAGTAAAGCTTTCAGGAAGTAAGTTAATTAGCACATGTGGTCAAAACCCTACATTTCTTAAATGAAAATTAATGAGCTTGAACTTGGATGACAAGATGCTGGGGAGGCATGCACAGCAGGCAGAGTTAGGTCAGCCACCACAGACCTGGGAAATCTGAGCTCTGTAATGACTTAGATTCCTTCCTCTCCCACCTACTTCCACTGTTTTTTCCATGGTTTCTGGTAAATTTAATTGCTCTGTATATATTTTGGTGAACATGGACCAGCCTTGGAGACTCCAATATTGGTAATATAGTTAAATTTTACACTTCCTTCTCATCCTGAAATTTAATAGGTTAATACTTACAACTAATACAGAAATTATAAAAATTATAAGCTAAGTTATTTTATTTGGCATAATAATAAATAGTGATTTAGAAAAACAATGGAAAGAATAAAATAAGAAATTATGTCTCTTTGGGTAGAGTATTATTGTCCTAAGGTAATGAACCTGCTGGAAAACACACCTCTGTCAAAAGCCATCTTGACATCTTCAATTAGGTCACTAAATCCTGAGACTCGGTACAGTCCTTCAGAATTAAGACCTGTAAAAATAGAGCAGAGGAGCTAATTAGTCTCTTTGGGGTAAAGTCCTTTCCTCAGATTTTAACTTTTTCTCATACTTCAGGTTAGGGAAGCAATGTGTCAGGAAGAATGATGAAACATATATGTTTAGAAATATGTATGTTTAGAAACCTCTTCATACTTTTCTCCTAAAATAAAATCGTTTTACTCACAGTTCTTTAATTCTGACGTACTCTCGCCTGAATATCTGTAATTTGGCTCATCATTTTGTCTAACTAGATCAAATGCCTTAAGTCTTAAGGGAAATAATTTCACCACCACTGCCATACCATAAATTCTTTTACATAAGAGAAGACTGAGATCAACTATATTAATAGGCCCGTAGCAATTATCTCCAAAGTGGCAGAGACTAATTAGGGCGTAGTTCTGGATTTTGGTTGTTTGGCCTGTTTTAAACAGAGCATTTATTTCTTTGCTTTTTGGACCTAAGCAAAGTATAAAAACTGAAAAAAGAACTGGCATTTATATGTCAAATTTTACAGACTGGGAGAATCATCCATAAATATATTTTTAAGCATATTTCTTATAACTGGTTAAGTGTACCTTGAAATCATGTTGGTAATTACTTGTTAACTGCTTTCAGACGTCCAGATTAGTATCTGGAACCATTCCCCCTAACCTGCAGAAGGAAGCCTGGCTGTGCAGGGGGCTGTGGCTGCTCTGAGCCGCTGGAAGCACCTCACCTCGAGCTTCGATCTCCCTGATGCACATGTCCACCACCATGGGCCGCTTGGTGGTGCGGGCTTTCACGAGCGTTGTCAGGTCACAGCTGTACACCTTCTTGACATGTTTCAAGTCTGGCTTACAGTCATTTGGGACCATCTTGGAACACTGCTTATGAACATTCAAACCACAATCTGAAGAATTTAAAAAGGAAAAATTCATTATTATTTTCAGAATTTTGAGTGTTCTGGAGTGTTTATTTTGGCAAGACACTTCAACCTGAATTAGGTTTAAAGACTAGCTTTCAGCCAGCAGAGTGAGGGGAACATTCCTCTCATTCTCTCTTTTGGAAAATTTTGATTTTAAGTTAGAAGACTAGAATTCCAGCTCATGTTCCATCATTTACTCACTGTATGATCTCAAGAGAATACCAACCCAGACCAAAGTTAATAAGTGTTCAATTAAATGTCTACAAAATGTAATATTATGCCAATTAAAAACTTATCCATTTCTTTAAAGTTACATAAAAATTATATTCAATGTGGGATATAACTGCATTTTAACAAATCTAATATGAGGTGGAAGTGAACCCCCAAAAGTAAAGAGTATCCAAGGGCCCTCTTAAAATGATGCTGATCATATTTATATATACTCATAGCTCTTTAAATATATGCATATGATAATGATATAGAATACATCTAGATAGCTAAAAGTAGCTATAGTTATTATTTGTTACTGCTATCATCAACAGCTTACTAATGCCAAGCACACTATTTCAAGTGCTTTACATTATTTAAACTCACAAATTTCTATAAAACAGGTTTTATTCTCTTTTATAAATGTGATGAAACCAAGCACATAGGTGTTAAGTAACTTACCTACAGCGTTTAGTACATTGTGGAGCCAAGATTCAAGCCTACAAAGATTGTAATGTCCACGATTTTAACACCTATACCATACTGCCTCTACTGAAATTATTCCTTTGCTTTGTCATTTTATTGGGTTATAAATTCTAAAATGCCAGAGTCCAAATATTTTCTAGTTAACATTTTGAGACATTTTATTTTCAAGAAGAAGAGCACAATGGCATTTTAGAAGAAGCAGAGAGAAATACAAATATTTTGCTAAATTAGACTTAGGAGACATGGACTGTACCTGAATAATTTAACTAAATTTTGTCTTTCTGGTTTTTTGGTAAATGTTACCCGTTTGTTTTTAAGCTCATGAAAACTTGACACTGACCTCTTGTAAATCAAATTCAAGTGGGGTACACATAGTTTACAGCCAGGTCTTAATGGATTAGGGGCTTCCCAGGTGGCGGTAGTGGTAAAGAACCCTCCTGCCAATTCAGGAGATTCAAGAGATGCAGGTGTGATCTCTGGGTCGGTAAGATCCCCTGAAGGAGGGCATGGCAACCCACTTCAGTATTGTTGCCTGGAGAATCCTATGAACTGAGGAGCCTGGCAGGCTGCAATCCATGGGGTTGCAAAAAGTCGGACACGACTGAAGCGACTCAGCACACAATGCATTTGAAAACCATACAATGTGATTACCCTGTCTGTGGTCCTTGGGTAAGCTTCAGTTTTGCTTACTGTTTGGGCAGAAAGGGGAGCATAACATTCACCTCACAGAATTGTTATGAGAATTAAGGAGCCAATGTAGTCAAGGTGATTTGCATATTGTAAAATGTTAGACAAATACCGACAATGATCATCATCATGACCTTCGGTAAAGTTGCAATCGAGTTATATTTGACAGTAACAGTTAACAGAGACAAGGAAAATTAGCCATGGCTTAAAAATAAAATTGTTATTTCATCAAATATGTAGACACTGCCAATCTGACAAAAGAACTTAAAGCTTGTGGTGACTCTTAGGGAGGAAGTCCTATGTTCTGAGCATCGCCCAAGTGAAAAGACAGGTTTGGGTCTTTGCAGGGGTCTGTCTGTAAGTGAACAGCACCGGAGATAGCACGGCAGTGCTGATAGTGTCCCAACATGACCATCACTAAAGAACAACAGCTGCTGCTTCGAGTACGGAAAGGCTGCCAGGGATAGGAGCTCTAGTGTGCCATCTCAAGAAATGACCCAACATTGTTCTACATAGTCAAATAATGTCCAAATGAGTCCAGGACCCAAATCCTAAATTTCTCTTTATTCTATATTAGATATAAATAAAGTTTCTGATTCAATCATAAGGCAAATTGGTGGTAAAATGTCCACTTAAAAGACCTCACTTCCCCTGAACATTTTAATGTTTTGGACAGCTTCTATAATTTAGAGCTAGATCTATTGATGTGTGCTTTTGAATGACTTACTTAAAATTTTCTGTGACTTATACAGAATGGGAATAATAATAGTATTTATCCATTAATATTGGATCTACTATTAGGTTCTATTATTATGTTAATGAGAGGCTGTACATTTCTCTGTTGTTATTCAGAAGAAGGAAGTAACTCTGAGGGGCCTTTCCTAGGCAGTGCCCCAGGGTTCCTTGAATGGCACTATCATGACCAGCTTAGGGTCAGGAGCTAGGCTGACCTCTAGGCCAATTCTGTTTGTCAGATGTGAATGCCAGGTCCTGAAAAGGACTGGGATGTTGGGGTTATAGCTGCTTCCTCATCTACACAGTTCTTAGTACATTTCATTTACAGAAAAGTACCTCCAAGCAGGCACATCATTTTTCTCTGACTGCTTTACCAAATCTGGGGAGTTGCAGCCACTGATTTCTCAAATATCTTTACCCTTCCCACTTATTATTCCTCTCCTGGGATTCCAACAACACAAATGTTAAATCTTGTTACTGTCCTACAGGTCTTTGAGGCTCAGTTCACTTTTTAAAATCTATTTTCCCCTCTCATTTAAGTTGGATAATTTCTATTGATCTATTTTTCAGGTTCATGGATTCCTGCCTCTGACATATCCAATCTATCAATACTTCTGAGCCCATCCTGTGGGTATTTTGTTCATAAATTTCTCAGTTCTAAAACGTCCACTTAATTCTTTCTTATATCTTTATTTCTTTCTGATATTTCCTATTTTTCATTTGTTTCAAGAGTCTTTCTAATTGCTTCTTGGAACATTTTTATGAATGCTGTTTTCCTTATCAGATAATTCCAACATCTATCTATATCATCTCAATATTGGTGACTATTGACTGTCTTCTTTCATCTGAGTTGAGATTTTCCTGGTTGCTGGTAATGAAGTATAATTTTGAACTGCATCCTGGATATTTTGAGTGTTATAAGACTGTGTGGTCCCTCCTGAAATCTTCAACTTTAGCAGGTAGTTAACCTGTTTAGATTTAGAATGCACATCCTGGCACACTATATAGGCTGTGTTTCAAATGTCAACCTAGTTTACAAAGCCTTTGTAATGCTTTTGCAGTGTTATTTTGCCCACCAAACTTGTATGTTATTCAAATGGCAGGACTCTACCCCACATTCTGGGCAGGGAAGAGGTCCTAGTCATTACGGCAGGGCGGAGAAGTCTTGGTTTGCCTCCATGCCTGGTTGGGGAGAAGTATTGTGCTGCATGAACTGCAGGGTGGGTACTAAAGACAGAGTTCTGATCGTGGTCTCAGCTGCCTCATTACTGCAGGGCAGGGGTGGAGACAGGGCTCTGCCTGTAGATTTAGGCTGAATGGGCGCTACTTCTACTTGAGGGTGAGGATGAAAGTCAGGGTTCCACCCACAGGCTCAGCCAAGGAAGGGTACCACTTTCTTCCTGCAGGATGGTGGGGGGAAGACTCACAGGAGAGAAGTACAACCCTGTTACTGCAGAGTGGGATGGAAAACAGGTATCTACCCACAGGCTTCTGCCGCAGTATCCACGGGGGCGGGGGGCAATGTGGCTTTGTCATGGTGTCCACCTGGAGAATGCAGATGCACTAAAAGGTTTCTATCTGGCTCAGCTGCCCTTTCCCCAAGACTGTGCATAGGAGAGCTGGTTCTCTCGGGATTATTTTTTTGTGTCTGCTGGCATTTATGACTCGTGGGTGTCTCTAGTGCTCAGGCTGGGATACACAAGCGTTAAAAAAAAAATCCAAAATACCACCAGGCAACTGACTTCTGAGTTCTCTGAGTCCTGAGGTCCCTAATCAGCCGCCACCCCCCACTTTTTTTTTAATGTGGACCATTTTTTAAAGACTTTTATTAGTTTGTTACAATCTTGCTTCTGTTTTTTATGTTTTGGTCTTTTGACCCTGAGGCACATGGTAACTTAGCTCCCTGACCAGGGATCAAACCTGCACCCCCTGTGTTGGAAGGCAAGAAGTCTTAACCACTGGACAACCAGGGAAGTCCCAGCCTTCCTTCTCATACCGAACTTTCACAGTCTTCTGATAGCTGACATACATATTCTTTTGTTATCATCATTGTGAGGAATAAAACAAAGCCTATTTATTCATCTCGTCTAGCACTGGAAAAACTTACATAGTATTTTAGAAGTATAAAAGTCGGCAGAGCTTCATTATCTAAAAATAATGCTGAGGTACTTTAAGTTACTTTAATGCTTTAAGTGTGTGCACAGAAGTCACAGAACCAGCTGGAAAGGGCTGGTATTAATAACCTATCCCACTGTCTTCATTTCAAAAAGACAGTGAAGCTCAGAGAGGCTAAAGGATTTGTTTGAAAGTTACTCCGCCAGAAAGTGGTAGAAAGGAGATTTTAACCTTGGCTTCTTAATTCCTAGACTGTGCTCTTCCCACTCAGTGATACATGTCACTTTTCACTAGCAGTACACCATGTATGCTGAGTTATTATTTTCAGGGCTGAAGATGAATTTGCTATTTTCAACCTTTTATTCAATAATGTGTGTGGTTTCTATTATTTGTTGTATATACTTAAGTTTAAAAGACACGGCTGTATTTTACTGTTATATAGGTATCGATACATGATTTGGCAAGGACGTTTAAAAAGCAGTGATAAAACCTACCCATTATATCTTATTTTGTCACATTCTTTCCTAACTATAAACTGTAAATGGAAATCCAGTAGAAAGGAAACAGTAAAATTTGAATGTATCCACAGAATATCAAAATATCTGAATGGCACTAATGGTCTGATACTAACTTTTTTTCCTTTGAGTGTTTGCAGTTCTCTCTCATTTTAAACACCAGCAAATGCCTAATTTATTTGTGATTCACTGAACACTGGATAAAGTGATGACTATGGTCAGATTTAGGTATTTAATGAGGATGGAAATGCTTTCTGATATTCTTTCTTCTATTTGAATAAGATTAAACTATGGGACAATATATTATGCTCAATTTTTAGAATTTCAAAGGCCAAATTTTTGGCAGGATTGGATATGAAGTCCTTCAGAGGACCAAAGGATAGGGCAAAGTCATTAAAATAAAGCATCTTTATACCCTTAAGTTCACAGTGCAATATACCAGCTCTGAGCGTGCTCTGAAAATTGCTGCTTCAGGGACTAGCAGTATATCAATATTTCAGTTTGCCATTAAGACTTTATTTGGTTTTCATACTTATTTATTAAAGTCATATAACTCCTATATAGTTCCATTTCTCCCAGGGAAGCTCTACACTATAAATTAAAAAAAAAAAATCCATAAAAGATTATTTCATTTGTTGCATCTCTTGGCTTGGCAGGTTATTTTTATGTTACAATTAAACCACATTGTCCCCTCCCAATTCTTCAAGTTAATAAGCACAGAATAAACACAAGAAAGGAGGAATGAGAAATTCAAAACATAACCTATCCTTATAAAGTATTTCTGTTAGACTACTAACTTGAAGTTACTGTCAGATTTTCTGGGCTTGAGTTCTCCCCAAAAAATGTGTTTTATATCTAAAAAGCACAGAAACCTATTTTTTGAAATACATAGCTGATATTTATATTCTACTGAGAGGATTAAGGGGTAATATTAATATGTGTTTTGAAAAGAAAGGTAATTATTCATTCTTTTCTATGAGTGTTCCCATTTTAAATAACTGCAAATAGAAGTTTTTAAACATGTCTCGTAGTTGATCCCACTACCACCCCAGAATAGTGGGACTAGCTCATTTTTAACATGCATTAGAAGGCCTTATTTTCACAAGCAAAATTGAGAATATTTTGCTTTTGGGAATATTTATGAAAATACTGCTTTCATGTATAAAAGGAGCTATATGAAAGTCTTAGGCAAGTCTGACCAATTTCTCATTGGATTACAAGGACAACTGTAACTTTTTAGATACAATCAAAGCAGTAATTAAAAGACATTACTTCCCTTTCTCTAACCTAAGAGTTAAGTGCTTTATACACAAAGCAATAAATACATTTTATTATTAGGAAAAAACTGCTGCTATTTCCTTTTGAGGGCTGGCAGCAATGACAATGATACACTGGAAAAATGAAGTCACTTTCCTAAATAACAAACACTAAGCTGATACGTCTGATTTACAATTATCATCCGGCTTAACTTCTTAGAATATTCTGGGCAGGCTAAATGAAAACAATTCAGGAATGCTGGTGGAATAATGGTCTTTTTAATGAGAGGGATGTTTGATGATCTCAGTGATTATATAATAATAATAGATTACTTTAACCTATAAGCTTACATTTCATAAAGGAAAAATGGTCTCGTAATATTATTCTATCTGAACGACAATGATCCTTTGCCCTTTACTTTTGAACGCTACTTACTTTGCTCATAACTATTTTAGTAGGAGGAGCAGTGCTCCCAAGCTGCAGTTAGATGGTCCCTTGCAATGTCGTTTTACTCACTTTAAAGAAGCGAGAGTAAGGCAGACTGTCGTAGCAGGGATGTTTAACGCAGACTGTGGGGCTTTGGAGAGCACATCTGCAGTGACTGCAGGCCCATGCCTACCCTCGCTGTTCCCTCGGTTGTCCTTGTCTGTGTGGGCTGCTGAGCAAGCCTAGAGTGTTGGGTCCTGAAGGGACAGCTTGCTCGCTATTGGCTGCCAGCCTGGTGACTGGAACAACACCCAACACTTTATATAATGTTTTAAAAAAAAGGGGTGGTGGGATACAAAATTGCTGCTCTTGCCAAACATTATTTAAAAGTTCCTGACAAGCTCTCTTCTGCCTTGGTGGATTTTGAAGAAAAGAAAGCAAGCTGTCAAAAGCAGAAAAATACATCTCTTTTCTGAGAAGTTGTAAGCAAGCCACTTTTCTTTGGAAGTACCAGCTTTAATGTTCAGTGGCTAGTGTATTAGTTTACTATTGCTGCTGTAACAAATTACCATAAACTCAGGGGTTTAAAACAATACAAGCGTATCATCTAACAGTTCTAGAAGTCGGAAGTACAAAATCAGTTTCACTGGACTGAAATCAAGGCCTTAGCTAGCCTGTGTTCCTTCTGGAGGCTCCAGGGAAGAATCTGTTTCTTTTCTAGCTTTTTCCAGCTTCCAGAGGCCACCTGCATTCATTGGCTCGTGGCCCCCTTCAAAGCCAGCTGTATAGCATCTTTGCTCTTTCCTGACCTCTGCTTCTGTGCTTGTATCTTTTCTCTGAATCAGCCTCTACTGCATCGCTCTTCTAGGGACTCTTGCAATTATGACTACATTGGGCCCATTCTGACAATCCACAGGACTCTCCTCATCTCCATCTCAAATTCCTTAACTTGGTCACAGAGTCTCCTTTGCCATGAAAGGCAAGACCTATGCCATGGGCACAGGTTCTGGTGATTAGGAAGCAGACATTTTTGGGCAGCCAGTGTTCACCCTACCATAGTTCTTTCTCTCTTTAAATTATTAATTCTTTGCATTTTGTTTTAAATAAAGTAGATGGCTCAAAAATCAGGATGAGCCATTTTAGATGAAAGAATCTCACTGTCAATCTAAATGTAATTAGTCATAGAATAATTCAAATCCCAACCTTCCACATTTAAAAACTGGGTTGACCTGTTTTATACAGCTCAGTAATACAGTTCCAGTCACATAGAATATAATGCTTTTGAAGGCAAGATATAACATAAAACCAATAAGCTTTTCTTTACATTCTTGACCTTTACTCACAATAAAAACAAAAGGCTATTCAAGTCAGTGCCTATGGGATGGGATGAATCATTTTATTTCTTTTCCTTCACATTATTACTATCATAAACATTCCAAAACATTTCTTTCAAATATGATTTTGGACTGTAGCATACTGCCAAAAATTATTCATATGTGTGGTGCTAGTTTTCTGCCAATAGCTAACTCAGAATTCTCATGCAGATGGCCTTCACTCTTTCAAAACATACATGATACACACCATCACTCTAGTCAAAGAAAAGCTTTTGAGTTAGTGATAGTCATAAAGTGTTTGAAAACCATTGTAGTCTCAGCTGGTCAAGGTTATGTCATAAAGGCAAACCAAGCTTATCGAGACCATCATTCTTTGAACAGGTGATCTGTGCTTTGGAAAGTGTATGTCATTTGCCTTTGAAACACCATGACAATGTGGTTGATCTTAACTACACCACTATGTTCCACTGTGGTCCCCTCCAGTTCGAGGCTCAACCATAGCCTTCCCAGTGATGCTTCCTCATAATGACTCTGGGCAACCACCAGCCAGAAAGCTAATGTTCTCATTTACTCTCTGGGCAGAAACCTGCAAATGGGGCTGTCAGTCCTCTAGGATGATGGAGGAATTAGACTGGCTGAGCTGAGGCTCTCCTTGAAGGACACCTTTGCACAGTTCAAAGTCAAGGCGTGGGGAATTCTTACCGCTCCATGTGGCAGAGAAGTCCATGAATGGATCTGGCTAGTGACATAAGCCTGGAACCTTATCATGCCTTAGTGGTGCTAAGGAAGTCGAAGGTTGTGGGGGGGAGGGTAACTTGGAATGCTCACATGCAATGCATACTTATCTTGCTATTCAAAGAAAATGCAATTGAGAAATAAAAAAATCAGACTCTAGAAGTTTCTGCACATAATGGACAACAAAAATATTCCATTAAGAATCATGCCACAAAAGAAATGTGGATTTTTACAGTGCTAAGTTTGACAATTACTTCAGTTACCTTCAAAATACTTTACTCTTCATATACATATTTACAGTTAAACTTCATGCAAAAAACATGTAAGAACATATTTTTTAGCTTTAAAATTTAAATAGCAGAAACTTCTATGACCTAATATCACACACTTGAAACAAATAATAATTTTTAAGTCTGTGCCAGAATTTAGAGCAGTTGAGTAAATGGCCAGTACTCAGTATAGTTGTTATATACAAATGAATTTCACATGATTTCAGTAACACTTATTTCATAAAGCATTTCAATAAATCCCTGAGTTGGTTATTTATGTGGAAATCTTACAAGTTTCTAAATTTAAATCTAAAATACTATGGTCATATGTTATAAAAAGGATTTGGCAAATTCAAGCTTTCAAAATATCAAAAACAAAGTATCAGTGACTAAGTGGTTTTTCAAAATATGATAATCATCTTTGAAGATAAATTCACAGGTTTTTAAAGCTTCAATTTGATTTCACAAAATTTAGTAAGGACAATTCAGCTTAACAAGCTTTTTAAAATTCAGTTTCTAAGGCAACAATCATAGGTCCCTGTACATTGCTTTTAAAAAAAAATCATTTTTACAAATTTAGTTACTGCAACATCAAAGGCAAGGCAAATTTAACTGCCTTACTTTTACCTCCTTTTATCAGACTTTCTGAACAAGATGACTTCCCTCTTTTTAATGGACCAGACTGCTGCCCATTAAGTACAGGAAGGTTAAAGGCAGATAAAATATCAATATCCAAAGGGGATGCCTGAGATGTCAATGGCCTATTGCATGTTAAGAGCAAATAGGGATTCAGCCCATTTTATGCACCTAACAGCCAGTCTCCTCCTAAGTTATTCCTTATTACTTCATGTCTTACTCAATAAAGAGAAAAGGGACGAGCTCTTACCTGCACATTTCACTCCCTGAGCAATGAGCCCCCACATGAAGTTGGCACAGTATTCACACCAGTGTGGCCCTCTGAATGTGTGGACCTGAAAAAGAGTAGTGACACGTGGCCGGGGGAAACCATACATGAGATTATTTCCCTTCAAAGCACTCATACGCAAGTCACGGTTAGTGTGAAGAGGCACAGTACGGTTACATTTACAAAAACCTTGGTTGAGTGGAACTAAGCATTTAAAGTTTCTTTCAGAGCTTGATTTTCTCTTTGTTTTAGAAATGGTGATAAATCAAGCCAATATCCTGTGATTTACTTTTGAAAACAGTTTTTACAGTGGAACTTTCCAACTGGTTCCCTCCAGCTGTAAGCAGTTTCATCTACATGTTATACAAGCACTGGCGTATTCTGAGCGCTACAGCACAGAGGAGGAGGAGGAGGAGGAGTGATGTAAAGTCTGTCTGGATCCTGTAAGGATTTTGTTGGATGATCCTCCTTCTGTTCTCTGTGATCACAGTTGGGGCCATGGGTGTTGAAGGTGATATTTAGTGACTGGTCACAACAGAATAATCAAAAAGGACCAATTTCTGTTCAAAACTATTTTGATACTTACTATGTTAGCAAAGAAAATATATTTTAGAAACTATAGAAGTTACAGTTAATCAGAATCCCTGTTTGAGTACAGTAATTACTCACTCATCTTCCCAGCTCATAAAAATTTTACTGCAGTAGATTCTTTTATCCCTAAGAAAGGAACCCCCAAAGAATTCAAACACTAAGATACCTATAGACTTTATGCATAGGAAAGAGAAGCCATTTTAGCTTAAGCCAGATGAAAAACACTGGTAGAATAGAAAAACAATACATCCAAATCCTGAACATTAAAGAATAAAGGAAAAAATATTTTGAATATTAACACTTTAAGACTTCTGAGCAAATATTGGCTGAAAATGTATTCAAGAAACAGGTTAGAAGAAAAGGGAGAGGGAACAAGGAAGTTACTGATCTGCATCAATTACATTTACTTGAGATAATTTCTTATATATATGATTTCCTCCAGCAGACAATAGTAATACAAGAGTCAAAACCATAATGTGACAATATGATTTGCAAACAATGAAACTACAATGAAACAATGAAATTACAGCTAATATTGTCACTTTTACTGCTGTTCTGTTTATGTACTGAATTGGTCTTAGAAACCAAGTGATTTTTTTTTTTTTGCTTTGTTTTTGCTTTTTGTTGTTTACCTATTTTATATATAGTGGTATGTACATGTTAATCCCAGCCTCCTGATTTATCCCTCCCTCCTGATTTATCCCTCCCCTGGCCCCCTTTCCCCTTTGGTAACCATAAAATTGTATTCTGTGTCTGTGAGTTTCTGTTTCGGAAATAAATTCATTTGTGTCTTTTTTTTTTTCTTTTAGATTTCACATATAAAGGATATCATACATTTGTCTGGCTTCACTCAGTAAGATAATCTCTAGGTTCATCCATGTTGTTGCAAGTGGCATTATTTCATTCTTTATGACCGAGTAGTATCCCACTATAAGTATGTACTGCATCTTCTTTATCCATTCCTTTGTCAATGGACATTTAACTTACTTCCATGTCTTGGATATTGTATATATACTACTGCAATGAACATTGGGATTCTTGTATCTTTTTGAATTATGGCTTTCTCTGGATATATGCCCAGGAGTGGGACTGCTGGGTCACATGGTAGCTCTATTTGTAGATTTTTAAGGACCCTCCATACTATTTTTTATAGTGGCTGCACCAATTTACATTCCCACCAACAGTATAGGATGGTTGCCTTTTCTCTAACCCCTCTCCAGCATTTATTGTTTATAGGCATTTTAAGGATGCCATTTTGACCCGTGTGAGGTGGTACCTCACTGTAGCTTTGATTGGCATTTCTCTAATAATTAGCAATATTGGGCATCTTTTCATATGTGTTTTGGCTATCTGTATTTCTTCTTTGCAGAAAGGTCTATTTAGGTCCTCTGCCTAGTTCTTGATTGGATTGTTTGTTTTTGATAGAGCTGTACGAGCTGTTGGTATGTTTTGGAAATTAATTCTTTGCTGGTCACTTCATTTGCAGATATTTTCTCCTCTCATGTATGTTGTTTTTTCATTTTGTTTATGGTTTTGTTTGCTGTGGAAAAGCCTTTAAGTTTAATTAGGTCTCACTTGTTTATTGGTAAGTGATTTTTAAGACTGATACAAATATATATATAAACTTCAAACTTAAGATGCCACTGAACATAAGACTTAACCTGAATATAAGATACATATATTCCATGTAGAGAAATCACCAATTAACTTAAGGCATGCCACTGATTATAAGCTTCATCCCAATTTCAGAGATGTTGAAAAAAACAAAAAACAAAAACATGTAGTAGAATCAATGAAATACGGTATATTAAAATTCAAAATACTACTGCTGGCCAAAATATCCATATAAGGCAGCAGTGGATAAACCAGGGTTCATTCCAAGCAGGTATGTACTTGTGGCTCTGGTAGCTGCCAAGTGAGCTCAAATACAAAACTTTGTGTTGATTTTGGGGGGGGTGGTAAAAAAAAAGGCGGCCATAATCCTGTCTATGTTTTTTATGGAAGTGTCAGGAATGCAGACACAGTTGCTTCTGGGTTGTTAATGATGTTCAGAGCCTGCAAACTGAAAGCATTTCCTGGAGTTCCTGAAGCTGAGCCCAAGATTAACATCCAGATAGTGTCTGATGTCTTTGTTTTTTCCTATGTTCCTCTGAGTGAATAAAACTGGATAAAGTATGCAATCTTGCTTTTAATCTGAGGCATATGAGTGAAATAGCACTGACTCATATTTTAAAAATTATATAGTCACAAAATAGCTATAGCACTGTGAAGTTATTTTTAGAGGCAATCTCAGGATAATCCAGTTTCACTTCACTTGGTAAGGTTAATAAACTGGACTAGAAGAGTGGAGAAGTCCTGGGTTTGTCCCTGCCGTTATTCACGATAAAAGGTGTTTAAGTTCCACTGGTGTGTAAATCACCGGAACAAAGAAGGGCTCTTGGCAAACGGCGCTGGGTACTGAGATGTTACAGACCCAGTTCCCTGCTTCGCCTTCACAAAGCGGTAGTGAATGTGGCCTTCTGAAAGCCGTGTGCCGTCTCTTCATATCACATATGCTGAAGAAACAGTTTCACTGACCCATGGCCCAGTGTTCTCTAATCAGGATCACACATGCATCTCAGAAAGCAACCTTTAGGAAATTGTTCTTGATTCAGTTCCTTCTCGGACAGGTTTTTATAAAGGCATCTTGCCACCTGGGGATGGTTTTAGTGGTGGTGGTGGTTTTAATTTTGTTTTCTTAAACCACTTGTAAGGCAGGTTGTATAGCTCTCAAGGAAATAGTTCTAGAAGTAGGCCTTGAAGCACCAGAAGCTTGCTAAACTAGTATTTGTGTAACAGGATTTAAATGAATTTCCTTTTGAATTTTTGTATCTAAAAATTATTATTTCTTAAATTTTTTGACTTTCCTAATGACACTGGATTGTACTTGTAAAAATTGAATATTGTAGTCTTTGTGTCTCTTTGATCCTCCTAAAGGTTATCAAAACAAATGGACATCATTCATGAATTAATCATTTACAAACATTAAGTGATGACATATACAAAATTTTTTTTGAAATATTGGCTCAAGGAATTCACCATAGGTTTCTCCTGCTAAATACAACATGAAAATCCTCTTCTGAAAGTGTCTGCAAAGTATAAGGGCAGCTGGGAAGGGGCGTTGCTTGGTTAAGATGAATGAGTTGAGGCTTCCGGGTGAGCACAATCAGGCTTAAATGGGGTTGTGTGTGTCAGAGGATGCATTAGGAAAGGCTGCTCCAAGGAAACCAGAGACACACCAGGAGCGAAACAACTGGATGTTTAGAGGACTGTGAGGCAGTTCAGTGTGGGTGGGGTGGGAGTGACTGGCGTGGCAGGAGCAGAGAGGGGCACATGGGGCCTCTTCCATACATGCAAACGTATACTTTGTTCAGTCAGCAATGCAGGGCCACTGAAGATTTTTAAGGAAAGTGACACAGTTAAGGGATCAAGGCTGGAGGAAGACACACCAGGCAGGCTGCTACAGCAGTGGTTCAGGTGCTGGATGATGTGGACCTGAACTCAGGCAGTGCTGACTGAGAGCGCGGAGGCAGGCTCAGTAGGACTTGGTAACGGACTGAGTCACAGGCAAGGGAGAGGAGGAGGACGGGGGCCAAGTCTTAGGCTTTGGGGCCTGCTGATGAGGGAAGATGGCATTAACAGGGGAACAGAAGCAGAGGAACAGGTCTGGGAGTGAGGTGGGAGGGGAAGAGTGGAAAGGATGGAGACAGAGGAGGTAGCTCATGGAGTAAGTTTCCTGTGGGCACCCAGTGGAGATGGGACCAGGGCAGAGGGACTAGCTGAGTAAGAGCAGACGACTCTTCCTCTTCCCCGAGGTGGGAGGGCCAAGGGTAAGGGGAGAGGATGGCTCTGCAGAGCAGCAGTGGGAGCCCAGGACCCAGAAGGCTAAGGGAGTGCATACTTGACAGTTTACAGCTGCTGTTGTGTTAGGAAGTAAGTTCAGTCATGAAGCAAATCAAGTTTAGAAAAAGTGGGGAATAGGAACTGGAACTGGTCAGAAATTCGGAGAAGGGCTGCTGTACTTGAAAGCAAGTCTCTTTCCTGGATGGCATTATAATCATATCACTGCTGTAACAGTGTAAAGTGCATTAAAGAAAAAGTGATGCACACTTTTTTTCCCCCTTCTTGGCAAAATTCTTTTGCTTGTCATTTGTTTTTTTTGTTGTTGTTTTTTAATTTTATTTTTAAACTTTACAATATTGTATTGGTTTTGCCAAATATCAAAATGAATCTGCCACAGGTATACATGTGTTCCCCATCCTGAACCCTCCTCCCTCCTCCCTCCCCTCCCTCTGGGTCGTCCCAGTGCACCAGCCCCAAGCATCCAGCATCGTGCATCGAA
>NW_011495022.1:5901007-6010337 GCF_000754665.1 Bison bison bison | reverse complement strand
TGGGTCGTCCCAGTGCACCAGCCCCAAGCATCCAGCATCGTGCATCGAACCTGGACTGGCGACTCGTTTCATACATGATAGTATACATGTTTCAATGCCATTCTCCCAAATCTTCCCACCCTCTCCCTCTCCCACAGAGTCCCACACTTTCTTTTAAAAAGGGTGATTGTGTTACATTTGAGCTTTATCTGAATGTTTTATTTTATATGCAGTTTTACATTAGCAATGATGTTTATATCACGTATTTTACTGATTCAAAAAAAAGATACCTTTAACAATTGTACAAACTGTACAACTTAGAATAGCTGTATGATTTCCAGTTGTTCTGCTCTATCTGGCACCACAGAAACAGGGCCCTCGTTACGCCTGCAGACGAAGCTCCAGGGCACTGACACCTGCAGATAATTCTGCTTACTAGATACGGTTGTATTCTGACTACCCGTCTCAGAATGATTTAATCAGAAATGTAATGGACATTCAAAATATAATAATTAAAAGGTCAAAAGTTGCATCTTGGAGGTTCTTTCTGCTTAGGAGTATGCTAAGAGAGAGCTAGGCTGGAATCTGGAAGAAAGGAGGCCTGAGTGGTTCACAAGGAGCTCAGGCAAGCGCTAGGTTATAAAAGAGAATGGCTTGTGCCTGAGATGCCCTGTCGTATACAGCAAACAGTCTTAGACATCCGCACAGGTCAGCACTCAGGGAATCAAGATTACTGACGTCTTCGTAACACAACGAACAGACACTCATTAAGTGACATTTTCCATGTGTAATTTTTTAGGGAATTTTTGTAAATTGTCCCAGATTTTTATGTTTATATAAGTCTGTGTTTTAGTTTTCCTGTCTCTTCTTATTCTCCAAGGCTGTCAGCTCTTTTTCTTTCTTCCTAACCCTTTTCCCTTTTCCAACCACTAATTCTTAGTTGTAAACCGGGAAATCTGATAAGGTAACTTTGCTAGCGCTGGATGTAGATCAAGAAAATGTATCACCTATCCTCCTCTTGAAGGCATTAACAAATCAAACCAAATCAAACCAAACCCACCAAACTTCTGGCTCCTTGTCTGTGCTTCTTATAGCTAAGGCTGAGGGATACTGGTCCTGTGAAAAAGAATGTGTTAGTAGCATCATGCTTTATTCTGTAACATTCTTTAGTCTCTATTTACTGTTTCTTATAAGCACCTCAGCTTCTGTTGTGCACTGTATGACCTTAATGACATACGCTGGCTTTATAAGGTGGGAAAATAACCAATTCCTTTATAAACGGCACTGTTTCTTCCTTTTGGTTATTTAAACCAATCACTTGATTAATTTGTAAAAAAAGGGATTCCTTGGGGGAATGTTTTGATCCCAATCAGCGTCAGCATGTAACAGTGTTAGTGAGGTCAGAGATGGTCCTGAGGAAAGCTACCTTTTAACCTGGCCACAGGTATTTTTTCCTAGGCCAAAAGCCTTTGGTACATCTTGACAAATGAAAGTGACGCAGTACATGGCATGAATTATACTGCCATGAACAAAGGGCAGAGCAACTTGCTTTAAGGACCTCTTCTCTTGCAACTGGAAAAAAAACAACTGTATTACATGGCATCTGAGACTGCTCTCACCTGTGAATACCTCCTGTCACATCAATCACCTTAAAAACGAAGATGAGAGACTGTATTAACTAGAGGACCTAACATGTCTGTCACAGGGTGGGTAACGGGCAGAAACAGGCTGAAAAGGAGACAGGGAGTGAGATGGGTGGGCTCCTGCGGGGTCCACATGGCACAGGCCAAGGGCCCTGTGTCTCCTGGGTATCAATCTAGATAATCTGAAGCGGTTCTTAACTGGGCCTACCGTCACATTAACACAAACCCTGGTTTCCGTAAGAAAACCAGCACGTCTGCTTCTCAGGTTTCTGACGTTCACATCTCCAGTTTGAATGTCAGTAACAGAAACAGCAGAAAAGAATTCTATGCTATGGCAACAGAAAGAAAAAATCACATCTTCATTATTCCTCCCAAGCCATAACACTACCTCTAGAAATAAGCATGAATGCAAACAGCCAAGGAGAGTGCCTGCAAAGCCTGCTGCAAATATAAACTATGTTGGAGGCGATAAGAACATTAGGGGAAATGAAATTTTGCCTGGAAAGGTGGGAATGACATTTCAGCTGCCGCTCTTCATTTGGGAGGCTCTGATGAGTCAGTTCTCCAGTGTGATATTAGGCAACGAAGGGAGAGAACAGATGATCAAAATCAAAACGAAAGGAATGTAGGTAGGCAGGCAGCTGGGCACGAAAGGCTTTTTTTTTTTTCTTTTCATTTTTATCTTTAGGGCACCTGAATGTACTCTTTTAAGTAGCCAATTTTAGTCTTCCTGAGATGGCTTAATTTTGATCCAAAAGGTCTGGGATTTAGAATTTTGGTCCTAATTTGACTTCTTTGTGGTTAAGGTATATTTTGATTGATACTAAATAATGAGACGAGACTGCAGAACATTGGCTATTATCATTAGCAACAAACACTTAAAACTGTACAGAGGTACCCTGCAGGGGAAAAAAAAATGTGAGGGAGGGGGAACTTAAAAATAGGAGTATCTTTAGTATTATAGCTTCCTGGTGGCTTAGTGGTAAAGAATCTGCCTTCAATGCAGGAGACCTGGGTTTGATCCCTGGGTCAGGAAGATCCCCTGGAGAAAGGAATAGCTACCTACTCCAGTATTCTTGCCTGGAGAAGAATCCCATGGACAGAGAAGCCTGGCAGGCTACAGTCCATGGGGTCACAAAGAATGGAACACAACTGAGCGACTAACACTTTTTTTCTTTTAGTATCAGAGCAGTACTTCTTGCCTTGTTATTTAAACTATGAGTGGTCTTAACGTTCTTCAGGAAAAGTCTATACCAAACAGTAAGGTTTGGGTATGGTTAAGCCAGCAGCACTGACATGGCACTGGCCGTGCCTCCCGACTTGTTCTACTGTAAGGTGGTGCCCAGGGCAGGAAAGGCAGGAGGAGTGCCTGGAGCACATGCTGAAATGTGGCCTCAAGCAATGCTTGGGGCTGGAGGATGCCTGGTGTAGGAGGAGGGGCACAGCCTCTGGCCAACCTCAAGGGGGTTCTGTGTGCATGGAAGCACTGGGCAAATGTCCCCTTTGCCAGGTGTCCAGGTGCTAACAGCGTCCACACCTGGCTACTACCCACGATCGTGCAGGGGCTGTGAGGTACTCACTTCACCACACAAGCAGTTAATACCATCAGAGGTATGTATCTCTGTGAAAGGAGGACAAAGGACAGAAAACTCAG
This sequence comes from Bison bison bison, assembly GCF_000754665.1. Classification (NCBI taxonomy): domain Eukaryota; kingdom Metazoa; phylum Chordata; class Mammalia; order Artiodactyla; family Bovidae; genus Bison; species Bison bison. The sequence continues at coordinate 6,007,061 of NW_011495022.1, read as the reverse complement.
TAACCTTAGGTTTCAAGAGTGAGAAAACTGTTCAGAATAGAGGGAGGTATCGTGAGACTCCTGGTCATACCTTGGTCATATCACCCATCAGTGGTATCCCCCTAAATATGAGAAATAACTATAGGCAAAAGCTATCATAACATGGTCAGACTACAACACTAGCCATGCTTTACTATTAAGACAATTATCAGGACACTATTAATAATTTAGTTCTGATTCCACATGTAAAACATACAAATGATTTTTATTAAAAGGTATATAAAACAATTCTTTAAACATAAGCATGTACAGAAAAAATAATGTATTATCAATTCTAGTCACACAGTCCATTCACCACAATCCTATACAAGGTCTTGTTGTTCAGTTGCTAAGTCGTGTCCAACTCTTTGCGACCCCATGGACTGCAGCACACCAGGCTTCCCTGTCCTTCACCATCTCCTAGAGTTTGCTCAAATTCATGTCAATTGAGTTGGTGATGCTATTTAACCATCTCATCCTCTGTCACCCTCTTGGGCCTTGTTAACAAAGTTTAAATTTCTTTATGGCTTCCTTCATGATCTATCTTTCCACATCAACACTATCCCAGTGAGGGAGAAATATCTCTAAAATTACAGCTGAGTTAATGTGGTACAGACAAGTGAACTTGCTTAGGTTCATGCTAAGTTGCTTCAGTCGTGTCCAACTCTGTGTGACCCCATAGACGGCAGTCCACCAGGCTACTCTGTCCCTGGGATTCTCCAGGAAAGAATACTGGAGTGGGTTACCATTTCCTTCTCCTGTGCATCAAAGTGAAACATGAAAGTGAAGTCGCTCAGTCGCGCCCGACTCTTCACGACCCCATGGACTGCAGCCTACCAGGCTCCTCCGTCCATGGGATTTTCCAGGCAAGAGTACTGGAGTGGGGTGCCATTGCCTTCTCCAGCTTAGGCTCATATACAACTTCATTAGTGCTAAAACACAGTTTCTGGTGTCAATGTTCTAAGCTGCCAGACTGGCCCCTTACACAGAGCCATCAACTTGAAATCCAGGAATCAGGCAGTGGAAACACCAAACTACTCAAGGCAATTTATTTATCACATTACAAGGTGAAGTTTGCGTAATAAATGATGTAACAATAAATATCACCCAGTAATTTAAAAACTTTCCATTCTAAAATATGGGTGTTTAAAGCATTATAGAACCTATAATTTAATGTTTAGCCGTTTTTCAAGTTTCAGAAGCAAATTTCTTTTAATTTCTTTTTATAGGAGCTCTAATGAGAGCTTTGTCTCTAAACTGAACTATGGTTAAAAAGTTTTAAAATGTCGAACACCATACCTAAAACACTTCTACTTTGAAAGTTCAGATTCATTACTTGGACTAATGTTGCATTTAAATATCAGTAGGGAAAAATCAACACTTCAAAATATCAATCTCCTAAAGTCGTATTATCAAAGGATAATAGGAAAATACAATAAATGAATCAACTAGGTTGTGCAATAAAAACCACTGTACCATCCACAGCTGAGTGACAGATAATCTCTATACCAGGTTATAGGATGTAAACTCAACACTAAGAGACAAAAAAGCTCAGACTAATCCACATTATCTTATGATCTGCAATTTCTCAAAGCCAAGTCTGTACTAATAGTCACAGTTCCTTAAAGCCAGGTTTCAATCTCTCTTTGGCTTATAGTTGTAAAAATGTCACCTGAAGCAGTTTGTTGTTTTATTATGAATATTCCTCTAATCACCTGGAAAAGGTTTCACTAAAATGCACAAAAAATTCTATGTAGGTCAAACTCTTTTTAAAGCTCTAGTAAAAGAGATCAAAATTTTCTCTACTGTTTTTCTATCAGGTTAATTGGGTCTTCTTTTTCTAGTTTCCTAAGGTCAAAGTTTAGCTAATTAATTTGACCTTTCCCCCCCAAAATAGGCATTTAATGGTACAAAGTTAAATTTAAGCACTATTTTAGCCACATTCCAAAGAATTTTGGTATGTTGTAGTTTTCCTCTTATTCAGGCTAAAATATTTTCTAATGTTCCTATGATCACTTCTTTAATTCATGAATTATTTAATAGTAAGTTGTTTAATTTCTAAACATGTGGAAACATTTTCAGATTTTGAATTTAATTCTGTTGTGGTAAGAGGATATGCTTTATATGATTTCAATCCTTTTATATTTATTGACACTTGTTTTATGGCCCAGAATATTGTCTATCTTGGTAAACCTTTCATGTTCATTTGAATAGTTTGTGTATTCTGCTGTTGCCAAGTAGCTACTACTACTACTACTAAGTCTCTTCAGTCGTGTCCGACTCTGTGCGACCCCATAGATGGCAGCCCCACCAGGCTCCCCCGTCCATGGGATTTTCCAGGCAAGAGTACTGGAGTGGGGTGCCATTGCCTTCTCTGTTGCCAAGTAGAATCCTCTGCAAATACCACGTTTGATCCTGTTGTTCAAGCCTTCTAAATCCTTACTGATTTCACATCTGTTCTATTTGTCTGTCTGTCCTATCACTGTGAGATAAGTGCAGAGATCTCCATCTGTAATTGTGGACCTGCCCATTTCACTTTTCAGTTGCTGCTTTATGTATTTTGAATCTCTGATATTAGGTGCATATAAATTTTAAACTATGTCCTCTTGATGAATTTTACCCTTTTTACTGCCAATAATACTTGTAGTTCTGAAAACTACTATGTTTAAGTATAGCCATTTGAACTTTCTTTGAATTACTGTTTATATGATAAATCTTTTTATTTCTCTGTCTCTTTAAAGTGGGTTTCTTGTGGACAGAATATAGTTGCATCTTGGTTTTTAAATCCAATCTGACAACAACCTCTCTCTTTTAATGGAGTGTGTAGTTTAGTTCCATTTAGTGTAGCTCTCAATATAATTGGCTTTAAATTGTCATCTCGCTTTTGTTTTCTATATATTTCATTTGCATTTTTTTCTTGCATACTTTTTATGAATCCATTCTGTCTACACTATTAGCTTATAACTTTTATTCTTTAGAGTTTGTTCTAAGGTTTACCATATACATCTTTAACAATATTATAGTCTACCTTCAAACAGTATTATACCACCTCATGTATAGTGTATCTTACAACAGTACATTTCCACTTTCCGACCCTATACTTTATGCTATTGTAATTTGTGTTACTTGGGCAAACTACATATTACTATTTTTGCTTTAAACAGTAAATTAATTAAAAAAAAACACTAAAATGATGGAAAAACATATTTTTACACTTACCTACATGTTTAGTATTTCTGGCATTCTTTATTGTTTTGTACAGACCTAAATTTCCATCTGGTATTATTTTTCTTTTTTATAGGTCTCTTGGTGATGGAATCACTCAGGGTTTTTTTTGTTGTTGTTTAAAAAATATTGTGTCTTCATATTTGAAAGATTTTTTGCAGAATACAGTTATTCTAGAATATAGTTTTATTATTATTGTTGAGTAAAGATGTTATTCCACTGTTTTGCATAATTACTGATGAGAATTTTGCTGTCTTTCAGCATCTGTATGTATTCTCCCCACTTCCCAACAGAACTAGTGAAGTGAAAGTGAAGTTGCTCAGTCGTGTCGGACTCTGAGACCCCATGGACTATAGCCCACCAGGCTCCTCCATCTATGCAGTACTAGTGACAGAGCAAAATACGCTTCTTCTGTTGACATATTTTTCCTACACTGAAATAATCTTTAAAGATGTTAACCTCTTCTTCTAAAAAAATGTACATTCTATTTCTAGTTGTGAGTGTGCACATTAAGGTCCTATAAAACCATAAAACTACAAATACATAATGAAAATGGAGTGTGAAAATAAAATTCAAGAGAAAACAAATACACGTTTAATTTCCAGAGCCTAGAGACATCTTGTACATATTTTACCATATGTAAGGGATTAAAACTTCACCTCTCAGGCTGAAGCAGAGCACCACTTTAGGAAGAAAATTTCTTACCCATAACCTGGTGTTCTCTTTGTTTCTCTGCTGCTCTTACAATTTTCTCTTTAGCACTGGTTTTCAGCAATTTGATTATGATGTGCCTAGTGGTGTTTTCATGTTTTTTCTATTTGGTGCTCATAGCACTTCTTGGATCTGTGGGTTTTCATCAAAGGTACACAATTCTTGGTAATTACAGCTTCAAATAATTGTTTTACCCCATGACCTCCCACCGTTGCGTCTTCTGACTCCAGTTGCACCTAAGGTAGATGGATACTGTCCCACTGGTCTCTGATGCTGGGCCCCCACCCCCTGCCCCGGGTCTCTGTCCTCCATTTTGGATATTTTTATTACTGAGTCTTCTGGTTCAATAATCTTCGTCTTCTCTGCTACCTAGTATGCTATTAACACCATCCAGTGTATTCTAAATTTCAGGCATGTTTTTTTATCTCTAGAGATTCCATTTGGATTGTTTTAAACAGCTTCCCTTTCTTTGCTCACTGCAGCCTTTAGTGTACTGGTAATGTAATCATACTCCTAAGATGATACCATCCTGACGACTTGTAAAACAATGCCTCATCTATTATGATGTCTTTCCACTTCTACTCTCAGGTGGGCAAAACTATGCTCAGCCTAGGGTGAATTTCAGTAATTATTCAGCCTGTTGCTTTCTGGTGGTTTTCTGATAGTTTTTTCTCATGCAGGTGTAGATAAGCACTCACTCAAAAGACTCATGAAGATGCCTATGCAGAACTCCAGAGCTCTGTGCACAGCTCTGTCCCCCAGGTACTCTGCCCCCCAAATTTTAGCTTCTTTGTCTTACCAAACTCCAATCTGTGTCCTCAACTTGGTTAGACCAGAGGATTCCCCCACCATGTGCTGTGGCCTGGACACTGCCTTCACGCAATGAGTGAGAGCAATCTTAAGACTCACCTTGCTTGTGTTCCTTCTTTAGGTATCACAGAACTGTAATACCTGTTGTTCAATGTCTGACTGTTGTTTTGTATACTTTTTATGGTTTGCTAGTTGTGTAAGATGGGAAGGTATATCTATTTCTTCCATCATGGCTGAAAGTGGGAGTTGAGATTATGTTCTTGATTCTAAAACTGATCTTTCATGTGAGCTTGAACCTGCGACTTTTCTGGGCATCCATTTCAACACACGTCAAATGGCATTAACCTCATCAGAAGTCCTCACTGCCCTTTCTACAGGCTGAACTGCTTCTGGATTCTTTTACCCTCCTGCTCTACATGTGCACTTCTCTCAGCCAAGTGTTACATTAACATTATATTCAGTGAGCTGTACACTAGGATTTTGTAACTGGTGATTTCATTTGTCATTTAATGTTGTAATGGGCATTTCTTATTTTTCAGCCATACAGAATAAATGTCTTGTCTTTGGCTAACAGTTTTCAACCCATGTGAACTATATGTAGCTGACCCTATCCCCAGCTCCAGCGGAAGGTATGTGACCTAGATCCAAGCCAATCAGCACATTCCATTCCCTTGAACCAGAGCTACTGGTTCAGAGATGGGCATATAAGATAATTGGGTGAATGCCTGCCAAGCCCTTTGCTCAAATAGTCTTTAAGCAGCTGACTAGAATCTGCTCATATACAGAACAGGAACCTCTGCCAGCCATCCTGTCACCAGAGGGAGCCTACAAATGAAGACACAACTGGGTGGCAGAGTTCTGGTAGCATTTTAAGCCCTGGGCCAAGGGATGCCTTCAAGTAACACTGGACTCTTCCTACTATGCGAGCCAGTAATTTCCCACTTTGCCTCAGAGAGCATGGGTTGGTCTTTCAGACACTTGGATGGAAAGTCTCCCATCTGTTCTTTCAAATGGTAAATATCAGTTTGGGTTCCAAGTGGATTTCTAAAAAGACACACTGAATCAACATCATACAATGGTGGAGTAATGAGCTGTAATAGCAAACCGTGAAAGCAAAATTACAGGCCTCTGAGAGGTGGATCTTCACTTTATGAACACACTGTGCGAGCTTGCAGGGCAGAGCCACAAGCAGCCATCAGGGTGTGGAACACGTAAGGGCTAGGACTCCAAACATAGGGAGTTCTACAAAAGAGAGAGAATGAACTTCACATTCAGGCCTGATTTGGGCAAATCCATTCACATAGCCAAAAATGTCATCTCCACTGCAACAGACTGGAGGAGATTCAAGAATCCTCTGGCTCCCATGACCTAAAAATGAATGTATTCTTTTCAACTTCTATGTCTGGATAACACTTTAAAAACACACCCGGTTCTACTTTTGCTCCCTACAAAATACACACATATAGAAAATAAGCAGTTGATTATTTTCTTCAGGAGTGTACCGCCACTGGGCTATTTCCCCTTTTCTATCTTTCCTATTCTAGCAGCAGAAAGAATATTAATGTAATTTAAGATGAGAGGTTAGTAAGCCTGAAAAAAAAAAAAAAGCTATTGGTATGTTATTTATTGGAAAATAATCTGTAGTGGTTTCTCAGCTATCAGTAGTGCTGTGATAAGATATCTAAGCAAGAAAAATCAATATCTGCATGTGCTCTCTTCACTTAAAAAGATCTTTCCTAGATTTATATTCCATTTCTTTTGGTGTCTATGTGTCTGTTCTCTCTGCCCTTTGGGCAATGATATTTTGGGCTATCTACTGTTGCTAAGTCACTTCAGTCGTGTCCGACTCTGTGCGACCCCGTAGATGGCAGTCCACCAGGCTCCACCGTCCCTAGGATTCTCCAGGCAAGAACACTGGAGTGGATTGCCATTTCCTTCTCCAATGCAGGAAAGTGAAAAGTGAAAGTGAAGTCGCTCAGTCGTGTCTGACTCTTCAAGACCCCATGGACTGCAGCCTACCAGGCTTCTCCATCCATGGGATTTTCCAGGCAAGAGTACTGGAGTGGGGTGCCATTGCCTTCTCCGTATCTACTGTTACATAAGAAAACTGAATGCTAACTAATAAGGGTAATAATTATACTGAGATATAGAGAAGATGTTATGACATGTACATATTCCTCAAGCATAAACTTTGATTATTTTATTAAAGCCACAACAGGCTTCACTTTTAGACTGTCTCCCAAGGAATGTTGATATAATGGGCCACAAAGAAAATGAAGAAAAGTATAATGTGTCAAGGTTGTAGAAAACAGAGATATGAAATATTACACATGAACAGAATTAAGACTTAATCCTAAATTAACTCTGGGGGCGAGGGGGGATGGATATATGATACAAACGACTATAAAAAGTTGCCTATAAAGCATGAACATGTCCCAAATCCTTGAAGGTTAGATTACTGTGTGGACAAAAACTAAAATACTAAGAGAAAAGAATTGTAGAGGAGGTGACTTTTCAAAATTGTGTGTTCTTTCTAAGGATTTACATCCTTAACTTGTTACTGTGTTGAGAGTCATATGCCAGGCTGATTCTCCACTTTAGGAAACATTTTGGAGAAACCACATTTTCTAAAACATTGTCAACAGCACAGACAGACATGATGGAAATAATCAATACTGTATTAGATGCAGCTCTCTGACAGAGGGTCTCAAATTAGGATACTGGTTGAAAATAAGAACTAGGATAGGTTCTGGTGACAGAGTGCCAGGCTCGCCCTCAAGGTGTTTAAAAGTGGCAACCTTAACATCTTAAAAGCTTGTTTTGTTTTTAAATTATTTGGTTTTTAATTTCATAAAAGACACAGTACACCTTGAAAACAAACTTGCAAAGTTTCCCCCAAATGCTAAATTACTCTCTAATACTTTGTTTTTTAATCCCATAAAAGAAATAGGACTCCTAAGAAATCCCACTAATAGTCTCCAAGAAAGACAAACTTCCAAATCTCTCGCCAAATTTGAAAAGAACAAGAGCAAAAAATGGGCAAGTGAGACTATATCTAACGATCTTCTGCACAGCAAAAGAAATCAACAGAGTGAAAGGTGACCTGCTGCTGGGTCACATACACCAACAGTTTTAGTTTCAATTTTTTGAGGAACCTCTATAACGTTTTCCTTAGTGGCTGTACCAATTTACATTCCCATCAACAGTGCATGAGGGTTTCCTTTACACCCTCTCCTACACTGGTTATTTGTCTTTCTGACAACAGACATTCTAACAGGTGTGAGATGATATACCTTGTTTTGGTTTGTATTTCCCTGATGACTGGTGATGTGAGCACCTCTTCATACAGCTGTTGACCATCTGTCTATCTTCTGAGAAAGGTCTATTTAGGTCCTTTGCTCATTTCTGAAATGAGTGTTTTGGTATGACGTCCCTATATATTTTGGATATTAACCTCTTACCAGATACACGATTTGCAAATGTCAATGTTTTCTTAATCCACAGGTTGCCTTTTCACTCTTGACTGTTACCTTTACTGTGCAAAAGTTTCTACTTACCTATCTTTTGCTTCCTATGCTTTTGGGGCTATATGTAAATAATCAATGCCAAGATCAATGTCAAAAACATTTTCCTGTATGTTTTCTAGATTTTTGGTTTCAGGGCTTATATCTAAGTCTTTAATATGAAACAGTTTTTTAATAAATGCTGTGAGACCGGCTGAGTCCAAGAAGTACAGAGTCCCATACAGGATAAATCCAAGGAAGAACACACCAAGACACACAGTAATCAAATTGACAAAAAGACAGAGAACATTAAAAGTAACAAGGGAAAAGCAACAATTAACCTTACGGGAGTTCCCTTGTAAGTTATCAGCTGATTTCTCAGCAGAAACTCTGGAGGCCAGAAGGGAGTGGCATGAGATATCTAAAGTGATGAAAGGAAAGAAGCTACAACCAAGAATACTCTATCCAGCAAGGCTCTTGTTCAGATTTGATGGAAATCAAAAACTTTACAGACAAGCAAAAGATAAGAGAATTCAGCACCACCAGACCAGCTTTGCAACAAATGCTAAAGGAACTTACTACTTTTCTAGGCAGAAAAGGCCACAGCTAGAAATGAAAAATTATAAATGGAAAAGCTCACTGGTAAAGGCAAACACACCGTAAGGGAAAGAAATTATCTGCACACAAATATATCAAAACCAGCAATTGTGAGGAGAGGAGAGCACAAATGCAGGACATTGGAAATGCATTTGAAATTAGAAGACCAGCAACGTAAAACAATCTTGTTTCTATACAGACTGCTGTATCAAAACCTCATGGTAACTGCAAATTGAAAATCTACACTAGATACACAAAAACAAAAAAGGAATCCAAACACACTAAAGTTAGTCATCAAGTCATGAGAGAGCAAAAGAAGAAAGGAAGAGAAAACATCTACAAAACCAAATCCAAAATAATTAAGAATGGCAATAGGCAATGGGAATTTGTTGCATGACTTGGAACTCAAACCTGTGTTGAGCTCTGCAACAATCTAGAGGGCTGGGACTGGGAGGGGAGCAGGCGGACGGTTTAAGAGGGAGGAGACATATGTATACTTATGGCTGATTCATGTTGAAGTCTGGCAGAAACCAGCACAATTCTGTAAAGCAATTATCCTTTGATTAAAAAAAAAAAGAATGACAAAAGGAACATATGAGTTGGCCTAAAATTTTGCTCATGCTTTTCCATAAGATCTTATGGAAACTCAGAATGAACTTTTTGGCCAACCCAATACATTTCAGTAACTACCTTAAATGTAAATGGATTAAATGCTCCAACCAAAGACATGGGCTGGCTAAATGGATACAAAAACAGAACCCATATATATACTGTCTATGAGAGAACCATTTCAGATATAGGGACACATAGAGACTGAAAGTGAGGGGATGGAAAAGGTATTCCATGCAAATAGAAATCAAAAGAAAGCTGGAGTAGCAATACTCAGACAAAACAGACTTTAAAGGTTGTTACAAGAGACAGGGAAGGACACTATAAAGATCAAGGGATCAATCCAAGAAGAAGGTATAACAATTTTAAATATATATGCACTCAGGAGCACCTCAATATATAAGGCAAATGCTAACAACCATAAAAGGAGAAATCGACGTTAACACAATAATAGTGGAGGACTTTAACACCTCAATTTCATCAATGGACAGATCATCCAGACAGAAAATCAGTAAGAAAACACAGGCTTTAAATGACACATTAGACCAGATGGACTCGATATTTATAGGGCATTCTATCCAAAAGCAGCAGAATACACATTCTGAAGTGCACATGGAATATTCTGGACAGATCACACGCTGGACCACAAAGTGAGCCTTGATAAATTTAAGATCATATCAAGCATCTTTTCCTACCACAACACTATGAGATTAGAAATCAACGGAAAGGGGAAAAGAAGTAAAAAACACAAACATGTGGAGGCTAAACAATATGCTACTAAACAATCAGTGGATCACTGAAGAAATCAAAGAGGAAATGAAAAAAGCGCCTAGAGACATGAAAACAAAAGCATACCATCCAAAACCTATGGGACACAGCGAAAGCAGTTCTAAGAGGGAAGTGTATAACAGCAATACAATCCCACCTCAGGAAACAAGGAAAATCACAAATACACAACCTAACCTTACACTTAGAGCAATGAGAGAAAAAAGAACACCCCCCCCAACTAAAGTTAGTAGAAGAAAATTATAAAGAAATAAAAGATCAATGAAATTAAAAGCTAGTTCTTTGAAAAGATAAAATCGATAAACCTTTAGCCAGACTCACCAAGAAAAAAAAAGGGAGAGGGATCAAATCAATAAAATTAGAAATGAAAAAAAAAAGTTTCAATGGACATCACAGAAATACAAAGGATCATAAGAGACTACTACAAGCAACTATATGCCAATAAAACGGACAACCTAGAAGAACAAATTTTTAGACAGATATAATCTCCTAAGACTGACTCAGGAAGAAACAGAAAATATGAACAGACCAATCACAAATACTGAAACTGTGATTTAAAAGATCCCAAGAAACAAAAGTCCAGGATGAGATGGCTTCACAGGTGAATTCTATCAAACACTTAAAGAGTTAACAGCTATCCTTCTCAGATATTCCAAGAAACTGCAGAGGAATATTCCGAACCTCATTCTATGAGGCCACCATCAGCCTGATATCAAAACCAGACAAAAATAACACTCAAAAAAGAAACTTATAGGCCAATATCACTGATGAACATACATGCAAAAATCCTCAATATAATACTAGCAATCCAAGTCCAACAATACATTAAAAGGATCACACAGCATGATCAAGTGAGATTTAGCCCAGGCGTACAAGGATGCTTCCATAACCGCAAATCAATGTGATAACACCACGTCAACAAACTGAAGAAAACGATATGATAAAATCAATAGATGCAGAAAAGGCTTTTGACAAAAGTCAACACCCATTTATGATAAAAGCTCTGCAGAAAGTGGGCACAGAGGGAACATACCTCAAAATAATAAAGGCTATATATGACAAACCTACAGCTAATATCATTCTCAATGGTGAACAGCTGAAAGCATTTCCTGTAAGATTAGTAGAAAACAAGGATATCGGCTGTCACCACTTTTCAACATAATTTTGAAAGTCCTATGCATGACAAACAAAGAAGAAAAATAAAGGGAATCCAAACTGGAAAAAAGAAGTAAAACTGTCACTGTTTGCCGATGACATGGTACTATATACAGAAAATCCTAAAGATGCTACCAGAAAATTACCAGAACTCATCAATGAATTTGGTAAAGTTGCAGGATAGAAAATAAATACACAGAAATCTGTTGCATTTCTATATACTAACAATGAAAGATCAGAAAGAAATAAAGAAATCCCATTTAATATCACATCAAATAGAATAAAATACCTAGGAATAAATCTAACTGTATTCTGAAAACTATAAGGAGGCAAAAGACCTATACTCCATAAACTGTAAGCCACTGATGAAAGAAACTGAAGATGACACAAACAGATGGAAAATATACCACGTTCTTAGAGGAAAATATAGGCAGAACACTCTTTGATATGAAATGAAGCAGTACCTTTTTTTGATCCATCTCCTAGGTTAATGGAAAAACAAAAATAGACAAAAGGGACCTAATTAAACTCAAAAGCTTTTGCAAACCAAAGGAAACCATAAACAAAAAGATAACCCACAGAATAGGAGAAAATATTTGCAAATGATGCGACTGGGGCATTAATTTCCAAAATATACAAATAGCTCATATAGCTCAATATAAAAAAATAAGTAATTTAATTTAAAAAATGGGCAGAAGACCTAAACAGACATTTCTCCAAAGAAGACATACAGATGGTCAAGACGCTTATGAAACAACATTGAAAATGCTATGTTGAAAATGCTCAACACTGGTAATTTATTAGAGAGATGCAAATCAAAACTACAATGAGCTATCACCTCATACCATTCAGAATGACCATCATCAAAAAAGTCTACAAACAATAAATGGAAAGAGTGTGTAGAAAAGGGAACCCTTGCGTACACCGTTGGTAGGAACGTAAACTGGTATAGACACTGGAGAACAGTATGGAGGTTCCTTAAGAAACTAAAATAGAACTACCATATGATCCTGCAATCCCACTCCTCAGCATATATCTAGAGAAAAACCTGGTTTGCAAGGATACATGCACCCCAATATTCACTGCAGCATTGTATACAATAACCAAGACATGGAAGCAACCTAGATGTCCATCAATAGATGAATGGATAAAGAAGACGTGGTACATATACACAACAGAATTAATACTCAACCATTAGAAAGAAGGAAATACTGTCATTTGCAGCAACACGAATGGACCTGGAGATTATAATACTATGTGAAGTGAGTCAGACAGAAAAAGGCAATTATCATATGATATCATTTATATGTGGAATCTAAGAAAAATGATACAAATGAACTAATTTACAAAACAAACTCATTCAGACAAAGAGCAAATTTATGGTTATGGGGTGTGGGAGGGATAGATTGGAAGTTTGGGATTGACATGTACACACTACTATATTTAAAATAGATAACCAACAAGGACCTACTATATAGCACAGGGAACTCTGCTTAATACTCTGCAATAACCCAAACGAAAAAAGAATTTGAAAAAGAATAGATTCATGTATATGTATAACTGAATCACTTTGCTGTATACTGGAAACCAACACAACAGTGTTAATCAACTATATTCCAATATAAAATAAAAATTAAAAAAGTATCTATAATCCTTCATGTTTGCTTTTAATTAATTTGCCCAAGTAGCCAGTTCTCTGTTATTATTATTGCATTATATGTAATCTTGATTTTGTCTTAAAGAGCTATTTGAATTAAACATACCAAATGGAACATTGAATGATTTGAAGGAAGTAAAAGAAATACACAAGATTTCACTGTATTCTGTGGTGCGTGAAAATGCACTGCTCTTACATAACTATGCCTGGGAGCTAAGAAAGAAGCAAGAGCTTTCTTTAGCACCACAATCATGCCAGGGTTCTCAACTGCATCAGGATCTCTGCTACTGGGCAAGAAACAGTCTTGGTATGGATTCAGAAAAAATATCCACTTAGGGGTAATTTGTAATAACAGGAATAGTGGTTATCATGTACCTACACATATCAGGAACTCAACTTTTCTCATGTAGAACCAGAGGTTTAGAGAGATGAAGCAACCTGCCCAAGGTCACACAAACAGCAAGCAAGTTCCTAAGGGCAAGGACTGGACCTGAGTTATCACTCAATCCGGAGAGCCTCAGATGTAGGATACAGTCACTGCTGGTGGGGTGCCTGTGTCTGACTTTTAATGGCAGAGGTGGTTTTGTTTTGCTTAGTTTTTAAGTCGGTTTAAGAAATTTGCACTTGTGCACTTGCTCTCTCTGTTGCGATAGGATAGGGGCAGTTCTTAAAATGAGAGGTTGACCCAGGAGACAGTTAAAATTATTTTCACTCTAATATATGCTGACAACTTTACAGGATAATCATTTTTAAAGGATGTGGTATATTTATTTTTAAATGATGACCTCCCTAAGAAAGACACCTATCTTTCTTGTGATAGATTCTTTATCAAATCCTTCCTTGTAAGTAATAATGGAGGGGGACTGTGTTATATAACACAGCAAAATGGGAAGCCTTCCTGTTTTTTTCTCTTTTATTATAAATAACACAATAACAAAAAACCAAACACCTGCCTAGAACAATGGAGTTAGGCCCAGTTGAATTTTGGCGGGGTGGTGGGGGGGCAGGTTTCACCAAAGGTACAACATACTCGTGGCTTCACCTTCTGAAATGAGATCTGACAGCTGTTCCACACCACAGAGCAATGTTATATAACAAGGCAGTGCAAGAGGCAAAAAAAGAAAACCACACTGAAGTGAGGCTTTGGTGAGTGGGTTGGTGGTTCAGCAGAGTGCACTTTCAGCAACCAAAAAACAGTCAATGGCAAGGCCACATGAATGATTATCAGTATGTAAATGCTCAGGACTTTCCCGACAATAAATCTCTGAGCTGGACATACTTATATATCACAGGCAGTGACCTTCTAAGTGAGCATTTGTGTGGGAGAGCACTGCTCCAGCCACAGACTCTGAATTCTTTTAGGGATTTCCCTGGAAGTCAAGTATGCCCCCCTCTCTCCTTTTTATAACACGACCCCGCAGAAACATTTTTTAAGAAACAAAGAGTAATTTCAATGGAAAGAGTCAAATTTTGAGACTTTTGACCTTATTAGCAACTCTAAAAAATATGTAATGCAATCCACTGTCCAACATGAGCTCTTCCTGAGCATAAATACTTTTTTAAAAAAACAGTGAGTCCAAGCTCATTTTAATTTTTTATCTCCAAAAAGGGAAGCAGACTTCTACTTTTTAATATGCTCTTTACAAACAACAACAACAAAAAACACCTAGAATTTTAAAACAGTATTGGTACTGAGCTATGAGTCACAATTGGTCCCACAGTCAGCACTTTGTGGTTATACAAAATCTGCTCATTAAAGTCACATGTTAAATTAAAACTTAGACATTACTGGAAGACAGAACCCCAAAAATGAAAGAATGTGTTTGTTTATGAAATTCTTGAACAGACCTACCCTTTGCTTTTTATCAATATTGACAGAAAGCATGTACAATGAACTTAGCACTAAAATGGCATCCTTAACAGGTCAATCTGTTTCTGCTTAACATACCAGAGGGATATATTTTAAAATCTCACCATTTTGAAAGAGTTCACATAATTTCCTGCTTAGGAACCTAAATGGCTATTTTTGAGACCAAACATGTATATAACTTGGTATTTGCAAAAGGATATATTTGGGATCATTTTCCTGATAAAAATCCTGTAAGACCAGGTGGCACATCATGCAAGACACTGAGGCCTAGGACCTAGAGGGACTGTTTAGGTCATAAACGGAAGAGGTAGTTAGGACTTACATCAGTGGTCTCAATTTCACTTTACTTCAAAGACTGGTTGAAAAGGTCAAGTCTTTAATAATGTTGAAAGAGAGAAAACACTACTTGGTTTACCTTGAAATACTGGCAATCATTACACAGCCCATGCATTCTGGGATGTATCCTTTATCCCCAGATAATCTGAAGTTCATAAAAATCTTTTTCACTATGGAAAAAGCTGAGCATATTGAAGGCTCGGTATTTGGCATTTTAGTAAAATTAATGCTAGTGTTAACAATCAGGAAAAAATGCAAATTTGGAAAGAACTGTCTTACTACAGAGCTTGGTGCATTCTATCTACTAAATAAATTAATAAACAAATGGAGGAGCAGGGTATCCAGCCTTATCATCTTCTGAAAACAGATACCCCCTAACATCAAAACTAATGCCATTTTGTCTACACTAACAGTATTCTTATCTCAGGAACTTCATCATAAAGTTGTATAACTATTGGGCAGTTACTATAGAAATGCTAGTGCATTTACCCATGAAGTGTAATTGGGTCTCCCACATACAATCTCACATATGTTCTCTGAATTAGGTTGCAAAGGACTGAACTTCAAGGTCTTGTATCATGCTATAAATGCAGGCAAGGTCTACACATACTTTGAATCTACACACACATTTTGATGAAAAATGATTAAAGTACAGTTGGTAAAACACAGTAACATAATAATTAAAAACTATACATATATACACATACACAAGGTGAAAGAAAATACTCAAAAAAAGTGAAGAGAAGCTGCTAAATGTCAGCAGCATAAGAGTCCCATGGTAGCCATCCTCCTTTCATCATGGTCAATTCATTAGCAGAGGAGAAAAGACAGAAACTATGGGAAATGGACACCATCTGCTCAATCCAGATGCAACAGCACATGCTTCTTAGAGCCAAAGCTTTTTTACCAGAAACGAAAGGAGATAAGGTCTAATCCTCTCACAAAACATCCCACAAAGGTGGTTAGACATATTTGCATCACAAATAATAATGCCAAGATCATTATTAGTTGAGACCTTTTAAATATCAGTCAAGACTTTTACCATTGAGTATACACTGATCAAACAGAATACTAAATCAGCACTAGAGAAAATGGGGTTGGATTCTATCAGCTTTACTCAGCTATTCCTTAAAAAAAAAAAATCATGCTTAAAACATCTTCATTCCCTGAATAGCAAGAACAGTTTAGTCCAGTCATCCTACTTTTAAAAAGACATACTTTTAATATTGTATATTTCAAGTAATGTGCATTTCCTTTCTTATAAGAAAAGGTTAAAAATAAATATTCTTACCTTGAAATTGTGGACCTTTTCATATTTTGGAATTTGTTCGTTTTCTTTCAGAGTTGCTCTTCTAACAAGTGATGTCAACTGCGAATAAGCAAAGAGTTTCAGAGGTTGCCAGATTGTCACAGACGACTTTTGAGAACCCAGTTTCATTCCCAAGGCTGCTATCAATAAATCTTGTTGACGGCCCTCTTGTTTTGATTTGTGAACTGTAGCTCTATTAGTTTTCCTACCCGACCAAGACTCTTTGGATGGCATTTTGGAATTCACAGGAAATAAAGCAAACCTATATTGATCTATGTCTGTCGATGAACTCTATTCAGCTAACAAATGAGCATTCTTCCAGCCAGCACAGAGCCCTACCCTACAGAGAGCTGCAGAGAAACAGCACGGAGAGGTGGAGGAGGGTGATGAAGCACTTCTTAAAAAGAGGTCCACTAGCCAGAAAAATTCTTCTTTCTTCCTTTTTTTTTTTAAAGGGCTCTATATTTAAGCTTCTGAAAACTTAAAAGTCTGAACAGAAATAAAGAGTCGATGCCAACATACAAAACATTCAGCATTTCTCTTTCCTTTTTAAAGAGCCATGCAATTTGACAAATGATACATTTCTAAAAGCTTTCTTTTCTAGTCAATGTATTAATGTCCATTCTGAAGGAGAGATGCCTACATCCTGCCTGCAGTCAGTTTCAAGCAACTGACACCCTGGGAAGCCCCTGGCAGAGGGTGGGGGAGGGGAGGGACTTGGCAAGGAAGGCTGATTAGACTGGTCACCGTAAGAAAGGAGAGAACCAATGAGAATCAAGCAACAGTATTTAAGTACTGTATTCCTCAACTCTGTATCTCCCTCCTCTCATGTAAGATTTTTCTTGCTGGCTCAAGGCAAAAAAAAAAAAAATCAGTGGGAAGACAATGAGCACTGAATGAGTCATGCATCATTACAAAATGGATTTTTTTTTAACCTATTAAAAGCAAAGGAAAATTAACACACACGGCACTAGGTTTTAAAAAGAAGGTACCACCTGCCAGGTAAATTATGAAAAGCTGATCTATAATTTGCCTTTGTGCATATGGACTACAGTTAGTTAACTAAAACCCAATTTTATTAAACATGAGCAAAAGCTGAAAAGCATTTTGATGAAAAACAAAAGGAGTTTAACTAGGTATCATACTATTTTCATGAAGAGCTAGGAGCACACCCTTGTCTGCACTGACAGCCTGGAACAGTCAGTTCAATCTCTCTACCGTGAGTAGTTTTATTGCGCATCTGTAATTTTAAATAGGTCCAACCATTATTTTAAATCTTAATCTCAACATTCTTCATTCAAAGAGCTCCAGGCCAGGTCACGGTGCAAGCTGGTTGGGAGCAGTCCCTCATGTACACAGGCCCCAGATGTAGTGTTGGACCCTGAGCTGTCCGTTTCCTGATACAGAAAGGCAAGTGCTGGGCAAGAGCCTCAAACCCAGCTCCATTTAAGAGCAATACCTACACAGTTCATTTCTTTAAAACCAAGGGGCTGTAAACTTAGGTTTTCTCATATTGGTTCCCTCAACACCTCCCATCTGTTTCATCATGCTATAGTAATTAAGTTTAACCCATTCTGATTCTAAAGTTACATTGTATTTAAAGAATCAAAAATGCTATATTCAAATGAATTCAGTCCATCTGCTTAGATAAGTGCAAAAAATTTATTTCAGATTTCATAGTCTGTAAGGACTATGGGGCTCCTGCAGATTCTAATTTAATTAGGGCATGAAGTGGTCCTTAAACCATGGCAGATATTGATAATACTGAATGACTGATTTATAAACATACCCCAATATTTTTTGAGTCTATAGTTCCATCTTTTAAAATAATTTCTTTTTTAAAAAACACTTCTAAGTAAATAAAAAGGCAAACATTAACATTTAGATCTACAGATGTTTCATTTCCACAAATTTATACCCTTACCTGATTAATAGGAGACAAAAATTTTTTTTCCAAGTAGAAATACAATGGAAAGAACTTCCTTGCCTAACCTACATTGCTCTTTAGCTTAGACCTAGTTTGTCATGTGATGACTAAAAATAGAAAGGCCAGCCAATTCTTTAGTTACACACAACCTATAGCAAGTTTATGTTTTTCTCAGTGGGCCTGAAAAACACAGACTCTAAAGGCAAATTTGACAGTAATTTTTTTCTCCACATTATTTAACAATGAATGTTTAAATTACTAATTTAGAGACAACAGTTACCTCATGTAACCCAAGAAACTTTTTTTCCTGAGTATTTCTGATGAGGAAATACTTTATTATAGATCATCCCAGTCCTTCAGCTGTAGTAACTAAAATTCAACCACAGTATAAAAATATTCATAGTAGAGTTCTCCAGAAAATTCATGGCTGAGTAAAACTGAATATTTCTGTCACTGAGAGGTAAGGTCTACTAAGACTCTGCAGTCACTGTCTTTCCTGAGTAAGTGTTCTACTTATGAAAGAAATACTGGAATAATAACAACTTGGGCAACTATCCAGGGCACTAAGAATACAAAAAACAAGGGTTCCAGATGAAAAACTTCTTAGCTCCTCTCAGCTGGCTGGAGGTCTTGTCACGATTACACCTTCCATAACTGCAACCGCATTTCTGCATTAATTTTGAGGAGCTCTGAAGTCAGAACTGCTAACTCCTGCATTCAGAACCAGTATCAATGTTCTGACATTCCAGACAAATGTCTACCACTCTTCCTTACGTTTTCTGGCCATATCTATCTACTTAGATGGATAGAGCATCTATTAATTATGACTATCATTATTAGGTACTTAGGCTCTAAGCACCCAGCTAAACACTTTCATATATACAGAATCCCATTAATTCCACAGAAGAACTATCTATGAGGCATATATTACCCTCATTTTATAGCGGGAAGAACTGAGGCCTATAGAAGTTAACTTCCCCAAATTGTACAGCTATTAGGTTAAGTGATGGATAGGAGTTAGGCTTTTAAACACTATGCTGCTGCTGCTGCTCCTAAGTCACTTCAGTTGTGTCCGACTCTGTGCGACCCCATAGACGGCAGTCCACCAGGCTCCCCCATCCCTGGGATTCTCCAGGCAAGAACACTGGAGTGGGTTGCCATTTCCTTCTCCAATGCATGAAAGTGAAAAGTGAAAGTGAAGTTGCTCAGTGTCCGACTCTTAGTGACCCCATGGACTGCAGCCCACCAGGCTCCTCCATCCGTGGGATTTTCCAGGCAAGAGTACTGGAGTAGGGTGCCATTGCCTTCTCCAAACACTATGCTATATCCACTCAAATGAGAAAATGAAAGGAAACCATGGAGTCTGAGAGTAGTTGTTTTTTTCTCTCTGGTATTCAAGGTGTTTCTCTAGTTATTTTCTCTTTTCAGTTCTGAAGAGTAGCAATAGATTGTAAGACATAGCAAACAATGAGGAACACCGAATGGTAAGAAAAAGTAATCATCACTAAGATCTAGATCTCAAGTGTAGCCCACAGTACACGCAGTAGGAAATGCAGCCCTCAGGCTCCATTCAGATATCCCCTCCTTCAGGACACCTTTGACCATTTGAAGCATTAGCTGTGACGTTACCCACCTGTGAACCTCAGAGTCCTTCACTTGTTCATTAATTACAAGACGTATCACCTTCTGCCTCATATCACAGTTGCCTATGTAGCTGTTTATATAGAACTAGGTCTTACACATCTCAGTTTAAATCCTGAATCTAGCACAGTAGCTGGTACAAATAAAGATTCAATGAATAAAAATCAAATGAAGGCAGCTATTTTTTACTGGGGGGCAGTGTATTACAATAAAAAATGTGATTTAAAATCAGAGACACTAAAGTTTGAATCCTGACCTTGGGAGATTTATTTGTTGCCTTGGTTATTACATACCATGGATAATAATCCTGGAGAAGGGAATAGCTACTCACTCCAGTATTCTTACCTGGAGAATTCCAAGGATAGAAGAGCCTGGCAGGCTACAGTCCATGGAATTTCAAAGAGCTGGACATAACTGAGCGACAAACACTTTCATGTTCATGGCTAGTAATATTTATCTTATAGGATACTGGACAGTTTGGGGATAATACATAAAGAAGAAAAGACTACAGAGAGTTCAGTTCAGTTCAGTTGCTCAGTCGTGTCCGACTCTTTGCAACCCCATGAACCGCAGCACACCAGGCCTCCCTGTTCATCATCAACTCCCAGAGTTCACCCAAACTCACGTCCATCGAATCGGTGATGCCATCCAGCCATCTCATCCTCTGTCATCCCCTTCTCCTCCTGCCCTCAATCTCTCCCAGCATCAGGGTCTTTTCAAATGAGTCAACTCTTCACATCAGGTGGCTAAGTACTGGAGTTTCAGCTTCAACATCAGTCCTTCCAATGAACACCCAGGACTGATCTCCTTTAGGATGGACTGGTTGGATCTCCTTGCAGTCCAAGGGACTCTCAAGAGTCTTCTCCAACACCACAGTTCAAAAGCATCAATTCTTCTGCGCTCAGCTTTCTTTATAGTCCAACTCTCACATCCATACAAGCATTCAATAAATGATACAGGGCTGCTGTGCCAAATATTAGCTGCAGAGTATGTACACTGTGTAATATAAGACAGGTTTCTGTATAAGTGAAAGTTACTCAGTTGTGTCCAACTCTTTGTGACCCCATGGACTGTAGAGTCCATGGAATTCTCCAGGTCAGAATACTGAAGTGGGTAGCCTTTCCCTTCTCCAGGGGATCTTCCCAACCCAGGAATTGAACCCAGGTCTCCCGCATTGTAGGCAGATTCTTTACCAGCTGAGCCACAAGGGAACCCATTCTGTATAAGGAGTTAGATTAATCTGCCTTTGGTTCATACATACAAGCATGCCTGAAACTCCTGCTCTTCTCTTTATATTATGGTCTCTATCAAATTCCCCCAATGCTAGTTCTAATCCTATCTTTCAAAAGGCATATAATGTGTGTTAGCTGAAGGAGCAGGATGGGATGGAGCTAAAAGGAAAGAAGATTCTCAGCATTTGTTAAGATGTCAGGAACAATGTGTTATGCTTCATATCTTTGTCCCAGTTCTTGGTTATAGAGCCCAAGACATGTTGCATAATGGGTGTTTTATAGGTGAAGAAATGCTCACGGGTCATTTTTGCTGGAAACACCAGCAGTATTTTGCTTTGTATTTTGACTGGGAACCTTTGGCCTGTCTTGGACCCGACTCTGTCCATCCTTAACACAGATATCATTTCTGTATTCTGCTCAGATAAGGGTGACTAGGCTGGAGAGAGAGATGGGAAAGGAGCAGAGCCCACAACTTCTCTGTGTCTACCTTTGTCCATACCCTCTGCAGTTCAGAGAAGAGGACTGGGAAAGTGCGGGCTGGCAGTGTTGTAAGGGGGAAATAGGTGACCTTGGAAAGGAATGCATTTGCTGTTTTTCAAATAAAGACATTTCTACCACTGACCCCACTCTGCTGTTGTCTAGTAACAATACTGGATTTGTGCTGAGTTAGCCTCTCATTTTCACCAAGCCTAGCAAAACAGGAACATGGGCTCTTGGGTCAGAGAGAAGTGCTGACCTTAACCCCTTCATCTACTGGCTGTGGTGAGTCTTTGCTCAAGCTACTGATTTAAGTGGATTAAAAGTACTTACATTATAGAATGACTAAGAATTAAATGAGATAATAAGCATTTTTCATTATTCCTAGCACAGAAAGTAATTAACAAATAGAAGTTTCACCTCTTTTCCTTCCAAGACCCCAGCTGTCCAAGTTCAGAGTTAGTCTAACCTGTGACAGTGATACACATTAAAGGCCCAAGGCCACTGTCCTAAGCAACGTGAGTTTCAGGTCAAACTGTAGCCACATGGTTTAGGGACACATCACAGTTCAGTTCAGTTGCTCAGTTGTATCTGACTCTTTGCAACCCCATGGACTGCAGCATTCCAGGCTTTCCTGTCCATCACCAACTCATGGAATTTACTCAAACTCATGTCTATCAAGTTGGTGATGCCATCCAACCATCATCCTCTGTCGTCCCCTTTACCTTCTGCCTTCAATCTTGCCCAGCATCAGGGTCTTTTCATAGGCATCACCGTTCTGCAGTTTTTAAACTTACCATGTACTGGTAATCTGAACCCCTGGGCTCAAACTGAGTAACCTCTGTCCTTTCCTCCTTCCTGCCTCAAATCCTGCTTACATTAAGGTGCAGATGACTGATTACACTTCCTTTTCCATGAGTATCTGATTTTAGTATGGGACCAAGACTTAAGCCAAAAGAATAAATCTCCAGTTACCGAATGTCAGGAAATACTAACAGTAAGAATGTTTTCTAGAAAACTACAAAGACCTCATGCAAACAGTTACCTCCTTTGTAACATCATGATGACATCACAGACTCATAACCTCAATGCTCCAGTTAACTAAGCTAAATCAACATTCCATCCAATAAGTACCATAAAAGATTGTTCTAGCTGGCATGGCCCTAAGGCTCATGGACGTGTAGAGTAGCTGGATTTGCTTACTACTGGGTGATCTAAAACACTAATTCAAGTTTAGCAAATTCTGCAATTTCTACAAAATGTTGAAACTGAGTTATAAACAACAGCTCTTCCACAATCAAAATTTGTAGATCCAAGCAAATTCAGCTCACTCTAGATATACTGATTATTCATACTTGTGTCCCCTAAATTATCATTTGTAACCTAGTTTCTCTCCATTAGAGCCAAGAGTGGAATATATTCAAGGTACTTAACAATTATATGTCAGCTTACATTTATTAACTGACAACTACATGGCACTGTACTAGTAAATGCTTTACAGGTATGATGTAGTTTAGTTCCCCTTCATGGATCACAGCCTTGTCGTGGTGAAGGGGCTTGCATAACTCAATGAAGCCACAAGCCATGCCATGCAGCACCACCCAAGACAGATGGGTCACAGTGAAGAGTTCTGACAAAACATGGTCCACCAGAGAAGGAAATGGCAACCCACTTCAGTATTCTTGCCATGAGAACCCTATGAACAGTATGAAAAGGCAAAAAAAAAAAGATATGATGTTGAAAGATATGACTCCCAAGTCAGAAAGTGTCCAATGCTAAGAGCAGAGAAATAGCTCCAGAAAGAATGAAGTGGCTGGGTCAAAGTGGAAACGCTCAAGTCCTGTGAGGTTCATGAATCAAGATAAATTGGACATGGTCAAGCAGGAGACGGCAAAAATGAACATCGATGAACACTGACATTGGGAATCAGTGAACTAAAATGTACAGGAATGGGAGAATTTAATTCAGATGACCATTATATCTACTACTGTGGGCAAGAATCCCTTGGAAGAAATACAGTAGCCTTCATAGGCAACCAGAGTCTGAAAAGCAGTACTTGAGTGCAGTGTCACAAATGACAGAATGACCTCAGTTCACTTCCCAGGCAAGTCATTCAGCATCAGAGTAACCCAAGTCTATTCTGCAACCACTAATGCCGAAGAAGGTGCGGTTAACCAGTTTTATAAAGACCACTCAAACCACTTAATCCTAAAGGAATTCAACCCACAATACTCCTTACAAGGACTGGTGTTGAAGCTCCAAAACTCTGGCCACCTGATGAGAAGAACTGACTTATTAGAAAAGACCCTGATGCT
Organism: Bison bison bison; assembly: GCF_000754665.1. NCBI lineage: Eukaryota > Metazoa > Chordata > Mammalia > Artiodactyla > Bovidae > Bison > Bison bison. Next base: position 5,982,883 of record NW_011495022.1, on the reverse strand, counting down.
GGGAAAGATTGAGGGCAGGAGAAGAAGGGGGCGACAGAGGATGAGATGGTTGGATGGCATCACCGACTCAATGGACATGAGTTTGAGTAAACTCTGGGAGAGAATGAAAGACAGGGAGCCTGGTGTGCTGCAGTCCAGGGGGTCACAAAGAGTTGGACATAACTTCGTGACAGAACAACAACACCTTCTAGAACTAACATCCAAAAGATGTTCTTTTCATAATAGGGGATTGGAATGCAAAAGTAGGAAGTCAAGAGATACCTGGAATAAAAAGCAAATATGGAGAGGAGTACAAAATGAAGCAGAGCAAAGGCTAACAGATTTATCAAGAAAACATGCTGGTTACAGCAAACTCCCTTTTCTCACAACCCAAGAGATGATTCTCCAAATGAACATCACTAGATGATCAATAATGAAATTAGATTGATTATATTCTTTGCAGATGGAAAAGCTCCATACAGTCAGTAAAATCAAGACCTAGAGTTGACTATGGCTCATATCATGAGCTCTTTATTGCAAAATTCAAGCTCAAATTGAACAAAGCAGGGAAAACCACTAGGCCATTCAGGTATGACCTAAATCAAATCCCTTATGATTATAGAGTGGAGGTGACAAATAGATTCAAGTGATTAGATCTGGACAGAGTACCAAAGAACTATGGATGGAGGTTTGTAACACTATACAGAAGGCATGACCAAAACCATCCCAAAGAAATGTGAGAAGGCAAAGCAGTTGTCTGAGGAGGCTAACAATTAGCTGGGGAAAGAAGAGAAGCAAAAGGCAAAGGAGAAAAGGAAAAGACATACTTAACTGAATGCAGAGTTCCAGAAAATAGCAAGGAGAGATAAGAAGACCTTCTTAAAGGAATAATGCAAAGACACAGAGGGAAAAAAAAGAATAGAAAAGACTCTAGATCACTTCAAGAAACTTGGAGGTATCAAAGGAACATTTTATGCAAGGATGAGCATGATAAAGGACAGAAACGGTAAGGACCAAACAGAAGCAGAAGAAATTAAAAAGAGGTGGCAAGAATACACAGAAGAACTATACAAGAAAGGTCTTAATGACCTGGAGAACCACGACGGTGTAGTCATTCACCTAGAGCCTCACATCCTAAAGTGCAGAGTAAAGTGTACCTTAGGAAGCATCACTACGAACAAAGCTAGTGGAGGTGATGGAATTCCAGTTGAGCTATTTCAAATACTAAAAGATGATGCTGTTAAAGTGCTGCACTCAATGTGCCAGCAAATTTGGAAAACTCAGCAATGGCCACAGGACTGGAAAAGGTCAGTTTTCATTCTGATCCCAAAGAAAGGCAATGCCAAAGGGTGTTCAAACCACGATATAACTGTGCTCATTCACAAGCCTGTAAGACTATGCTCACAGCCCTTCAAGCTAGGCTTTAGCAGTACATGAACTGAGAACTTTCAGATGTACAAGCTGGGTTCAGAAAAGGCAGGGAACATTCACTGGATCATGGAGAATGCAAGGGAGTTCCAAAGAACATCTATTTCTACATCACTGACTATACTAAAGTCTTTGACTGTGTGGATCACAACAAATTGTGGAAAATTCTTAAAGAGACAGGAATACCAAACCACCTTACCTGTCTCTTGAGAAACCTGTATGGAGGTCAAGAAGCAATAGTTAGAGCCAGACATAGGACAATGGACTGGTTCAAAACTGGGAAAGGAGTATGTCAAGGCTGTATATTGTTACCCCGCTTATTTAATTTCTATGCAGAGTACATCATGTGAAATGCTGGGCTGGATGAATCACAAGCTGGAATCAAGATTGCTGGGAGAAATATCAACAACTTCAGATATGCAGGTGATACCATTCTAATGGCAGAAAGTGAAGAGAAGCTAAGGAGCGTCTTGATGAGGGTGAAAGAAGAGTGAAAAGGCTGGCATGAAACTCAACATTCAATAAAAACTAAGATAATGTCATCCAATCTCATTACTTCATGGCAAACAGAAGGGGGAAAAGTGGAAACAGTGACAGGCTTTATTTTCTTGGGCTCCACAATCACCGTGGACAGTAACTGCAGCTGTGAAATTAAAAGATGCTAGCTCCTTGGAAGGAAAACTATGATAAACATAATGTACTAAAAAGCAGAGACATCACCTGGCCGACAAAGGTCCATCTAGTCAAAGCTATGATTTTTCCAGTAGTCGTGTACAGATGTGAGAGTCGGCCCATAAAGAAAGCTGAGCGCTGAAGAACTGATGCTTTCAAATTGTGATGCTGGAGAAGACTCTTGAGAGTCCCATGGACTGCAAGGAGATCCAACCAGTCAATCCTAAAGGAAATCAACCTTGAATACCATCGGAAGGACTGTCACTAAAGTTCCAATACTTCGGCTACCTGATGTGAAACGGTAACACACTGGAAAAGACCCTGATAGCTGGAAAGACTGAAGGCAAAAGGAGAAGAGGGTGGCAGAGGATGAGATGGCTAGATAGCAACATGGTTAGATGTCTGACTTAACAGACATGAACTTGAGCAAACTCAGGAAGATAGTGGAGAGCACAGGAGCCAGGCTGCAGGACACAGGGTTGCAAAGAGCTGAACATGACTTAGTGACTGAACAACAACAAAGTAGCTTAGTTGTTAAAACAACAGGGCAGGTTTCATTTTATAGATAAAGAAACAGAAACTCAGATTAAAGTCACCTAACTAGTAAGTGGTGAGAATAGGAGCTGAACTCAGGTCTAAGCGACTTCAGATTCCGACTTTCCTTTAAACTCTCCTGCCCCTCATATTACCTATAGTTAACATGCAATTTGGAAAGGCTATCATTTGAATAAGTTTCTGGATGATTTATATTCTAGTATCCCTCAGATCACTAGCCAATTTAGTACTGCTTATATTTAAATTTATAGCATCTACCAGATTCATCACCTCTTCAAAATTTTCAAATACATTTTAAGTCAAACATTAGAGATTTCTACACAGAAGTCTATAAATTCCTGAAGTTATATTGGAATAAGTAACTTTTTATGTTGCACAGGAAATTTTTAAATCTGACCAGGGCTCTAAATTTTTATGCTCCTGGCATGAGTCACATTGTAATTTCTAACTGAGTCGTCACTACACAGGGCTCTAGCATTAATGTAACCTCTCTCTAAACAGATAACAATAAGGCACAGCAATGCATTCATTTCACTGTATAATAAATTTAAACTACACTATATTAACATTCACACTACCAAACTCTGTGTACTCTAACATGTTCTTTGACTTACATGAAGCAATTACAGAACATAAGACATTTAAAAACACAATGCAAACAAAAAAGCACAGCCTTGCATTCCTTATCCTTGCAAGAAACAACAGATATGATCAACTTCTCCAGGCGACAGTGTGAGGAAGTGTTTTGCACACCAGGCCAAGAGGAGCGGGTGGAATGGCACACAGCCTGGTTACCAAGCCTGGTTCTGACTGATACCAGCCAAGTCCCTGAACTTTTTCCTAACTCCCAGATCTACTAAATGAACTCTGTGGTCTTCTCCATATTTTAAAAAGAAATTCAAAAGGAAGAAGGAAGGTTCACACTCATTCAGCACACAAGGATGTAAAAATGTGACTGTCCAACTGGGGAAAGGCCAGCTGGCTATGAGCGCATCCCTTCAAGGTAGCTCTGCCTAATGTACTACAGGCTTTTGTATGGTTTAGTTCTGCAGGCTCAGAAACTTAAAATCTGTCAGCAAGGAGGTCACATCTATTTCTCAAGAGCAGACTGACATAAAGCCAAGCTCATGAAACTGAAGGTAAAAGCAGAACGATGGTTGTGTAGTTTATATGAGATATAATGATCATAAAGTGGGTGACCAACATGCTCTCTTTTGGGTAGCATACCTACACTGGAAAGAAAAAAATCATTAGGAAGCAGAGAATAGAATCAGACAAGTGAAGTGGGTTAGATGAACTGAATACAGAATGCACAGATATCCTTTGAATCTTCTATAATTAGGATGGCCCTGCCAGGGAACTAGAATGCTCAGTACCCATTTATTGAGAGGTACCTTCATTTTAGGTCAATACTGAGATTGGCATAAGCAGCTTCTAGCTCTGTGAGTCTTTTTCCAGGTGTGTCTTTATGATGACTCTGCATAGTTCTGTTCAAATACCTTAGGTGGTGATCTTAAATTTCTTTCATAGAACAGTCTAATTTTTTTCATTTACAAGTTCTTAATGGACACTAGATTGTAGCCCTGGTGTATTGATAAACAATTTTATATAATAGGTGCTTTGGGAAGATAAAATAAATGGCAGATATTTCCTGGTGTGGAATCATGTAACAAGTTAATATACACATGTAATTATATATAAAATTACATAATAAGAGTAAAATATTCTAGTCTAACAGTCTCCAGTATTCAGCCATTGGCAACGATAGTTGTATGGGGATCATAACATTTTTCTTGGTTCTTCCAAATGAAAAGTTGAAAATAGCCTCCATAGGAACTCATTCCCAATTTTCCCCCTAAATGAACCTGAGGGCTAATTAGGGAAATATGTCATTAACATTTTGGTTTTTATTTTACCCAAATTTTTTATATCTATTACTTGCACAGCTTAAAGAAACACTTTTATTGTTCTGTAACAATAGAGGAGATGAAATGAGAGAAGCTCTGACAACAAACTACCGCACAATTGCATTCATCTCACACGCTAGTAAAGTAATGCTCAAAATTCTCCAAGCCAGGCTTCAGCAATACATGAACTGGGAACTTCCAGATGTTCAAGCTGGTTTTAGAAAAGGCAGAGGAAAAAAGAAAGAAAGAAAAGGCAGAGGAACCAGAGATCAAATTGCCAACATCCGCTGGATCATCAAAAAAGCAAGAGAGTTCCAGAAAAACATCTATTTCTGCTTTATTGACTATGCCAAAGCCTTTGACTGTGTGGATCATAATAAACTGTGGAAAATTCTGAAGGAGAAGGGAATACCAGACCACCTGACCTTCCTCTTGAGAAACCTGTATGCAGGTCAGGAAGCAACAGTTAGAACTGGACATGGAACAATGGACTGGTTCCAAATAGGAAAAGGACTGTGTCACCCTGCTTATTTAACTTATACGCAGAGTACATCATGAGAAATGCTGGACTGGATGAAGCACAAGCTGGAATCAAGATTTTCAGGAGAAATATCAATAACCTCAGATGTGCAGATGACACCACCTTGTGGCAGAAAGTGAAGAAAAACTAAAGAGCCTCTTGAAGAAAGTGAAAGAGGAGAGTGAAAAAGTTGGCTTAAAGCTCAACATTCAGAAAACGAAGATCATGGCATCTGGTCCCATCAGTTCATGGGAAATAGATGGGGAAACAGTGGAAACAGTGTCAGACTTTATTTTTTTGGGCTCCAAAATCACTGCAGACGGTGACTGCAGCCATGAAATTAAAAGATGCTTACTCCTTGGAAGGAAAGTTATGACCAACCTAGACAGCATATTTAGTCAAAAGCAGAGACATTACTTTATCCACAAAGGTCCGTCTAGTCAAAGCTATGATTTTTCCAGTAGTCATGTATGGATGTGAGTGAGAGTTGGAATATAAAGAAAGCTGAGGGCCGAAGAATTGATACCTTTGAACTGTGGTGTTGGAGAAGATTCTTGAGCGTCCCTTGGACAGCAAGGAGATCCAACCAGTCCATCCTAAAGGAGATCAGTCCTGGGTGTTCACTGGAAGGACTGATGCTAAAGCTGAAACTCCAATACTTTGGCCACCTCATGTGAAGAGTTGACTCACTGGAAAAGACACTGATGCTGGCATTGAGGGCAGGAGGAGAAGGGGATGACAGAAGATGAGATGGTTGTATGGCATCATTGACACAATGGACATGGGTTTGGGTGGACTCTGGGAGTTGGCGATGGATAGGGAGGCCTGGCGTGCTGCAGTTCATGGGGTCGCAAAGAGTCGGACATGACTGAGCGACTGAACTGAACTGAACTGAACTGACAACAGTTAGAGACTTTAAATACAGTGCAAAACTCTGGGATCATGGCTGTTTCCACTTTTTTTCAGAGAGCTTTTGGTGGTAATATACATAAGGAAAGTACAATTAAAAAGCTAAAAAGCAGACTCAGATAGACATCAGGAGTATTTTCAGATTTTAAACTGCTATAAGGGGTTATTTCATGTTATTGCAGCTCAGTGAACATTTCACAATCACCAATTTAACAGAAGCAAGCCAATGAATCAGAATAAAAACTAGGCATTATATTATCAGTTTTCTCATCCCTCTACTGATTTCAACTGATTAAGATGAAGTGTATGTGATTTGGTTATTAAAAAAAATGTACTACTGATTTTTTAAAACTTGAGTTATAAAAGCATATTTCCTATATGCCCAGTTTGATTACAGTATTCCAAATGTAATTTATTAATGGTGAAGCCATCCCCTTCTCTGGGGATCCTCCCAACCCAGGGATCGAACCCAGGTCTCCTGTGTTGCAGGCAGATTCTTTTACCATTTGAGCTGCCAGGGAAGCCCAATATGTATAGTTTGATTAGAATATTACAATTGTAATTTATTTTAATATTCACTTTAAGCCTCAATAAAGACAAATGTGGACTCATGGGATAAAGTGTATTCATGAAGTTCAAATTGAACATATTTCTGAAAGCCTATTTTTAATATTTAAAAATGGCAATAGTGGCCTGAAGGTAACAGATTTAACTTTCATAAATAATTTCCCTGAGAAGTATGAGAATAATTCATAGATGTGTTAATCATGCACCTCACTGCTAGATATTAATTTGTCTTTTCTTTGTAATGACACTACCACATGGCAGGTTTTACATTAAGATAATGATGTTGAAAAGTAAAAATAACCTGCATCTGGGCATTTTTCTAAAATAAACATTTCATATTGTGTCCATAGTGTTTCATCTCATGAAATTTCTGTTAGTTCAAAGGATCCTAATGAAACTAAGAGAGAACAACCCCTAACTTGGATGTTCTTTTTCACATAAGAGATAGATTCTTTCATATATATATATATGTAAATGTATGATATATATATATATATATAAAATATAATTGTATTAGATTCTTCCATATGAACCTTGATATCTCATGAGTGATTTGAGGCATCTAGACCAGGCCCCCAAATGATCAGCACATTACAATATTAGACACAGGAAGTCAGACTACAATCAACTTCCTGTGAAAAGGAAGAAGGAAAGATTAAAGGATGATTTAACATCTATTTTTCAGGGATATTTTAATGTACTAAGAGGGATCTACCTTGCCGTTTCCCTCCTCCACAAAGGATGGGTTAATGGGAGATAATTTAAGGAGCAACTGAAGATCTCAGGCTGGTAAGATCAAATGCTACTTAAGGCGCTCCTGCCAGCTTCAGCTAATGCGTCATTACCTTTTCCATCAAAAAGTCGCCAATAGCAACCAACCTTGAACAGGGGTGTGCAGGGATCCACGGGTGGCTCTCCAAGTTCCCCAAATGTACCCATGTAAAAACGTTTTTGACTAATGACTCCTGAGTAAAATCGATGCTCTGGGAAGATGTGTCACAGTGATCTTTAAGTTTAGCATGTCCCTGCCTAGAAACAGGAATCACCACCTAGTTTCAGGAAAGCAGGTGTGGGTGACTGAGGGTGCCTTACAAAATCCCTTCCAGCAGCAGGCCTGATTCTGTCACCATGGTGCACAGCAAGAAGTAATCAGTGAGGTAAATGGCTTCATAATCCTGTTCTACCATCATTCTACAATAACTTCAATTACTGTATTCTTCTGCCTGTTCAGTTTAAAAAAATTCGGGCCCAATTCTTACACTGCCTCCAAACCAGCAGCACTTGTTTAGACAGAGTTTTAGATTCTAAAAGTGCTTTTTTCATACATATTATTTCACTGTATTCACATACATTATTTCACTGTATCCTCACGTTCCTATCTTGCAGAATGACAGTGCAAAGTTGTGAAGGTACTTGATCAAGGGCAGAAATTGATAAGCAAAGCAGCAATGGTGGGGCCTCCCAATTCAAACCTATTCTCTGTCTATTCCCCCTGCTTTCCTGAGACCTGGAGATAAGATCACTCAATATGTAAGGAGACTGACTCTTACTTTAGTAAGGCTCTGGGCTCCAAAGACCCAGAACCATCAGCAAGCAGAAATATTCACAGCTGAAAATTACCTTCCCCAATTCAGTGCTAAGCCTGACAAATGGTTTACAACATCCAGAGAAGTAAGGTCAGCCTTGGTGATTAATTTCTGGCATTTAAAAAGCCTTTTTCATTATTTTGAGGGTAGTGGGTAAAGTGATATTTCCTTTTCCTGACATATATGCAGCTCCTTCATCAAATGTCTCCCAGGACTTCAAGGGAAGTTACTGAGCAGCATGCCTGGTTTTATTTTTGCACTGGGTTTTCATGGTTTTTTTTGTTTTTGTTTTAGATAAAAACAAGTCAACAAAACTACCTTTCAAACAAAGGAATTGAGAGAGGGGTCTCTTGAGCAACTAATTAAGCTGTCTTTAGAAATAGGTAATTAAACTTTCCATTTAAATTCACCAGACATACATAATTTACAAGGTGGAAAGCCATTCTAATCTTATGGGTAAACAATCAACTAAGGCTTATATTTATAACAGAGATTCCAGAATGGCCACTGTCATGAGTAATTATAATATGCATTTTTCTTTAGAAGAATTTGGGTTCTGGACATGAGGTCTGGAAAAGTGCAAACACTGCATATAGCCCACAAATTCATTAAAAGAAAGTACAGAAATGGTCAATGCATATATTACCAGCTTGCCCCATGGCTCACTGGTAAAGAATCTGCCATTCATGCAGGAGATGCAGGTTCAATCCAACTCTCCATCCCAGCTCTCTCTTGCTCTCCATCCACTATGAATGTGCCTTCCTAAGCCTTCTAATGCCCAAACAACAGGGAATTTTGCTGAACACATCATATAGTTGTTTTTTAATCAGAAATAGTGCACACAGAGAGCTGCTATCTTATTTATAATAGCCAAGATACCGAAGCAACCTAAATGTCTATCAACAGATGAATGGATAAAAAAATGAAGTGTGTATATATAAATATACATACACATACGCATACAATGGAGTATTAATCAGCCTTAAAAAGAAGAAATATCATTTGCTGCAAAATGGATGGAACTAGGGATCACCATATTAAGTGAAGTAACTCAGAGACTTTACTTTGCCAACAAAGGTTCATCTAGTCAAGGCTATGGTTTTTCCAGTGGTCATGTATGGATGTGAGAGTTGGACTATAAAGAAAGCTGAGTGCAGAAGAATTGATGCTTTTGAACTGTGGTGTTGGAGAAGACTCTTGAGAGTCCCTTGGACTGCAAGGAGATCCAACCAGTCCATCCTAAAGGAGATCAGTCCTAGGTGTTTATTGGAGGGACTGATGTTGAAGCTGAAACTCCAATACTTTGGCCACCTCATACAAAGAGTTGACTCATTTGAAAAGACCCTGATGCTGGGAGGGATTGGGGGCAGGAGGAGAAGGGGACGACAGAGGATGAGATGGCTGGATGGCATCACCGATTCGATGGACATGAGTTTGGGTGAACTCTGGGAGTTGTTGATGGACAGGGAGGTCTGGCGTGCTGTGGTTCATGGGGTCGCAAAGAGTTGGACACAACTGAGCGACTGAACTGAACTGAACTCAGAAACACAAAGATCGTATGATATCACATATGTGGAGTCTAAAACATGACACAAATGAACTTATCTATGAAAGAGAAACTGAGTCACACACACAGAAAATAGAAAACAAACTTAAACTTATGGTTACCGAAGGGGAAAGTGATGTGTGTGTGTGTTAGTCGCTCAGTTGTATTTGACTCTTTGCAATCCCATGGACTGTAGCCTGCCAGACTCCTCTGTCCCTGGAATTTTCCAGGCAAGAATCCTGGAATGGGTTGCCATTTCCTTCTCCAGGGGATCTTTCCGAAAAGTGATGGGAGAGGCATAAATTGGGCTTGCCCGGTGGCTCAGCAGTAAAGAATCTACCTGCAATGCAGGAGCCACAGAAGATGTGGGTTCGATCCCTGGGTTGGGGAGACCCCCCTGGAAGAGGGCATAGCAACTCACTCCAGTATCCCTGCCTGGAGAATTCCATGGACAGAGGAGCCTGGGAGGCTACAGTCCATAGGGTAGAAAAGAGTCAGACACAACTGAAGTGACTTAGCATGCACGTAGGCAAAAGGCATAAATTAGGAAGTTGGGATGAACATATACACACTGCTATATATAAAATAACCAATAAGGACCAGCTGTGTAGCACAGACAACTATACTCAATATTTTATAATAATAGAAAAGAATCTGAAAAAGAATATATATATAACTGAATCACTTTGCTGTACACCTGTAACTAATACAACATTGTAAATCAACTACACTTCAATAAAAAATAAATTTAAAAAATAGAGAGCTGCTGTTTCTAAACTCTCCTATTCAATCTGTTTCATCACCCTTTAAAACAATTTAACAAATTTTAATCTAAAGTTCAGTGTTATTTATAGTTAAGTAGTTAGGAGCTTGGCTTCTCTGTAAAAAGAATCTCAACTTCACTTACTAGTTACTGGATCTTAGGAGAAGTCTCAGTTTCTTCCTCTGTAAAACTGGAATGAGGATATAACCTACCTCACGGAATGAGACAATATATGGAATGTATGCAAAGCCTGTATGTTCAGTTCCCAGAATGCAGAGAGCTCTCAAAGATCAGGTGGTGGTAGTGTTGAGGACACTGCTGACATCATTAGCATCAGTCTTATCATCTAACACGATGCGTGGAACAAAGCAGATACTGAATATTGAAGGAACGAGCACCCCGTCAAAGTACATTAGCAAGCCTTGCTGAATTCTTCAGATTTATAGAGAAATGCCTATCTGAACGGCGCCAGCTTCTGGTCTTATGATATGGCCAGAATAGATTTAAACACAAAGAAAATGGCCATTTTAAACAATATCTTCTGGCTTGATTTAAAAATAAAAAGTAACTGCTGACCAGAGGTGCAAACCAGCAAAGCATCTTAAATAATTTTTCCTCATTTGACAGCCGAAATGTATGCAAATATGAACTGGAAACATGTTAAAGAGAAAATGTGTGACAACACAGGTATCTTAGCAACACAGCTGACTACAGGATAAGACCGAATTGAAAACATTTGTTGTGTTAAGAGAACAGGTGCCACCTGAAATACAAAGGATGTCTGAGAGTCATGAACTGCCATTTTTCAATTCCAAAGGCGGTTGAATCATGGTTTAAATTAATATGCAGGACCAAAACAACTATTATTGGAGGAACAGTGCAAAGTGCCATGAAAATATATGGATGAATGAAATCCCTCATTGCTGCACTCAATATGCCAGCAAATTTGGAAAACTCAGCAGTGGCCATGGGACTGGAAAAGGACACTTTTCATTCCAATCCCAAAGAAAGGCAATGCCAACAATGTTCAAACTACCACACAATTGCACTCATCTCACACGCTAGCAAAGTAATGCTCAAAATTCTTCAAGCCAGGCTTCCAGATGTTCAAGCTGGATTTAGAAAAGGCAGAGGAACCAGACATCAAATTGTCAACATCCAATGCATCATCGAAAAAGCAAACGAGTTCCAGAAAAACATCTACTTCTGTTTTATTGACTACGACAAAGCCTTTGACTGTGTGGATCACAACAAACTGGAAAATTCTTCAAGAGATGGGAATACCAGACCACCTGACCTGCCTCCTGAGAAATCTGTATGCAGATCAAGAAGCAACAGTTAGAACTGGACATGGAACAACAGACTGATTCCAAATCGGGAAAGGAGTATGTCAACAGTGTATATTATCACCTTGCTTATTCAACTTATACGCAGAGTACATCATGAGAAATGCTGGACTGGATGAAGCACAACCTGGAATCAAGATTGCCGGGAGATATATCAATAACCTCAGACATGCAGATAACACCACCTTTATGGCGGAAAGTGAAGAGGAATTAGAGAGTCTCTTGATGAAAGTGAAAACAGCAGAGTGAAAAAGTTGGCTTAAAACTCAACACTCAGAAAACTAAGATCATGGCATCTGGTCCCATCACTTCATGGCTAATAGATGGGGAAACAGTGACAGACTATTTTTTGGGGCTCCAAAATCACTGCAGATGGTGACTGCAGCCATGATATTAAAAGATGCTTGCTCCTTGGAAGAAAAGTTATATCCAACCTAGACAGCATATTAAAAAGCAGAGACATTACCAACAAAGGTTCGTTTAGTCAAGGCTATGGTTTTTCCAGTAGTCATGTATGGATGTGAGAGTTGGACTATAAAGAAAGCTAAGCGTCAAAGAATTGATGCTTTTGAACTGTGGTGTTGGAGAAGACTCTTGAGAGTCCCTTGGACTGCAAGGAGATCCAACCAGTCAATCCCAGAAGAAATCAGTCCTGAATATTCATTCATTGGAAGGACTGATGTTGAAGCTGAAATACTTTGGCCACCTGATGCTAAGAACTGACTTATTAGAAAAGACCCTGATGATGGGAAAGATTGAAGGCGGGAGGAGAAGGGGATAACAGAGGATGAGATGGTTGGATGGCATCACTGACTCTATGGACATAAGTCTGAATAAGCTCTGGGAGTTGGTGATGGACAGGGAAGCCTAGCGTGCCGACGTCCATGGGGTCACAAAGAGCTGGACATGACTGAGCGACTGAACTGAACTGAAAATCCCTCTGTACTGATGAGTTCCAAAAGAATGTTATATGGAAAAGGGAATTTGGTAATATCTACCTTTAATGAGCCTAAAGTTTATTTTTCTTCCTATGAACTCAAACTCAAAACTTGCTGGAAAATTCCAAGATGAAACTATTTTCAAATGCATGAATTAATAAGGAAGACATTAAGAAGTGTGATGTTAAAAAAATAACTTGCCTAAAATATCTCTTCCTGCAGGATCAGCTGTTCATTTTTAAGTGGATGCTTTAGTTGCCTTTTCCAGTGTTGGAAATATTAAAGCATGTCATCATTTGAACAGCGTTTTCTCTGTTGTCTTCCTTTTCAAAAGAAATTGGTTTTGAGATACTAAGTATAGATTTTACTGCAACATTTTACACCAGTCGTACTGTTTTTTTTTTGAACATCAGTACATTAAATGAGTTACTGTGGGTCACATATTTAGACAGTTTTTCCTAACTCTGTCTCTTCTGTTGTTTCTACTCTGGATTATGTTTAGAGTTTTATACCCCTACATTTGAAAAACTATCCCAAAGAGAGAGTCAGCATCATACCAAATGATGTAAAAGGCAATTGGGACTTTGTGGGGATGGTTTTCTCTAGGAGAAGTATTGTTTGAGTTGCAAGAGGAGTTGGTGGCTTTCTCCATGGAATACTATTTTTTAACTTGGAAGAACAACTAACATAAATGCTGATTACTGAGACTTGGAATTTTCTCAAAAATGAACAAATGAGCCGGTCACCTCAAGGAAAATAACATGACAGTCAGTGATAAAATCCAAACATGCAAATGAAAATAAGAACTCTGTAGACTTTGTGTCTGCCACACTGAATGTGACGGCTTCCCACTACTTAATGAGTTTTCTGATGAAATGAATGATGGATGATACTAAGAAATGTGATTTTGTATCATACACAGAAATGTTTCAATGTTTGAAAGTCCTAAATAACTCAGTGAACCATTATTTTCCAAATTACCAATGCATGTGGTTAAGTTGAAAGATCCATTCAGAGTTCAAGACAGACCAATGGATTTTAGTGTAACAGAATAAGAAATGCTTATTTACAACATTTCAGATTCTATATTGCAAGTAATCTTTAAGAAACTACACTTATCCAGTTTGGTGTATCAAAGAAAAACATCCAAATTATCTGAAAAGGCTTTTAAGACACTCCTGTACCAAATGTTTATTTGTATGAGGTCAGATTTTTTCATATACTTCAACCAAAATAACATACTACCATATACTGAATGTAGAAGCATTTAAAAGAATCCAGTTCTTAATATTATGTGTAAAGGGAGCCTAAGTCCAAAAAGTTTGAGAATCACTGACCTAACCCATAAGGCATAACCTTTATTACACACAGGATCTCATACACACAATATAGAGAGAGACAATTATATTAACAGACATCTGGGTCCCATGTTGATTCTATTGAATCAAAATTTCTATAGGTATCCCTACTGTATATTAAGTTTCATTGGTGAGAGCACTGATCTGACTTGGCACTTTAATAAAAAAAAAACAAAAAAAACTATTCATGACTATATATTTTAGAACTTTCCCAGAAATTTATTTTACATTAAATTTTTAAAAGTTTCTTCACTGTTTCACTTCTCAAAAAGTACTAATATCAATAATAATATCTTTGATTAAATCTTTATTATTTATTATTGGTTTCCTTGCTTCTAAGAGATACTGAGAATGATAAACTCAAATTGAGTTTAAAAGCTGAGAGTTTTTATTTTTCTTTTTGCCTCTAAATTATAATAAACTCTCCACAGTAAGTTTTACATATAGTCTCTGGAATACTGATTTGAAAGACATTTCAACTGCCTTCAAAATCTTGTTTATTTAGGAGGTGACTGTCAACTCAGAGGTCTCTTGTCAGTTTCAAAGAGCTAAGTAAGCACCATCTTTGACAATGAAATGCTAATAAGCACTTTGAAGACTGAAATGATGAAAACCTTTAGATGTCAACCTGAATTCAAGTGAACTACTGAAAATGTAAAAGCGTGCTGACTAATCATAAATACAATAAATGTGACATGCTTTATTATAAATCTTACATTTCATTAATACATAGATAAATTATGTTACTCATTTAATATGGTTCAGTTATACAAACTTAAAAGAAATTTATCCAGAGCTCATTTTATTAAGTATACTGCAATTTAAAATACACATGCTGAAGTGATAGCTTTGCACATTTACGTATAATTTACATTACATAAGTATAAATCCTTTCCTATTTATTTGTGTTGCTGTTGTTCCTATGAAAGGAACAAGACTATTTGGATTTGTACACTTCTGTGGTACTTAAAGAAGGGAGGGTAGCATTTGACACAATCAACTTTTAGAGAACTAAGCTACATTATAGAGAAGGATAGTTTTTTTTTTTTTTACATTTAAAATTTGAACATAAGCTCTCTTATTCTGTAAGGCAGAATCTTCTTTTAATATTTGATAAGAGTCTACTTTAAAAACAACATAAAGAGTTCCAGTTCAACAGTAACATGCCTCAGTGGGTGAAGGGCCCATCTGAACTACAACTTCCTTTGGACAGGTTCCAGGATGTTTTAACTTCTCTATTTTGAGTAACCCGATTATTCAAAATACAGTGATCTACTTAGATACTAACAGAGTCCAATGTTCAGTCTCCACAATGACATCAAGGGGCATCTGGTGGAAGGGTCTGGTTATCCTCTGTGATTTCATATTTCAAAACAAAGGATGCCTTACTAAAACACACCTATACAATCCCTCGATAACTCACCATAAACCTATCATCTCCAAAGATACTTATAATACCTACCCTCAAAAGGATTGCTATAGAGATTAAAGGAGATAATCGCGTAAAGTATTTAGCCAACTTTCTCACATAAAGAGGCTCAATAAATGATAGTTACTACTGTTCCTAGTTTTATAACTTTAGGAGATCTATACTGAGGAGCAAGAAGAGATCTTCAATTTCCTGAAGCAAAAAAACAAACAAAAAAATTACATGACCAGCTCAAAGACTTAAAGCAGAGTCAAGCCTATACCTAAATCAGCACGTTTAAAATTAAAAGCTTTTGCACTGCAAAAGAAACCATAAACAAAATGAAAAGACAACTCACAGAATGGGCGAAAACATTTGTAAACAATGCAACCAATAAGGGATTCATCTCAAAATGTACAAACAGCTCATGCAGTTCAATATAAAAAACATACAAACCCAATTTAAAAAAAAAAATGGGCAGAAGATCTAAATAGATATTTCTCCAAAGGATACATACAGATGGTGAAAAAGCACCTGAAAACATGCTCCACATTACAAATTATTAAAGAAAGACAAATCAAAACTACAATAAAGTATTACCTCACATAGGGCAGAATGACTATCATCCAAAAAAAAAAAAATCTACAAACAAATGCTGGAGAGGGTGTGAAGAAAAGGGAACCTTTTTACACTGTTGGTGGGAATGTAAACTGGTACAGCCACTATGGAGAACAGTACAGAGGCTCCTCAAACTAAAAATAGAACTACTAGAAGATCCAGCAATCCCACTCCTGGGCATATCCAGAAAAAACCATACTTCAAAAAGACACAGGTACCCCAGTGTTCTTACAGCACTGTATACAACAGCCAAATCACAGAAGCAACCTAAATGTCCATCAACAGGTAAATGGATAAAGAAAAAGTGGTACATATATACAATGGAATATTACTTAGCCATGAAAAGAATGAAATAACACCATTTGCAGGATGGACCTAGAGATTATCATTTAAAGTGAAGCCAAACATAGAAAGACAAATATCATATGATATCACTTATATGTGGAATCTAAAAAATGATACAAATGAATTGATTTACAAAACAGAAACAGATGCACAGACTTAGAAAACAAACTTACGGTTACCAAAGAAGCAAGAAAGGGATAAATTAGGAGACTGGAATTAACATATGCACATACTATACATAAAATAATCAATCAGGACTTACTACAGAGCACAGGAAACTCTACTGAATACTATGCAATAAGTACTGAATACTATGCAATAAGTTATATGGGAAAATAATCTATAAAGAATAAATATACGTGTGGGGCTTCCCTGATAGCTCAGACGGTAAAGAATCCGCCTGCAATGCAGGAAACCTGGTTTGATCCTTGGATTGGGAAGATCCCCTGGAGAAGGGAATGGCTACCCACTCCACGTATGACTAAACTACTGTGCTGTACACAGGAAACTAACACAATACTGTACACTGACTATATGCCAAAGTAAATACAAATTTTAAAAAATCTGCATGTTTTTAGTCTGTTCTACCTCTTAAATAATAAGTTCTCAGAAGTACAGAATCTTAAGTCTGAGAAACCTCTTCAGGGTTAACAAAAAAAATTTATGAGTGATACCTAGAGGGACTTGAATGTCATCTCTGAAGCTGAGTCCTTCATTTTACAACTGAGGCTCAGAGAAGTTGATGACATGCTTAAAGTGACAGCATCAAAGTCATAAGATGAAGATCCTGATCTCCTGTTGCAAGGAGATGCTCAATTAAAAAAAAACCAAAAAACAGTTTTGGGAGTGTGTGTAGGAGGGGCTGGATAAACAGAAGGTAATATGTGATAATCAAAGTTCCTTCTGAAGTGCTTCTATCTGACGAGTAAAGGTGGATCTTTATGGAAAACAAATCTCAAAAAATAAGGAATTAAGGGAGAAAGGGAATAGCATAAACAGGGCATTTGAACTAGATGCTGTGGACTGCTTCGAAGTTAATAGCTTACAGGGCTACAGAACTTCTTTTATGAGTTAACACTAAGTCAAATGTTAAGAATCCATTACTATTTACACATTCTGTCTTAGAGTGAAAAAAATTAAATTAGCTTAAAAGTTTAGAATATTCTTGTATGAAACCCAAAGTGAAAACCCCTTGTTTACAGCCCAATATCACTATGAATTTAAAAAAGCAGGAAGTCATAAAGAGAGAACAAGACTCAAATAATACTGCTTATATGTGGAATCTGCAAAAATGGTACAGATGAACTTATTTGCAAAGCAAAACAGAGTCACAGATGTGGAAAACAAACTATGGTTACCAAGTGCAGAGGGGGGGTGGGATGAATTGGGAGATTAGGATTGACGTATATATACATTACTATAAATAAAACTGATAACTAAGGAGAGACTACTGTATAGCTCTGTGGTGACCTAAATGGGAAGGAAATCCTAAAAAGAGTGGATACATGTACATGTATAACTGATTCACTTTGATGTACAGCAAAAACTAACAAGACACTGTAAAGCAACTATACTTCAATAAAAATTAATTTAAAAACTACAAAAAGAATAAAAATTGGGTAGCTTAAAAAAATGAGAAGTAAATAAAAATCTAAAATAGAAAAAAAAAAACAAAGCCCCTTTGCAGTAACTATGAACACTGCTTCTAAACTAAAGCATAAGTCATAATCATTAATTAGGCAAATTAATTAGGCAATCATCAGACATAATCATTGGCAAAGGCATTGGTAGGGGGGGTGGTGCTTTATCTAAAAGGAAACGAAGGAAGTTTACTATTCACACTGAAATAAGTGGCAAATTTGAATGTTAAGTCCACAAGACTGTAATATATTTCTGGTTTAAGTAACAGTTTCAGAAAAGTCCTTCTTGTATATCCTGCAGATGGAATTTAATGGAAATCCTTTCCTCTTAAAAGCTTTGTTAATTTAGAACTGGTAACTGTAAATGATACATGTTTGGCCCTCTCTTTCTCTCTCTCACACACACACACATTCACATATACAAACACACTCACATATAAAACACTCAGTTTGGCTGTTGTCTGAAGGGCAGACAGCAGAATATTATTGGTTATGTTAACCTGTCAATAGCAGGATATACTGGGATTTTTAATATTCTTCCTGTTTTTCACTTTTCTCATTCACTCCCATTCCAACAGGCTTTTCTGAGGGAGATGGGAGAAAAGTTATAACCATTTCTCCAGGACTTTTATGTGACCTATATAGTCTTCCCCATGGAGGCTTGTTACACAAGAGAATGTCATTCTCCACTGGGACTGGGCAGAGAACTCTGGTCTACAGGACTCTTGAATGGGTTACAACTGCATGCTTTCAAGGATTGTAGACAGAAAAATCTAAGTGCTTTAGCAGTCTCTACAAAGCTGGAAAAAATGCTTTAGTGGTGTTCCACAGGGAATTTTGGAAGCATATCACTGCCACAAAGAATGCGTTTTTTCCCTTGGAGTAGACTGGGAGGAGGAAGCAGAAATGGTAGTTTTTCTCATTATTATACCTCAGACCATGTAGTACAGTTCACAGAGAGCAGGGGACACCTTTTCCCATCAACTTAACCGTGACTAACACCTGTCATGGGCCCTAGCCCAGGTCAGAGAGGAACGGCAAGGGGGACAGCCAGTGGTTAAAGGAGGGCTGGCTCAGTGCTTCTGGCTCGGGTCCAAGATGCCAGCAGATTCTTCCTCCCTGCATCTAAGAGCCCTCTCTGACTATGCCCCCAACATTATTAAACTCCTTGTTATGGGTTAAAAAGTAACAGTCCATAGTGATAGGATTCAACTTCAACAAGTTATAGTATCTTGCACTCACTATTACATATCAACAATTCTTTTGTTGCTTATATTTCCCTAAAAATACATGACCTGAAAAATTTTGTATCTAACAGAGATCAGGAAGATAGGTATTTAAAAATAATAAGATGACAAGTCTAAAAATAAGTAAAAGTAAAAAAAAAAAAAGAGGTCAGAAGTGCTATAAATGTAGAAAACTAAAACATTAAATAGGACGTCACCTGTCATATCAACCATTAAACACATTTCTTGTCCTGATGGAAATCTAATCAGTAGTGGCCTTAGGCAGGAGGTGAGGGGTGAGATTTTCTACAAAGGGACACTTGGGACTTTCTGGAGCAATGAAATGTTCTATATTTGATTGCAGGTGGGGCTTTACACAGGTGCATACATTTGTCAAAGGTCACCAAATTGTACATGTAACTGAATACATTTTACAGTATGTAAAAGATACTCAATAAAATTCACTTATAAAGAATTCTTGGGAAATGAGCCTATAAAGAGGTATGGGTTCATTTGTAGAGTTTCCCCCATTTATAGAAAAAAAGAACTTTCTCAAGAGCTAGGGCATCAGTTGTTTCCTTACTATGAACTTGCACAACAGCCCTGAGTCATTCTAAAGTTATGATGCAAACTATGAATATACCCACACTTAGGGGTCCCTTCCTGTTGAGTGGGCAAGAAGAAGGAGTTGTAAATCTCTTAAGAAGGTGCTAAACAATCTGCAGCTTGTATTAAAGCTTCTGCTTTTGGAGAGAAATTCGACAGCAAAGGTGACCTTTCATCAAACATTGCTGGTATATAAGTACAGAAACTTAGAAATCATCAAGGAAAATGTTTAAGTTGTATGAGATATAAAATTAAATAATATAAAATAGGTCACCAGCAAATCTATAGCATTAGTGGATTTTCACTGGATGGTTCTAGAAGCTAAGGAAATAGAAGATAACAGGGTTGATTCATTCAAGTTACTGTAATGTAGCAGCACAAAAATTTTAAAAGAGATACACAAACAAGGGTACAAGCAGTAGCCATTAGAGACATCTATAACTTCCTATTGAAAGAATCTTAATAACTCCAATATAAAACTCAGGTTTGAGCATTTCTGACCAGTTATGATAACTTGTTCAAGTTATAGCTAGATAAATCTCAGGCTGGAATCAAGATTGGTGGGGAAAATATAAAAACCTCAGATATGCAGATGGCACCAATCTAATGGCAGAAAGTGAAGAGGAACTACAAAGCCTCTTGATGAAAGTGAAAGAGGAGAGTCAAAAAGCTGGCTTAAAACTCAACATTCAGAAAACTAAGATCATGACCTCCAGTCCTATTTCATGCAAATAGAAGGGGAAACAATGGAAACAGTGAAAGACTATTTTTGAGGGCTCCAAAATCACTGCAGATGGTAACTGCAGCCATGAAATTAAAAGACACTTGGTTCCTTGGAAGCTATGACAAACCTAGACAGCATATTAAAAAGCAGAGACGTCACTCTGCCAACAAAGTTCTGTCTAGTCAAAGCTATGATTTTTCAGTAGTCATGTATGGATGTGGGAGCTCGACCATAAAGAAGGCTGAGTACCGAAGAATTGATGCTTTTGAACTGTGGTGTTGGAGAAGATTCTTGAGTCCCGTGGACTGCACGGAGATCAAACCAGTCAATCCTAAAGGAAATCAACCCTGAATATTCATTGGAAAGACTGATGCTGAAGCTGAAGCTCCAATACTTTAGCCACCTGATGCAAAGAGCTGACTCACTGGAAATGACCCTGATGCTGGGAAAGATTGGAGAAAAAGGGGATGACAGAGGATGAGATGGTTGGATGGCATCACTGATCCAATGGACATGAATTTGAGCAAACTCCAGGAGACAATGAAGGACAGGGTAGCCTGGCGTGATACAGTCAGTCCATGGGGTCGCAGAGTTGGAAATGACTGAGCAACAAAGTTAACTTTAAGGAAACCAAGAAGAGTTAAGGACTAACTTAGGAGGCCATATAAAAAACACTAAGTTTTCATAACTCACAAAAAGGCTCAAGCCATAGCTATGACTTACCAGTCTCCAAGAGTCTAAATATTAGGGGGAGAGAAAGTGAAAGTGAAGTCGCTCAGTCGTGTCTGACTCTTTGCGATCCTATGGACTGTAGCCTATGAGACTCCTCCATCCATGGAATTTTCCAGGCAAGAGAACTGGAGTGGGTTGCCATTTCCTTCTCCAGGGGATCTTCCCGACCCAGGGATCAAACCCACGTCTCCCACATTGTAGACAGACACTTTTATCACCTGAGCCACCAGGGAAGTACCAGGGAAGTAGGGGGAGAGAGGATGACTTCAAATAGAAGGGGAAAATATGGAGCAAAAAGCAGAAGATGAAAATTACAGATCCAAATCATTGAACATAAGGTATGATATAAGTATTTACTAAAACTAGTGAGCTGACTCTTTTAGAATGGGTCCACAAAGTTAGTTAGACAGCAACATGGGAAGGCCAGATTATCCCATGACAGCCTCTACTTGCTTGGGACCCCAAATGCTGTGACCAACGAGGTCAGCAGAGTTGATTTCTGTTCCATGAAGCTAATGAATGGGGATCTTGCCACCAATGATTATTTCCTCACCAAAATTCTAAAGGCTCTAAAATAGCAATTGTGAAAGAATTTCTAGTAGCTTCCTTTTCAAACCCTCAAACCAGTGATTTAAGAGTTATTTTATTTATTTAATTGGCCCAGACACAGAAATCTTCCAAAACTGCAGCTGGCTTGGAAAATTATAATTTGGTCTTCCGTTGGCCTGGTTCTTTGGAGCTGAGGAACTGATGTTTATCTTCCATCTTCCTCTTTCCATCTGGTTTTCCCTAATGGCTTTCAATTACTAATCCTTTCTGTGGGTGATATTATTGAAGGACAGATGAGATTCACACAAACAATTTCCTGGGTCACATTTGAATTTTCATCAATTATTTCAAGCATGAGATTTTCTGGTGGGGTCTAGCTTGTCCTGACACATGTCTGGTACTGTGAGTTTGGGGAGACGCCCTCTGCCATGTCGGCTTCTTTGAGCATATCCCTAAAGATGTGTCTCCATCCACCGCCCTTCACAAGCTACTTCATGTCACAAAGACAATTTTTCTAAAATTGTCTAGAAAATATATATTTTATATATATACCATATATCAGATGGTATATCTGTGGAATGAAGAATGGCGTTCCCTGCTGCACAGAGACATTCTAAAGATTCTGAGAGCAGGGGACACCCTACTTTCCCGTCAATTTGACTGTGACTAACACCTGCCATGGGACCCAGCCCAGGTCATAGAGGAATGGCAAGAGAGACAGCTGGTGATCAGAAGAGGGCTGGCTCAGTGCTCCTGGCTCAGGTTCAAGACTCCAGCAGGGCAGAGAAGATCTTCCTCCCTGCACATAAGAACTCTCTGTCATTGTTACAGATTAGTCCTTATTACAGATAAGAAAGCAAAGAGTCCACAGTGATAGAATTTAACTTCAACAAGTTTATAGTATTTTACAATCACTACTACATACCAACAATTCCTTTGTAGCCCGTATTTCCCTAAAAACACATGACCTGAAAAACATTACAACTAAAATGACAGTCTTATTAAGAGACTCCACTTTGTGATGAAGCGAGTAGGAGCCTTTGGATGTTATCTTGTGAACTCAGAGGGCCGATGAAGCACTGAAAAGACAGATCTTGAAGAGTATCCTACACATGCTGTTTCTAGTGAAGGTGGGGGAACAGTACTGAGACCATGAATCGGCATCTGGTTGGTGATCACTCTGAGCCTAGAGGGCAATAACGTGTCACGTACAAGGAAGGCCACTTTACAAAATCTCATTAATACTCATAACCACCAGTGCAATGGAATCCATAGACCTACTGTAGTCTTTAAAAAAAAAAGGTCTATGGATTCCATTGCACTGGTGGTTATGAGTATTAAAGACTACAGCAGACTGAGATCTAGGGAGATTAAGGGCTTGCTAAGAACATACATATCTGTATATATATATACTGACCATGCCAGCTTCCAAGTGGCACTAGTGGTAAAGAATCCGCCTGCCCATGCAAGAGATGTAAGAGAAGCAGGTTTGATCCCTGGGTTGGGAAGATGGAGGAAATGCCATTTTCCCCAGGAGGAAATGGCAACCCACTTACAGTCACTAGGGTGGCTAAGAGTCGGACACGACTGAGTGACTTAGCATACACACTGATCACGCGGGCTCTTTCTTTTAAAAACTGTACTTGATTTCTTAAGAAGGTCATTGAGAAGAGGACAAACCCACTATGAGAAGTTCTGTATGGAAGTTATAGTCTCCTCATAAATTACTCAATTGATTTTTTAATACAAATAAGTGACGCTGGGCCCATGCGGCAGTTCTCTAAGGGTCTGTTCTCCCTGAACAACTGATCCTAACCTTGAACCAACCACACGAGAGACCTGGCAAGGGGAAGAAGGATGGACGAGGATAAAGGCAGAGTAAAGGAGAACAAGAGGAGCACAGCGTGGGGAGGAGCAAGGAAGAAAAAGAGGCCCCAGAGGCCAAGAAAACACAAAATCCAGTAATCAAATGGTTTTCTTCAGACTGTTTCATGCTGCCCACTTCTCTGATATTGTTACTTTTATAATGATTAAATTTAAGTTTGGGTTTCTTATGATTTCTACATTGAGATGATACAGAAACAGAAAATGTGCTCTATGTATTTTTAAGCAAAGTAAAAACACTGGGAAGAGTGGCTTTGTGGGAGACTAAGACAATTAGCAAACCAGACAGTCCATGCTCCGTCTGCTTTCCCAGGGGACAAAAACTCCTGTCACTTTACGAAGCTAACCAAAGAATTCCAGCAGTTATAGCATTTTTGGTAGGGCTTTCATTTCAACAAAGCTCTGTAATACGTATGCAGTCTAGGGATCCCCAAAGAAGTCTTTGAAAAAAAAAATTTAATGTACAGGAAATTCCTTAAATTATATATACACCATATATACATACCATATACACCATATTTTACATATATGTTTATATATATAAACATATCAAGAATTGCACTCATTCCAAAATTCTAGGGAAGGGAAACATGTATATACACACAGACACACATAGGTTATTTAGCTTGGTGAACTTCCATAAAACCAACAAGCTGATTTTGCCCCCTCTTGCCATCACAGGCTATCCTTATATATGAGACAGGTTTTGAGCTTAGAGGATTAATCCAAAAGGAAAGAGGTTCTGGCTAGAGTCAAGAGTTCTGACTGACTGTACGGTTTTTGAAATGCAAATTATGTATTTTATTTGACAACATGCATTATTAACAGTTACAGGAGACATTTTCAAAAGCATGGTTTTGGAGAATGTAAAGCCACATTACTAGTAAGTGCAGAATCATCACAAAACCACTGTCTGCCATAGTCCAGGACCTGTTGAAGCAAGTGCACTATATTCACTACTTGGAAGAAGAAACTGTTCTCTGTGAGGGAAGGCGAGGGTGGGATGATTTGAGAGAATAGCACTGAAACATGTACACTACCATATGTGAAAGATGACCAGTCCAAGTTTGATGCATGAAACAGGGCACTCAGAGCCAGTGCACGGGGACAGCCCAGAAGGATGGGATGGGGAGGGAGGGGGAGGGCGGTTTGGGATGCGGGACACATGTACACCCATGGCTGATTCATGTCAATGTATGGCAAAAACCACCACCAGAATATTGTAAAGTAATTAGCCTCCAATTATAATAAATATTAATTATTATTAATATTGTTAATAATAATTTAAAATAAACAAACAAAACAACCTTTTAGGGAAAAAAAATGTTATGGCCATAAAGCCATCCTGCCAGGGCTTCCCTGTTGGCCTAGTGGTTAAGAATCTGCCTTGCAATGCAAAGGACACTGGTTCAATCCCTGGCCCAGGAAGATCTCACATGCCACAGAGCAACCGAGCCTGTGTGCTACAACTACTGAACCCATGCACTGCAACTACTGAAGCCCACGTGCCTAGAGCCTGTGCTCTGCAGTAAGAGAAGCCAACACAATGAGAAGTGCGTGCTGCACCACACAGAGTGGTCCCTGCTCACTCACTGCAACTGGAGAAAACTTGTGTGTGGCAATGAAGGCCGATCACAGCCAAAATAACAAATAATAATACATGTTAAAAAAAAAATCAGTTCTAATGAGGTGGATGAAGCTGGAGCCTATTGTACAGAGTGAAGTAAGCCAGAAGGAAAAACAGAAATACAGTATACTAACGCATGTATATGGAATTTAGAGAGATGGTAACAATAACCTGGTGTGCGGGACAGCAGAGGAGACACTGATGTATAGAACAGTCTTATGGACTCTGTGGGAGAGGGAGAGGGTGGGAAGATTTGGGAGAATGACATTGAAACATGTAGAATATCATGTAAGAAACGAGTTGCCAGTCCAGGTTCGATGCGCGATGCTGGATGCTTGGGGCTGGAGCACTGGGACGACCCAGAGGGATGGTGTGGGGAGGGAGGAGGGAGGAGGGTTCAGGATGGGGAACACATGTATGCCTGTGGCGGATTCATTTTGATATTTGGCAAAACTAATACAATTATGTAAAGTTTAAAAATAAAATAAAATTAAAAAAAAAAAATCCATCCTGTCAACCTTCCACAAAAGCTCAGACACTCAACTTAAATGCCTTAAGGACTGAAAAAAACACATGTAGAATTCTCATCCTTCAATTCTAGAACAAAGAAAGACCTTAAGAGATCATCTGGCTCAAAACTTCCCAAAGTGGGTTTCATGAAACATTATTCTCCAAAATGTTCTGAATAGGGGTAAGGTGACTCAGATAAGTTTGGGAGAATTCTTGAGTGTCACAATGTACATTAGGGATTAGCAAAGCTGTACAGTCTACAGAAAAGAAATGATTAAGCTTATTTTTTTAAAAAAAAACTTCATTTTTATCAAACCTATTTGAGCACAGAACCCTTTCTGCAGTATTTATTAAAATCCTGTAAACTACTGTTTTGTAGAAAAACCCTTGTCTTATATATTGAAAAAATGAAGTTCAGACAGGTTAGGGATTTGTCTCAAGATCATACAGTTAGTAGATACACTGGAAACAGATTTCACCTTTCTAGACTTCACTTTAGTGCTCTTTCCTGTGCTGTGTTCTCATACAAAGCCTGTGCCTCCAGAAGGATCATAGACTATATAAACCAGACCATGGATGTCATCTAGTCCAGAGCCCTCTTATTTAAAGGGGGAAACACAGTCTCAAGAGAGGTGAAAAAAGCTTGCCCCAGTGACAATGCCTGTAGCAGAACCTAGCTCTTAATTCCAATGCTCGTATCCTTTCCATAACAGTATACTAGCTCCTGCAAAGCCAACATCTTCCACCTCTGAGAAAAAGGAGTGATGGATAAGGGGATTTAGCTATTCAGGACCCAGTAAAATATTTATCAAAGTGCACTTGTGTCAGTAGGTATTTTAAACCATTTAAACATGATTGTCTTTACTTACAAATGTCATCCACTGTGACAGGGAATCAATGTTTCAAGCTGTTGAACAGGTCATCATCCCTGCCCTGTTGGATGACACCTGTAAATAAAATAAATCTAGTTTTGAGTGAGTAGATTTTAAGACAACTAGATTTAAGATGCATGCAGCTTAAAACAAAGAGTAGTTTTTAAGAGATGATTCTTAATCAAGGTTTGCTGAAGATAAACACTTTCCAGGGCCAGCTATTTCACTCTATGCCACTGGCCTTCAGCACAAAAGTCCAGGTAATGATACAGGTAATATTGCCAGAATATAGAGGGCATCATGGCTCTGAGAACTAAAAGCTTCTTTCAGGCGCTAGCTATACCTCAGTCTCTTGCCTCTGTGAATATTATTTTCACTGTGTAGGAGGGGCAACCAAGGCACTATGAGGTTAAATGACTAGCCCTATGTTAATGTTAAATAACTAAGTGTCTTTAACTTGAGTCCCTTAATGTAGAAAAATGTATACAGAACACATCAACAAAGTTTATCATTAGGCTGACCCAATTTGAAAGACTTACAGACATTTAAAAAAATATTTTACAGATGTTAACTTAGAATATTCTAGACACATCTTCATAACATAATATCAGTGCTAGATATTTAAATACAAGCATTACTAAAAAAATGCCATGAATGAAAAATAAAAATGAGAAAATGGGAACTCGAGTGCAAAGAACAATATTAAATGCAGCATGCACTTAGGATTCTAAATTCTGGTTACTTCCAAAAAAGATCTGTAGTTCCTAACAAATTTAAGTATATGAAAACCATTTGCTATAGTCTATAATTTAATATGTTGGTTTCTCTGTAGCCACAAAATGCCACTCTAAGATCTGCCAGAAATTAAGATTTAGGTTGGACAATGCACATTTGAAATTTCCATTCTGTACCTAAATACTCCAAGATAATGGAAAGCATTCAATATTTCAGAATCCTGCCTTGAGGTAATATGACTGTCAGAGTAACATTCCCCTCAAACTCACATTGAGTGCTTACTTTGTGTCACAACACAAAGGACTGTGTCACAACACAACACAATCAGATACTTTGTGTCACAACACAAAGTGTCTGATTATTTTATACATACTATCTCAGTCAATCCTCCAAAACTGAATATTATTACAATTTTACAAATAAAGAACATTAAAGCACAGAGAATTTAAGTAACTTGCTGAAGTTCACGCAACTGGTAAAATGATAGAAATTACACACAAATCTATTTGGTGACAGAATCAAGCTCAAATCACTATATAATACATTTATTTAATATGGCAACTTAAGATACTCAAAAATATAAGAATTCATTAAAACAATTACAATTAGAAAACATAAAACTTTCCCAACTAAATCCCACACAATATTAAATATGAGGAAATTCTCATTCTTTTTCTTGGGGGATTAAAGGGAGACTAGGGACAATTTTCAAGGTAAAATTATTTTAATGCCAAGGAATTAAAGGTTCTGATGTTAACCTTAAATATATTACAATTAAGACAAATGAAAACCTTAAACTGTCTTTCATAATGATAGAAAAGTATATCTTCCTGATTTACTTTCTAAGTCCATAAAGAGGTAAATTCTCCTGTTACTCAAGACTGATTCTCAAAATAGTTTAACAGTTATTGAAAAACTTAATTTAACCATGTATATTTAAAAATACATGTTATCTATCAATCTTCTAAAGAAGAAAACTAATTATAAAGTAAATTACTTTTAAAGAAAACAAACTGATAGATAATGTAACCCCCTTAATTTTTTTATGTAATATAGCTTAGTACAAGTTATGCTTCTGATTAAGACTCAAACTTTTTTTACTATAAAATTTGTTGGCCATTTTTCCAACAAATGTTTAAAACTGTAAAACTGATAAAACAAGAAATAATCAGGAGTACAAAAACACACCTGACATATTTTAACTGAGTAAGAATCAGATATATGCAAAACTCAGCATCACAGAAACTAGACATTAAGGAAAAGGCACACCCTTTCCAAAGCACCAGGGAGAAGTCAATCTCTTCTGGCAATAATGGTTTTCTTATAAGGACCCCAAACAGAAGAAGATAAAGTGTGGTTTCATGGTAGCTTACCCTTTTCTCTGACACCCCATCCTGGCCTGTAGAATCTTTCTCATCAAGTGTCTCTTTCAGGACTGGCATATGTTTTTGGTATGCTGGCTCTCTGTTTAAGGTTGTGTATCCTATGTGCTCATAAATTGGGTTTATCGTCATCTTGGCAATGTATTCTGCTGCCTTGGTTTCAATATAGAGAGTAATCAATCCATCAGTCACCAGATCGTGGATGGACTCAAAGCGCTTCTCCCCAACAAAGTGCTTTCCATCGTAGTAGAGCCTGAAGTTTCTGGTTTGACTTCCAAATCTGCCTCAATGAAATGGGAAAGATGTTTTTAAGAAAAGTAAGCAAGTGAATTCTTTCTGAAAAAAAAATTTAAAACTATTGCTCTGTGTGTGTCTTCTTTGTTTGTTTAAATAAACTGTGGCTAATCTCTATGAATCGTCTGGAATATGGAAAGTTAAACTTCTGAACACAAAGAATGAATTTGCATCAATGAGGGATAATTAGACCAAAGCAGGCCTACCCTAGAAGGTAAACTTTGTTCTTATTTATCTTTTTAAGCCACTTCATTATGACTCTAGGAAAAACAGTGGAAAATAAACCTCATATACTATTAGAACACAGTCAATAATCAACTGGTCAACTATATATGACATTTCTGTATTAGCATGTTCTTTCCAAGTTGATCAGTAAAAGTATTCAATATACTTCGGATCCCAGCATTCATGTCTTTTAGTGGGAAAGCACCACTAAGGGCTCACCTAGGTGTGATGCCAGCAATCATTTAAAGAAGAGCTGATTCCAGAACCTGAGTCATAGGTAGAGCAAGATGGCATAGAAACACACTTATGCTATTTTGAGCCGTGGGTTAAGGACACACTCTTCTCTTTTACATAGTCATCCTTCTGTCTGCATGCTGAGTCTGGGCAAGAGATGCTTGGAATACATACAGGGCATATAAGTCATAAACTACTGGACTCGAGAAATTCTATTTTTACTTCAGAGTCACATTTCAGTGGCATTTAAAAAAAAACTGAAGACGAATGGTTTATGATAATTTCAGTATTTTGCTTCCTGCGGTAAACCTCAGAAATGGATCCAAGTTGGCACAACTAGCCTAATGTCCTTCCAAGATGACAAAGACAAGAATATGCACTGACTTTAATAAAAGCTGATGCCAAAAGGCACTAAGGGCCATCTCACAGTCTCTGGAAGATAGCCCTGGGTGAGCCTAATTTAAAACCAAACAAATCAGAAAGGATATATTTAATTTCACTGTTAAAAATACACAGAACAGAAATGAACTAAACACTAAATTAATAGCTGTTTAAGTGTTTAAATAGAACTGCAAACTTATGCAACAATACTATTCTGGTATAGGTTACATTTCAAGAAGACAGAAGTGAGAATTTTCTTAAGATTTCAGTTTAAATGTGCCCTACAAAATGAATCATTTTTTTTTTTTTAATAATGGCCTGAGGTATCTCTGATTCTGTCATTCAAATTAGACTTTAATAGTTATTTAATATAGAACCCAATATTCTATACATGCTGGTCCTTCTTCTAAAATAAAACTGATCTAGCTTTTGGTTCTTTAAAAGCAATTAAATTTTAGTTTATATTCAAGTGAATGATCCATGTAATTCCACTTCCCATTCTCATTTTCCTCTAACGTTAAAGAGAGATTTCTCCCAAGTAAATTTCCCTTATGATGTATGTCTAAAAAGTTGGAAGGTAAAATTTCTATACCAAAGTTAAATATACACTTTTTTTGAGTTAAATGCACTGCTTTTATTATTTCCTCTTCACTAATATTCACTGTTACTGCAAAATAAACATAGAAAGCCACTTTATAATTTTTGTAAGGTTCATACAGCAATAAACACAGTATTGTTTAACATTAAGCTCTTTTATATTTCACTTGCATTCAAGGCAGTTCAGTAAGGGATTAGACCATTTTATTCCACAGGGGCTTAAGATTTTACAAAATTACAAATAAGCAGTTTCACAATGTGCATGGCACTTAAAGACCATCTAAGCAACGGTGGCAGGTGTTTGTCACTCAACTGTCTTCTGAAATCTGCTAAGTATGGGAGCAGAGGGAAGAAGGGAAGATGGCTGAACTGGCCTCACAGGGGTGGGATGGTTAACTGAAAAAGTGGAAATCTAAGGTTAGACTTCTTGACCTTTTACAATGAAGCTCTTTCCAAGCCATTCAAGGAGGGGTTTCCTGGCTACTTCTATGTTATTGGGCAAAAAAGTCTAAGTAAGTTTGTTCTCAACTTAGTGACTTTAAGAGATTGTGTGCATGATTCCCAACTTCCAAAACAAAGACAAGACGAAATGCTGAATTTTTACAAGTTTATCTTTAGGTGGTTTTCTAAAAAATGATTATAATAATATACATGACCTTATTCATATACAGAAAAGTTACATTTCTATACAGTGATACATGAAACCAAGTCAGTCCAGTATCCCCCTCACATTATGAAAACCAAGAAACTCAATGTTTAACAAGATCGAACATATACACTCAAACCCACATAAGATCTGAGTTATTGTTTATGTCCCAGTACAAAAGACCTTTGCAGTCTTGAAAGAGGGTTTGGACAGGGGAAGGCAAGTCCTGGTTCCTTTGTGTTTAACAAAAAACTTCAGGCTTTTGCATCAGACAAATTAAGTTTATATCCTGGGATCTGCCACTCAGTGAGGAGATTTTGGGAAAATCATTCTTCAGATTCTGCACCAAGATACAGGAATAACATTACTCTATACAAAGTAACATTACTTGACTGTGAGGATTACATAAGAATATTTAAGATAAAGTTACATACAGTTAACCCTTGAACAACACAGGTTTGAACTGCACTGATGACTTGGGTTTTTTCAACAGTAAATCCTATAGCAAGCACTACATTATCTGAGGCTGGCTGAATCCGCAGATCTGATAGTGGATATCACAGATAGAGAGGGCCAACTGTAAGTGATATGTGGATTTTCACTGAGCAGAGGGTAGGCATCCCTATTCACGACACTGTTCAAGGGTCAACTATAGATAGTAGGTTCAACTGCAGTCTCCTGTCTCCTTTGTTAGCTTAGACTTCTGCAGAGAATAACAGAATGATTATCAAATAATAAAGTAAAACAAAAGTTATTCAATAATAGGTACTGAAGTAAAACTGGTTGTGTAGGAACATCTGCACTGGTTGACTTTACAGCCAATGAAAGGCAAAGAGGAGTTCCTTGTGAGTTTTTTCACTCAGGATGCCCCAGGTTTATACTATGTGGTTAACTGAGTGGAACTATAAACAGAGCACAAAGAGGGGAGGAGAGAAGCTGGAAGAGTCCTTCCACAGGGCCTTGGGAGTCAGGTTTCCAATTTCAGAGAAAAGAGGTCAGTATATATACTTGTATTGAAAGCAGGATGTTTTAAATGGACCCAGCGATAACTCTGGTGGCTCAGACAGTAAAGAATCTGCCTGCAATGCAGGAGACCTGGGTTTGATCCCTGGGTTGGGAAGATCCCCTGGAGAAGGGAATGGCAACCCACTCCAGTATTCTTGCCTGGAGAATCTCATGGACAGAGGCACCTGGCAGGCCCTGATCCATGGGGTCACAAAGAGTCAGACATGACAGAGACTCACACACACACACACACACACACACACACTGACTCTTGAAAGCAGAGTATTAATTTGTAAAACCTGTTAATGCTAAACCATTTTCCCTTAATGTTTATAGGAAAATATTCTTTTCATCTTTTCATATATTCACCCTCTGCTTCTGCCCTTATTTTTAAATAGCTGTTCATTTTTTGATGAACGTGTTCAAAACTGTATAGGTCCAACTCTCACCTAGATAGACTTCAACAAGATGAAAATCTGTTTTCTCCAAAGTGGCACTGCAGCTAACAGAAAAGAAAGACCAGAATAATCTGTTCTGTACTGCTACTGCTATACATAATTATGACTTTCTACAAAGAATGCCTTTTTATCCAGTGACTTCAGGTTTTGGTTTTCATGTTTTGAAAAACTGTTTTAATGCTGTGCCCATTTACATTCAGATGAATTTCAAAATACATAATTCTAAGAACTTTAAAAAGTGAACAGAACCCTTAATACCATCCTTTCTATTTTTTAGCAAGTAAACTGCACTTACAAAAGAAAAACTCAGTCTAGAGGTACAAAATGATGAAAACAGATACAAAGAATGACCTTTGGGGTCTTACTTTACTTTTTTCTGAAATAAAGAATTAGTTGTGATTTGAGCCCAAAGTATTGGGAAGTATCTCTTCAAAGGAAAGCTCTAAGCTAACAGATGTTTCCTGTTAACAAACAGAAAACAAAACATATACAACACATTTATCTAAGTTAACAATAAAATGTTAGAACTATTTCCAGAAACCAACATACAAAAACAATTTTATTTATCATAAATACATATTTGTATATTTTTATTAGAGTCAAAGAAGCTAGTAGTAAAATATCTCATAAATTCTTCTAATCATAAACATACTCTTGGAAGAAGGTTAAAAGAGAGACAAGAATATGAGGAGGCGTTCACTTGAATACTAAAAATGAATTTAAATTAACTAAGAAAGGCTGAGGGAGAGAGAACATAGCTATACACAATTTCAAAATATTTTCTCCATCTAAAACTTTTGTTAGGATACTACTTTTTTCCTATCTTGCTATACAATTCTGGATGGCAAAATGGGACAAAATATTAAGATATGTGAACTCAACGATGATATTCCCTTGGCAAAATAAATCATCCTGAGGAAAGGAGCAGACCAGTGTATCTAACTAAACCTTCAAAGGTGGCACCAGGCAGCTCTGGAAGCTGGAACTGATATGGAAGAATTATTGCAGAAGATCTGTTTAAGAAACAGATATGCCCTCACATTCCCCAATCTTGTCCCCTTCCCCACGCAGGTGGAAGACTTGAGCTCTGTTCTCTGGATAGCAAATCAAGGAGATTTTGAACTGAGGAACACCAGACAGATTGGAAAGCAGAGAGATCATCCTGTAAACTAAGTGAGTTTTAAACACTGAAGACTGAGACTTCATCTCTCTTTCCTTAAAAAAAGAATGGAAGATTCTTCCCTGGGAAATCTTATCAGCTCAGCTGAAAACACATAAAAGAGAGACATCATCCTATATTTGGGAGGCTTCCCTCAAGCTCTCAGAACTACTAGTCAACTTTTTAGTTTTTATTTGCCTCAAGATATTTTCTAATTTCCCGTGTGATTTCTCCTTTGACCCAAGAGTGTGCTGTTTAATTTCTACACGTCTGTGAATTTTCCATTTTTCCTACTGCTTGACTTCTAATTTCATTTCATTGTGACTGGAAAAGATTTTTGGTATGATTCAGTTTTCTTACATTCCTTAAGATGTGTCTGGTGACCAACATGTGATATATGGATGTTCTCCGTGTGCTTGAGAAGAACGTGTATTCTGCTGCTGTTGGATGAGTGTTCTGTACAGGTCTGTTAGGTCCAACTGATGTATAGTGTTGTTCCAGTCCTTCCTTTTCTTTCCTGTCTAGTTCTATTCATTTAGTGCCAAATAAACTTAAATTATGAGCAGTAGGCTGAGGATCAACTGATATCTGAGGAAAATCTCTTTGATGAAGGATAAAGGCAAACAAATGGAATCAAAACAAGCTGAAACAAACCAAAAGATGACAATATTTTTTAAATTATCAGTATGCTAAAAGAAACAAAGTAGGAAAGTTCATATTTCTATTCTTGAATAGGATTCAGCAAGAAGTATTAGGATGCTACAGAAAAGGAACAATGTAGGATACAAAAATAAGCAGAAAAAGAAAATATAACATAAATGAAAAATTTAAAGAAGAAATAAAAGATAAAGTTGAGAAGATATTTAAGAAGAACAAAATGACAAACATGAAAAATAGAAGAAAAATAAGATAATCAATCCAGGAAGTCCAACATCTAGGTAACAGGAGCTCTGAAAAGAGAATGGAGAAAATAAAAGGGGAAGAAATCTAAAAGGTAATTCAGGAAAATTTATCACAACTGAAGAATAAGTTTACGTAATGGAAAAAAATAGGCCCATATCAAAAGGGTAAACATGAAAAGATGCTCAAAGAGTGGTCCAGTAAATACAAATTAAATCTTCATAATGGTGAGCTTTTGTAACTCAGACATATTAGCCACTGGCAAGGATATAGAGCAGCTAATAATACCAATACCTGGCATACTTTTTAACAAAATGGTTTAAAATGATCCAGTAAATTTGAATATATGTATACCTATGACATAACAACTTTATTCCTATGTAATACTCCATACAATATAAATGACTATGTGCTCTAGGAAAGAAATACACAAACAGCAGGAGCAATGCTAAAAATGCCTAAACCTTGAAACCACATAAATTCCCAATACAACAAAAAAAATCCTGTGGTATACATACTGTGGTGGTTAATTTTCTAGGTTAACTGGAAGGGTGTTTTCAGATGAGACTCACATTTAAATCAGTGAACTTTGAGTAAAGCAGATTACTCTCCATAATTGGGTGGGTATTAGTCAATTGAAGACCTAAATAGAACAAAATGACTGGCCTTGAAGCAATCTTTCTGAGGGAATTCTCCAGAAGACTGCCACTGGACTTTGCATCATCTGCTCTCCTGGGTCTCAGGCCTGCGTGCCCACACTGCAGACTTAGACTTGCCAGCCTCCACAATCATGTGAGCAGGTTTCTTGAGGTAAGTCTCCTTCCATATACATACACATCCTATTGGTTCTGTTAGGAGAACCCTGACTAATACAATAAAATACTATATAACAAGGAAAACATATATGCAACAATCTGAATGAATTTAAAAAATATGTTGGGAAAAAAATAACATGTCACAAAACAGCACATACAGTGTGATTCAATTATATAAAGACCAAAAGCAGGCAAAATTCAACTGCATTATATCAGAATGTGTATGTGGATGGTAATTCTATAAACAGAAGCATGAAAAAGATAATTATAAAGTGAGTCTAGTGGTTAACGGCGGTGAGGAAAGTAGAGATAATTATAAGAAAGCAAAACATAAGAACCTTCTGGAAAGTGAAGTGAAGTCGCTCAGTCGTGTCTGACTCTTTGCGAACCCATAGATTGCAGCCCAAGACACTCCTCTGTCCATGGGATTTTCCAGGCGAGAATAGTGGAGTGGGTTGCCATTTCCTTCTCCAGGGGATCTTCCCAACCCAGGGATCGAACCTGCGTCTCCCACATTGTAGGCAGACACTTTGCCGTCTGAGCCACCAATGGTAGTCCAAAGTCTGGACTACCGTTAAAGTATAATACTTGATTGGTAGGGATTATGTAAGTGTATGTATATTTAAATGTAATCTATTTTAATACTGTACACATAAGTTTTATGTATTTTTATATGGTTTACTTTATAGTAAATTTGTACAAAGAAGGAATTCTCTGGTGGCCCAGAGGCTAGGACTCTGCACGTCCACTGCAGGGGACACAAGCTCAATCCCTGGTCAGGAAACTAAGATCCCTCATGCCACCATGATATGGCAAAAATATTTTTTTTGTTTAAAGAATAAAAGCATAGAACATAGCATCCACACGAAACTCAAAGACCTTACCTTGAAAGAGAAAGCAACAAGAAACAGATTCCTTATAAGTGCTTTACATGGAATCTAAGAATATAAATTTAGTAAGAGAATTCAATGCTCAGCTTTTAAAATAGTGACATGAAAAACATTATACAGCTGAGAGAAACTAAGTATCAAAATACTATTACTATAAATCCAATAAATGACTAGAAATGGTAGGGCATAGAATCAACAAGACTAAAAATGGCGGCATGGAGGTAAGACCTGAAGAAACATACTCAGAGTAGTAAAATAAAACAGCACATCAATTATGGGGTAGACGACACACACAGAGGGCTTCCCAGGTGGCTCAGACAGTAGAGAATCTGCCTGCAATGCAGGAGATGTGGGTTCAATCCCTGGGTCAGCAAGATCCCCTGGAGAGGAAATGGAAACCCACTCCGATATTCCTGCCTGGGAAATCCCATGGACAGAGGAGCCTGGTGGAGCCCCCCTACAATCCAGGAGGGCCATGAAAGAGTTGGACAGGACTAAGCCACTAAACAACAACAAACACAGAAGATTAAGAAAATACAACATTAAAAAACGCCCCTGAGGTTCAGATGGCAACAAACAGAACAGAAAACTTAGGCAGAAATATAATTTGGGAAATATTCCAGGAGGAAAAGAACTAAATCTCAAGAAGAAAGAGTACATTGTCTGATGGATAAGTTTATTAAAGAATTATCAACATTAAAATATGTCCTAGTTTAAGCTACTAAATTTGAAAAACAAAGAATTTTCAGATCACCAGGCAGGAAACAGTCCATATAGGGGTGGAGGGTGGGGCTGGGGGGGAGGAGGAGGAAGACTGTTTCCAGATTTCTCTACAGTAACAATAAATGTCAAAAAACAGAGATGTGATAACCATACAGCGAGGATACTCTATCCAGACAAGCCATTCTTTAAAGACACCAGGAAGACACTCCTGATAATAAAGGCATATGTTCATTTCAAAAACAATGTTTAGAAGTCAATGAATGGGGCCTTCCTTGGTAGCTCAGCAGTAAAGAATTCACTTGTCAATGCAGGAGACATGAATTTGATCCCTGATCCAAAAAGATCCCACATGCCGCACAGCAACGAAGTCTGTGTGCCACAACTACTAAGTCTTGCTCTAGAGCCCAGCAGGCACAATTACGGAAGCCCATACGCCTTAGAGCTTGTGCCCTGCAACAAGAGAAGTCGCTGTGCAGTGAGAAGCCAGAGCACGACAACTAGCTGGTAGCCCTCGCTCTCTATAACTAGAAAAAAGCCCACATGGTAATGAAGAGCCAGCACAGCCAAAAATAAATACATAAAATTTTAAAATATATGTATACACTTTAAAAAATAAGTCAGTGAATGATAATATTAACTTGGGGTATTTTTAAATATTGATACCTTTTAGAGTTCCCTAGTGGTCCAGTAGCTAAGACTGTGAGCTCCTAATGCAGGGGGCCCAGGTTTGATCCCTGGTCAGGGAACTAGATCGCATATGCTGCAAGACCTGGCACAGCCAAATAAATAAATATTTAAAGTAAAAGGTTGATATCTTTAAGAAATGTCTAGGATTTTACTTATATTAATAAATGACCATCCCTCACAAAGGAACTACATGTATTAGAATTTCACTTCCATGAAATCCATGAACCTTTCTTATTTATGAACTGCTGGATGAATTCCTCTATGTCTTTAGGATACCAGTTAACAGAACTATTAGAATGAAAACAAATCCAAGCAAAGACTTGATAAGGAGGGTTGGTCTTGAAGACCTGTCCCACCATACTAACTGGTCTTCAAGAGGCCCCCAAAGTTCCTTAAATGCAGGGAGAAGCTTATCCCCTGGTAAAATCTCTTTACCATACAATTTTAGTGATAGTATTTTGAATCTTAAATTTGTAAAATCGCTCTTTACTCATCTCTTCCTCCTGTACCTACTCATTCTTCAGTCAGTTCAGTTCAGTTGCTCAGTCATGTCCGACTCTTTGAGACCCCATGAATCATAGCACGCCAGGCCTCCCTGTCCATCACCAACTCCTGGAGTTTACTCAAACTCATGTCCATTGAGTAGGTGATGCCATCCAGCCATCTCATCCTCTGTCATTCCCTTCTCTTCCTGCCCCCAATCCCTCCCAGCATCAGAGTCTTTTCCAATGAGTCAACTCTTTGCATGAGGTGGCCAAAGTACTGGAGTTTCAGCTTTAGCATCAGACCTTCCAATGAACACCCAGGACTGATCTCCTTTAGAATGGACTGGTTGGATCTCCTTGCAGTCCAAGGGACTCTCAAGAGTCTTCTCCAACACCATAGTTCAAAAGCATCAAATCTTTGGTGCTCAGTTTTCTTCACAGTCCAACTCTCACATCCATACATGACCACTGGAAAAATCATAGCCTTGACTAGACCTAGGACCTTTGTTGGCAAAGTAATGTCTCTGCTTTTGAATATGCTATCTAGGTTGGTCATAACTTTCCTTCCAAGGAGTAAGTGTCTTTTAATTTCATGGCTGCAGTCACCATCTGCAGTGATTTTGGAGCCCAAAAAAATAAAGTCTGACACTCTTTCTACTGTTCCCCCATCTATTTCCCATGAAGTGATGGGACCAGATACCATGATCTTAGTTTTCTGAATGTTGACTCATTCTTACCAACCCCCAAATTCCTCATTCTATCATAATCTCTTATTAATTAATGATCATTATACAGAATGTCAGGGGTAAGTCAATGGATGTCAGAGTCAAAAACATGCACAAGTAACACTGCTTTCCCTTGTAACAGAGGCAGTGATGTTGTGTTTTATACTGACAAGTGATGCAGTGATGTTGTATTTTATACTGACGAGTGACGCAGTGATGTTGTGTTTTATACTGACGAGTGACTAAGACTGGGAAAAATAATTTACTTAGGTATATGTCAGTATCATTACTCCTGAAAGAAGGTATATGTATAAGTTTGCACCATCACAGAAACATGTCTAAATTTCAATCAACTGTTCAACTTGATAGCTAACTAAAGTACAATGAAAGATTTGAAAATGAGAATATGTTAAAATAAATGCATATAATACAATGAAAAATATATGAAAGAAAACCAGGTGACAATTTTCTGGAACTGTAATATTAGCTTGGCAAAGCTATTAGTTAATAATGTGCTTTTACTGAGCCTTACCTATACCTATTGGTTCATCTGCCGATCACAAAATAAAAATGTATGTTGAATGAATAAAGTATAAGAACTCCGGCTTCCCCTACTTTAAAAAAAACCTTAAGATTGAAAGATAAAACTCTGGAGACAGAAAAGATCTTTGTGATTGTCCTGTTGTTGTTCAGTTGCTCAGTTGTGTCTGACTCCTTGCGACCCCATGGACTGTAGCACCAAGCTTCCCTGTCCTTCACTATCTCCTGGAGTTTGCTCAAACTCATGTCCATTGAGTCAACGGTGCATCCAAGCATGTCATCCTCTGTCATCCCCTTCTCCTCCTGCCCTCAATCTTTCCCAGCATCATGGTCTTTTCCAATGAGTCAGCTCTTTTCATCAGGTGGCCAAAGTACTGGAGTTTCAGCTTCAGCATCAGTCCTTCCAGTGAATATTCAGGGCTGATTTCCTTTAGGTTTGACTGGTTTGATCTCCTTGGTGTCTAAGGGACTCTCAAGAATCTTCTCCAGGACCACAGTTCAAAAGCATCAATTCTTTGGTGCTCAGCTTTCTTGATGGTCCAACTCTCACATCCACACATGGCCACTGGAAGGCCTGCAGGTCCCACTCAGACCTTCAGATACAGAATCTTGTTAACAAGATTCTGAGGTGATTCTTATGTGGATTAAAGTTAAGAGAAAGATAAGTCTACTCCAACTCCCTCATAATATAGATGAAACAATTAAGAGATCCAAGCTCCTAAAACTGTAAAATAGGCAGGCTAATATACACAAACCAACAATTCCAAAGAAAACAAATAAAAAAAAAACCCAATCCATTGTTTAGAGACTGCTTTACAGTCTCTCCCTGGAAGCCCAACCTGATTTCATGTACGCCATTCTCCCCAATCATCTCTAAGCATGATCAAATCAATATGTTCCCCCAGCAAACTTATCAACTTTCTCATCTCTTCCACACCTTTAGAAAGTCATTCCTATCTAATATCCCCTAACAGAATCACCACCTACCCAGTCAACCCTGTCAAAACTTTCATAACTACCTGAGAGTCTTCGAACTCCTTCTACATTTAAACTTTATTTATTGATCTTTTTGAATATATGTAGACTCCACCCATTCTTCCTACAGCTACCAAGGTTTATCCCAAGACAGATCCTATCACATCACTTTCTGTCTTAAAAATTGTTAATGGTTCATTACAGTTGAACAGACTCAGTAAAGACTTCATTAATACTTTCCCTTAAGTTGACCAGCTATATGTAAAAAAAAAAGTATACTAAAAAATGCATGTAACAACAGAATTGCCAAAATATAAGCAGATTCCTAGAGTTCTGTCTGGTGTAACACATCTGCTCTCAGTGTAATGATGTGGATAACAAGAACTCCTTTCCATATCAACACTGGGAGTAAATAAATAAAATACAATCTTCTAAATGTAGTAAATCAATTATAGTATCTTCTGTTACCCTCAGTTTTCATTTTACTATTAAATCAGAGAAAGTATTATGTCTAGTCAATGCTCAGATGGTAAAGCGTCTGCCTACAATGTGGGAGACCTGGGTTCGATCCCTGGGTTGGGAAGATCCCCTGGAGAACGAAATGGCAACCCACTCAGGTACTCTCGCCTGGAAAATCCCACGGACGGAGGAGCCTGGTAGGCTACAGTCCATGGGGTCGCAAAGAGTCGGAAGTATCGTACACACATCATAATCTTATCAAAACCAGGGAAGATCTGGAAACATCAGTCTATTTGTATAACAAAGACAGATTTGGCTTATTCAAAAGTTGGTGACCAGTCCGACTAAAAGTTTATTAAAATATTGTTTCCAAGAGCCTATAACTTCAGGATAAAGTCACACTACTATAAAGGTTTACAAAAGCATAGAGTTATAAATATGTGTTAATGCTTGATAAGTGTGGGGGGCGGTACAAACACAAACTTGCATGTTCATATATGTTTTCCAGCTTCTTACTATTTAATTCCTTTAAACAACAAAATGTTTTTATTTAGTCATTTCTGTATAAACTACACAATACTAAGTATTACAGACTATGATTCAATGTTTTTCTTGAAGGTTCAGGTTTATTACAATGACTGTACTACTAAAATTTTGGTGTCTGAATACAGAAATATCACAGAGGCTATTGTAGTGTATTGAGTTGCCTTACCCTGATCTACATGGCCCCTAATTATTGAACTTACAGTTCTTAAATCTAACTTTATATTTTAAAAATCTGGGACTTCCCTGAGGATCCAGAGGCTAAGACTGAGTGCTCCCAATGCAGGAGACCCAGATTTGATCCCTGGTCAGGGAACTAGAACCCATTTGCCACAACTAAGAACTGGTGCAGCCAAATAAAACAAATAAATACAAAAAAAATAAAAATTCTTCTTTGCAGGTTATCACCTGTGCTCATCTTTTAATTCACTACTTAATCTGCAGTAAGCTTGGAAAAAAGACACAAGGGTTTAAAAATATTTTATATAAAGCTAGATTAAATAGATTATAGTGGGGATTCCTGAGCATTCTTTCACTATAAACATACAGGCTCTGTGCAACTATTTAGCCCCTCAAAGGCACTTCCCAGCCTCTTGGCTATACTTTGGAGACCTGGGGTTACCAACCGTCTGACCATCAGATAAGTAGGATGCTACTGTAGATGAGCAGAGACTGGCCTAAATTTGCTTATAGCTTTAAGTTTATTACCTAGAGGTCATTAACAATCTGCAAATTACTACATTAAATGTATCATAAAATGCCTTGCTTTAAAAATCAATTTATTAATATATAATTTATGGACAATAAACTGTACCCATTTAATGTGGATAATTAAAAGAGTTTTGACAGATGCTATTACCACAGTCAAGATTCAGCAACATTTTTAATACCCCCAAAAGTATCTTCATGTTCTTTTGTAGCCTATACCTCTATCTCTTGTCCTACTCAATGACTTATTTGCTTTTGGTCACTATAAATTTCTATTGTTTTATGTAAATGGAATCACACAGCACAAACCCCTTTGTGTTTGAATGTCTCGGTTCCTACCAAGAAGATTCACTTTAAACTGATGGATATTGTTCTCATAAGATTTTAAATACAACTAGACCAGGATTTTAGTAATGGAAAGCAATAAAGCAAATTTGTAATTGCTTTGTTTCTAAAGTTGTTCTTAAATATTTTAATATCTCCAATAATATTAGGCATCAGATATAACCAACCTGCTGGCCAGAAAAAAAAAAGAATCATCAATATAGTTATGGTTGGTACTTGTTGACTTTTAATGGCTAGTAAGAGCTTAGAATGTAATACATAATGTATCTGTATGTATTCATTTTAATAACACAATTTAATATTTGAGTGTTATGTGCAACACACTATGTATGCACGCATGCTGAGTTGCCCAGTTGTGTCCAACTCTTTGCAATGCCATGGACCATAGCACACAAGGCTCCTCTGTTCATGGGATTTCCCGGTAATCCCATACTGGAGTGACTTGCCACTTCCTACTCCAGGGGATCTTCCTGACTCAGGGATCAAACCTGTACCTCTTGCATCTCCTACACTGGGAGGCAGATTCTTTACCACTGAGCCACCTGGGAAGTCCCACACACTATGCATTATCCCAAATAATCCTTCCAATACATATGAGGTATTACTATTATAACTCATTTTATGATTAAAAAAACTGGGCTTTAAGGAGATAAATAATTTGTCCAAAGTCATACAGAAAATGCTGGAACCAGAGTTTGACTCCAGGACTGTCTGACTGCAAAACCATGTTCTGAACCATTGACCACATACTGATTTAAAAAAACAGGTCCAAAGCCCAATAATTAGGTCAAATGTATTTCTAAGAGTAATACAGCTAAGGAAACAATAAATAGAGCAATAAAGCAATAAATAGAACGAAAAATGGATTTCTTCAATTCCTTATTTTTATAAATAACTATATCATAGGGAAGTATTCTAAGTCTGAAAATTATCCAATGCAATTTTATTAAATTAAATAAAAATTTGAAGAAACCAACATGAAGAAGAGTTATTGCCCTGGAGAACCTCAGTTCACCTGTAAAGATAAACAGACACGTAAACAGATTATTACTGTGGATAGTACCTTGTTCCTAGGGATACTCAAGGAATACATGAAGATCTTTTCAGAAAATAAACTAAAAACCATGTGATCAACAATATCAGGTATCAATGAATCATTAGAGACTGAAATATAACCCTGAACATTAGGTACCATTCATAAAAATAAAAACAACTCAGCCATAAATAGATTTCTGCGTGAGCCTAAAAACCTGGCAGCAAACATCTATTAGAATCCTTAGGGAAATTTCGAAAGATCTAGCAAGAGGAGTCAATCTGTGGCTTGGAGAATGACCACAACTGATAGTGGAAGCAGAGCCAAAACCCAACACAATTGTCTGAAACAGGCAGATGGGGAGCAGGAGGAGAGAGGAACGCTCACTGAGAAGGATGACAAGAGCCATAGGGCAACTATTTTAATCTGGGGATAACATGAGACATTCAGAGGAGAGTTGTTCTAGGCTCAGGGAAAACAGGACAATGTAAAAAGTGTGGGTAGGTAGGATGACAAACTAGAAGAAGCATTTAACATATTTAATGAGATAAGCATGTGTGTAAAAGGTACCCAAGAACAACATGGAGGA
Organism: Bison bison bison; assembly: GCF_000754665.1. Taxonomy (NCBI): domain Eukaryota; kingdom Metazoa; phylum Chordata; class Mammalia; order Artiodactyla; family Bovidae; genus Bison; species Bison bison. Next base: position 5,938,535 of record NW_011495022.1, on the reverse strand, counting down.
ACAGGAAGTTCTAGCCCTCATTCCCTCAGAGAGACACAGAATTAACAACAATTTATGGACCAGAAGTCTTTTATGAGAACTCTAAAAACTGTTTAAGAAACTGCAGTAGCCCCAAGTGAGTGCAAAACCAAGAAGAGCTGCACTGTAAGCAGAGTTAAGAAGAGATGATGTATTTTATCCATGATTGCCCCTTCCCCAAGTCAGCACAGCTCAGCCTGGCTTGTGGCTTGTCTAGGTTACACCTAGAGGTGGAGGAGGAGGCACGAGAAGAGGACAAGAGTGGACCTGTGTCTAGCATTCTGGCTTTTCAGAGGGTTGCCCAAGGGATGGGCTACTATCTCGCCTGATTGTGTCCTAACAGAACTGGTACAGTCTGGATACCTGGGGCAGGGTGGTGGGGCTGAAGGCAAGGGAGAGTGAGGGTAGCCTGCTACCACATCAGAGGGCCTATGGTGTCCCAGACAGACAAGAGAAGGCGCCCAACTTGTTGCTTCGCCCTCAGTGGTGAGACAGAAGAGTGGGCAAGTGTCCTGTGCTCCAGTTTCTCAGATATTCACTCACAGGGACTGGTATTAGTCTTGCCTAATTTGGGCGTGTACAGGGAGCTGGCATACTTTGGATGCCCAGGGGCTACTGAAAACAAAGAGAGCAGGATAACTTGCTCCTGTAATACCAGAGAATCTGCTGTATCAAGACTGACACCAGACAGCACAAGAGATTACAAAGTCCTAAAAAAGAAACTGACAAGCGTCTTTAACAGGGAAACCACACACACACAAGCCTAAAGAAGTCACATCTACCCTCAAAAGGTGTCCAAGGCCCTCATAACCTCTACCTGGGAAGACTGGTGAAGGGCTCCCTCTGAATGAAGTCAGTCTAAAGTCTGAGAGAAATGGCTGCTTCACACATGCATAAAACTCAAAGAAAATCATACATTACATGAAGAATCAGGGAAACATGGCCCAATCAGCAAAAATAAACCTCCCAAGTAAACCAACCCCAAACAAATAAAATTAAAAAATAAAAGCCACACTACTCAAAGCAATCTATAGATTTAATGAGATCCCTAGCAAATTACTCATGACATTTTTCATAGAACTAGAATAAATAATCTCAACATTAATATGGAACCAGAAAAGATCCAGAATTATCAAAACCATTCTGAGAAAAAAGAACAAAGCTAAAGGAATAACCCTCCCAGAGTTCATGTATTATAAAGCTACAGTAATCAAAACAACATGGTATTGGCCCAAAAGCGTACCTATGGATCAATGGAACAGAAGAGAGAGCCTAGAAATAAACCCACACACCTACCGTCAATGAACCTTTGACAGAGGAGGCAAGAACATACAATGGAAAAAAGACAATCTCTTTAGCAAGTGGTGGTGAGAAAGCTGGACAGCCACATGTACATCAATGAAGTTAGAACATACCCTCTCGCCATACACAAAAGTAAACTCAAAATGGTTTAAAGACTTAAATTTAAGACACAAGACCATAAAACTCCTAGAAGAGAACATAGGTAAAAGAAATAAAAGCAAAAATAAACAAATGGGACCTAATCAAACTTACAAGCTTTTGCACAGCAATAGAAGCTTTTGTAAACAAAACAAAAGGACAATTTACAGACTGGGAGAAAATATCTGCAAATGATGCAACCAACAGGGATTAATTTCTAAAATGTATAAATAGCTCATATAAATCAGTAACAATTAAAACAAACCATCCAATTAAAAAATGAGCAGGGCTTCCCTGGTAAGGCAGTGGTTACGAACTCACCTTGCAATGAAAGGGACACTGGTTTGATCCCTGATCCGGGAAGATTCCACATGCTGTGGAACAATTAAGCCTGTGTGCCACAACTACTTAGCCCGAGCTCTAGAGCCCACAAGCCACAACTGCTGAAGCGTGTGCACCTAGAGCCTGTGCTCCACAACAAAGAAGCCACCGCACTGAGAAGCCTGCACACTACAACGAAGAGTAGCCCTTGCTCGTGGCAACTAGAGAAAGCCAGCATGCAGCAACGAAGACCCATCACAGCCAAAAAAATAAATAAATCTTTAAAAAAAATGGGCAGAAGACCTAAACAGACCTAAAAGAAGACATACATATGATCCACAGGCCCATGAAATGATGCTCAGCACTGCTAGTTATTAGAGAGACGCAAATCAAAGCTACAATGAGGTATCACTTCATACAGGTCAGAATGGCCATTATTTAAAAGTCTACAAATGAAAAATGCTGGAAAGGGTGTGGAGAAAAGGGAACACTCCTATTACAATGTTGGTGGGAATCTAAGTTGGTACAGTCACTATGGAGAACTTGTATGGAGTTTCCTTAAAAAAAAATGGAAAACAGAGTTGCCATATGATTCAGAATTCCCACTACTGGGCATATATATGGAGAAAATTATAATTTGAAAAGATACATGCACCCCAATATTCATAGCAGCACTGTTTATAATAGCCAAGACACGGGAACAATCTAAATGTCTATCAACAGAGGAATGCATAAAGAAGATGCGGTATATATACGGGCACTGGAATATTACTTAGCCATAAAAAGAATGAAATAATGCCATTTGCAGCAACATGGATGGACCTAGAGATCATCATACCATGTGAAGTCACAGAGATAAAGACAAATACCATATGGTGTCAGCTGTATGTGGGATCTAAAATATGACACAAATGAACTTATTTATGAAACAGAAACAGACTCACAGACATAGAGAACAAATGTACAGTTATTAGCAGATACAAACTATTACATATAAAATAGATAAATGACATGGTCCTACTATGAAGTTTGGGGAACTAGATTCAATATCCTGAAATAAATCATAATGAAATAAATTATATGGAAAAAAAAGTATGTGTATGTGTAAAACTGAATCACTTTGCTGTATATGAAAAACACAACATTGTAAATTAGCTGTACTTCAATTAAAATTTTTTTTAAAAACCAGGGAAAAAGTTATAAAGGGTCAATTCACCAGGAACACATTACAATTATAAATATATATGTACTTAACATTAGGGCACCCACATATATGAAACTCATTCATAGAACTGAAGGCAGAAACAGTTACATAGTAATAGTAGATTTCAATATCCCACTTTCAATAATGGATAGAACCAGACAGATCAATAAGAAAAAGGAGGACTTGAATAACACTATACATCAGTTGGACCTAAAAGACATACAAAACATTCACCCAACAGCCCCAGGATATCTATTCTTCTCAAACACACAGAGAACATTCGTGTCTCACATGTTGGCACAAATCAAGTCCTAACAAATTTAAGAAAACTAAATCATACCAAATGTCTTTTCCAATCACAACAACATAAAACTAAAGTGAAGAGCACTAGGAAACCTGGAAAATTCACAAATATGTGTAAATTACACAACACTCTTGAATGACCAAGGGGATCAAAGAAGAGATCACAAGGGAAATTAGAAAATATCTTGAGACAAATAAAAACATAACATACTGAGAAGGAATTTTATGGCAATAAACCTTTACATTAAAAAAGGAATTTCAAATCAACAACCTAACTTCACACCTCAAGAAACTAAAAAAGAATAACAAACTAAAATCAAAGTTAACAGAAGAAAGGAAATAAAAATTAGAAAAGAAATAAAATAGAAAATAGAAAAACAGTAAAATAAATAAAGGTCAACAAAACTAAAACAAAACAGAATGGAGAGCCCAAAAATAAACACTCATGTAGATGTTAAAGAGATCTTTGTTTCTTAAGTTTTTTTAATTCGTTTTATTGAAGTACAGTTTATTTACAATGTTGTTTTCATTTCCAGTATACAGCAAAGTGATTCAGTTTTTATACACACACTCATATATATATAAAAAATATAATTTTCTTTTTCAGAATTATTTAACCATATCGGTTATTACAAATATTGAGTATGGCCAAAAGAACAGTCTCTTCAACAAATGATGCTGGCGAAACTGGTATCCAAAAGAAAGGGGATGAAGATACCATAAACAAAAATTAACTCAAAATCTATTGCAGACCTACATGTAAGACCTGAAACTATAATACTCCAAGAAGAAGACAGGGGGAAAGCTTCAAGACAATGGAACGAGTAATGATTTCTTATATAAAACGTCAAAAGCACAAGTAACAAAAACAAACAAATAGGACTACATCAAACTCAAAAAATCTTGCACAGCAAAGGAAACAATCAAGAGAGTGAAAAGGTAACCTACAGAATGGGAGAAAGTATTTACAAACCAATATTAGATAAGGAGATATAAGAAGAACTCATACAACTAAAAAAAATTTTTTTAATGGACAAAGGACTTGAATATAACATTTCTCCAAGAAGGTATACAAATGGTCAATAAGCTTGTGAAAAGATGCCCAACATCACTAGTCACCAGGGAGATAGAAATCACAACCAGAATGAGGTACTGCCTCATCGCCAACAGTATGGCCACCATCAAAAAGACAAAAACAACAAGGACTGGAGAAGCACTGTTAGTGGGATTGTAAATGGTATAGCCTTCACAGTAAACAGTATGCAGGTTCCTCAAAAAAGTAAAAACAGAGCTACCATATGACCCAGCAATCCCACTTTAGGATACATATACACATATATATAAAACTAAAAACGGACCTTGAAGAGAGATTTGCAGATCCATATACACTGCAGCATTATTCAAAACAGGTTAAGATGTGTAAGCAACCTAAATGCTCACTGAAGGATGAATGGATACAGAAATGTGAGCCAATTACAAAAAGATAAATACCACACAATTCTATTTACATGCGATATTACAATAACCAAACTCACAGAAACAGAAAAGAGAATGGTGGTTGTCAGGGGTGGGGGAAAAAAGAAATGAGAATTGTTGTTCAGTGGCTGCAGTTTGGCCATGAAAGATGACAAAGTTCTAGAGATGCACTCTACAACAACGTGAACAGAGTAAGCAACAGTATAATCTATACTTAAAAAGTATTAAGAGAGTAAAAAGATATATGTGTATATGTATACATGTAGTTCAGAAAAATGAGGGTATTGATTAGGAGTACCAAAGGGATACTCCACTGAGACAAATTAATAACTGCTCTTCCCCAGCAAATCCAAATGCATCTCTTCACATAAAACAAGTTGTTATCCTTAACCTATACAATGTTCATGATGCTCTTTGCAAAGTTATCCTTGTCCATGGCAGAGGAGGTTTCTGAAATCTGAAAGAATTTATTACATTTATTTTTATTATATATATGCAAAGTTTCCATTTTCCCTCAGCTCAACTAATAGGAATTACTTATCTTTACTGACAGAGAAGAATTGAAGGATGATTAATATTTTCAGTCAGTAGAAGACAAACATAAATGTGACTGAAATCTAGACATTGAAACATTTCTAGTGCAAGGAAAAAATGAAAGGCTTACTAATTATTTAAGGACAACACCTATACTGAACTCTTAAAGCCAGACCTACGAATATTTACGTGGTATTTATGAAGTCCTTGACTATTTCCAGCTTCAATATGTTTTACTCACATAAGCTGAAAAAGGATGTCACAAAGGTTAAGCCTAGAATTAAAAAAAAAAAAAACTTCTTTATATATGAGACCTATATATATTTATTATAGCCACAAAAGAGTATAAAGAGCCAGTTTATATTCCTGAGAGAGAAAAGGACACTGCTATATAACTCATTAACTTCTCTATGTATTGAGTATAACAAAGGTTAAGTTTGTTAAAACAGAAAACCACAAACTAGCCCAGATAACCACAATGGTGTGCTCACTCACCCAGAGCCAGACATCCTGGAGTGTGAAGTCAAGTGGGTCTTAGGAAGCATTCCTACGACCAAAGCTAGTGGAGGTGACGGAATTCCAGCTGAGGTATTTCAAATCCTAAGAGATGATGTTGTTAAAGTACTACAAACAATATGCCAGCAAATTTGGAAAACTCAGCAGTGGTCACAGGAATGGAAAAGGTCAGTTTTCACTCTGATTCCAAGAAAAGCAATGCCAAGGAATGTTCAAATTACTGCACAATTGTGCTCACTACACATGGTAGCAAGGTATTGCTCAAAATCCTTCAAACTAGTCTTCAACAGTCTGTGAACCAAGAACTTACAGATGAACAAGCTAGATTTAAAAATGACAGAGGAACCAGAGATCAAATTGCTAACATCCGCTGGATCATAGAAAAAGCAACAGAATTAAAAAAAATAATAATAATCTGTTTCACTGACTACGAGAAAGCTTGCAACTGTGTGGATCACAACAAACTGTGGAAAAATCTTAAAGAGACAGGAGTACCAGACCACCACACTTGTCTCCTGAGAAACCTGTATGCAGGACAAGAAAGATCAGTTAAAACCGGACGTGGAGCAACAGACTAGTTTCAAATTGGGAAAGGAGCAGTCAAGGCTATATATTGTCACCTTGCTTATTTAACTTACATGCAGAGAACATCATGCAAAATGCTGGGCTCACAAACTGGAATCAAGATTGCCGGGAGAAATATTAACAACCCCAGATATGCAGATGATACCATTCTAATGGCAGAAAGTGAAGAGGAACTAAATACCCTCTTGATGATGGTACAAGTGGAGTGAAAAGGCTGGCTTAAAACTCAACATTCAAAAAACTAACTTTCAATATTCATTGGAAGTACTGATGCTGAAGCTCCAATACTTTGGCCATCTGATGCAGAGAGCCAACTCACTGGAAAAGACCCTGATGCTGGGAAAGATTGAGGGCCAGAAGGAGAATGGGGCACCAGAGGATGAGATAGTTGGATGGCATCATTGACTCAACGGACATGAGTTTGAGCAAACTCTGGGAGATGGTGAAGGACAGGGAAGCCTGGAGTGTTGGAGTCCATGGGGTCCCAAAGAGTCAGACATGACTGACCGACTGAACAACAAGGTTAAGTCTGTAACAGAGAAAACTACAAACCTCTTTCATTACATCTTAATCTGTGATCTCTTCCCTCTTTCCAATCTTAAGTACACACTTGATTTCCTTCTGTTTTTAAGATATAATGTCACCTACCTGTCACCTTTTCCTAATCTTTAGTTCTTTAAACACTAAGAACAATTAAGTCAGTTTTCTGGAAAGTATTTGGTGATATCTGGCAGGGCAGTTTAACTAGGTAGGTGCATGAATATAATACATATCTGTTTCCAACATCAGTGTACTTAATTCTGCTTATCAATAAATCTTCAAAATTTGTATTTTGGGGACAAATGCCAGACTCAACTAGTTAAATTTTAATGTATATCACTAGCCATATATATAATATGCACCTATCATATAATGGCATAAATTATACTTTTATCTACACTATAAATGTCATATCAACATTCATATCATATATGCTTTAGTGAAACAACTTATAAATATGAAAAAACGGGGAAGGAGGAGAGAAGCAAAGAAAGAGAAGAGTTGCTTTCCCCATTTTCTATTGATATATTCTGGCAAATTCTAAAATTGCTGTATTCTCAATCTGTTCTGGCAAAATGTGACTAGAAAAAAAGTTGGCTAATTATTTGGAACCTCATGCTTTTTCTTATTTAAAATGGATATTCCACTTTGTGAAATCCACTGAAATTTAGAGAATGGAAAGGTGATTTTTCCCCAAATAAGTAAAATCTGAATCACTCTGTATGCTTACTACCTTTTTATTATTTTATACATTATAATCTAAGAGAAAGTATATTCATTCTTTTATATTTTGACATGGCAGAAGTCTATCCTTACAGCATCAATGACAAAAGATCAGTATTTGCCTCAGGATCATGACAAAACTATCTTCAAAGAAATCTGTGTGTGTGTGGAGGGAGGGGTGGGTGCGTGTGTGTGTGTGTGTGCGCGCATGTGTGTACGCGCACGCATGTATGAGCTATAAATACAAATATACATAAATGTATTTTTTAGACATTTCTAAGATAGATTTTACCTATTGTCAAGATAATTAAAAAAAAATTAAAACACTCCGAAGTTAAGCTGTATAGAATAAAAAGTATCCTTTCTCTTCCTAGTTCATAACAGTTTCACCAACCTATCAGGTGGTGATCTGAGCTATTGATACAAATACATGCACTTCTATTTTGGAAACAAAGAAACACATAACAATTAAAACAACACAAAAATAATTACCATGGAATTTGGAAAGCTTGCTAAACAAGGTAGCTCTGACAACCCTAGAGAGACAAGGCTCCCCTGAACTGATTACAGTCTGTTCTCTTTCGGGCCTATCAACAAAAAGGTAAGTGGTGAAAAAGGAAAAGGAAAGAAGTACCAGCTTTTAGTATTTCCCACAATGAATGACCTGCCTCTAGATAAGACAAAGTCTGACAGTAACCCATCATTTACTTTTGCGTCAGAGTTCCTCCGCAAAAAAACCCGCTGATTTTCTGGTGCAAATCTGGCTCCCTAAACTGAGGACCACATTTCTCAGTCTGCTCTGCTTTGCTGTTGGAATAGCCAATGGGATCTAAGTGAACGTGACAGGGGTCTTTGCCCTGTCTGTCTACTAGCTGAAATGTGGACACAGTCTGGCACTCCAGCAGCCACCTGAGATAAAACTGTAAGCCACACACAGGAAAATGTTAAGACGGGACCAGTCTGGATCTGCCACCTTGGAGAGAGCTATTGGCCTTGAAATACTTCCAGATTTCTCGAATGTGGCAGAAAAATAAACACCTATTTTGTATTAGAAACTGATGCTTACTCAATTACTTTTAGTCAAACCTAATCCCAATTCATGCTCAAAATTCTCCAAGCCAGGCTTCAGGAATACATGAACTGTGAACTTCCAGATGTTCAAGCTGGTTTTAGAAAAGGCAGAGGAACCAGAGATCAAATTGCCAACATTTGCTGGATCACTGAAAAAGCAAGAGAGTTCCAGAAAAATATCTATTTGTGCTTTATTGACTATGCCAAAGCCTTTGACTCTGTGGATCACAAGAAACTGTGGAAAATTCTGAAAGAGATGGGAATACCAGACCACCTGACCTGCCTCTTGAGAAACCTATATGCAGGTCAGGAAGCAACAGTTAGAACTGGACATGGAACAACAGACTGGTTCCAAATAGGAAAAGGAGTACGTCAGAGGCTGTATATTGTCACCCTGCTTATTTAACTTCTACGCAGAGTGCATCAGGAGAAACGCTGGGCTGGAGGAAGTACAAGCTGAAATCAAGATTGCCGGGAGAAACATCAATAACCTCAGATACGCAAATGATACCACCCTTACAGCAGAAAGTGAAGAATAACTAAAGAGCCTCTTGATGAAAGTGAAAGAGGAGAGTGAAAAAGTTGGCTTAAAGCTCAACATTCAGAAAACTAAGATCATGGCATCTTGTCCCATCACTTCATGGCAAATAGATGGGGAAACAATGGAAACAGTGACAGACTTTATTTTGGGGGGCTCCAAAATCACTATGGATGGTGACTGCAGCCATGAAATTAAAAGACGCTTACTCCTTGGAAGGAGAGTTATGACCAACCTAGAGAGTATATTAAAAAGCAGAGACATTACTTTGCCAACAAAGGTCCGTCTAGTCAAGGCTATGGTTTTTCCAGTAGTCATGTATGGATGTGAGAGTTGGACTACAAAGAAAGCTGAGCACCGAAGAATTGATGCTTTTGAACTGTGGTGTTGGAAAAGACTCTTGAGAGTTCCTTGGACTGCAAGAAGATCCAACCAGTCCATCCTAAAGGAGATCAGTCCTGGGTGTTCATTGGAAGGACTGAAGCTGAAATGCCAATATTTTGACCAACTCATGCGAAGAGTTGACTCATTTGAAAAGACTCTGATGTTGGGAAAGATTAAAGGCAGAAGAAGAAGGGGACAACAGAGGATGAGATGGTTAGATGGCATCACCGACTCAATGGACATGAGTTTGGGTAAACTCCAGGAGTTGGTGATGGACAGGGAGGCCTGGTGTGCTGTGGTTCACGGGGTCGTAAAGAGTCAGACACGACTGAGCAACAACTGAACTGAATCCCAATTCTTATTCCTTACCACAAAAGATAGTCCACTTCTGTTTCTTTTACTTGGGGATTTTCCTTTATGAGGTCATGTCTTTCTGAGTATAACATAAACATTTTTTAAAGTAATAGTATGAATGACTTTCTGTCACCATGTGGCACCAGCTACCCTAAGAATTCTATGACAGTAACAGAATAAGAGCTAAATTATGTGCAAACAAAAGGCTCTAAATTATTTTCCATTATCTAGATATTACCACCCTCAAAGATGTTTTCATTTGTCTGTTATAACAATACAGTGAAAATCAAGAGCAGAATTTAAGTTTGATGGCGATTGGATTTGCTTGGAAAGTTCCTGGAAAAATCCAGACCTTTAAACGTCTTCTTTACCAGTGGGACAGGCTCCATTGCCTCCAAGGCTCCCAACACCCGCATTGCCACTTTCTTCATTTCCTTTTAAATGTTCATTTAAGAGAGTAGAATCCTTTTTAATTAAAAAAATAGCAGAAAAAGTTTTAGAAATTAAAAAGGTAAGGGACCTCAGGAGAGGACATACAGAGCAAATACAAATCAGAAAGAGTCAACATATGTGTTAGTTGCTCAGTTATGTTCGACTCTCTGCAGCCTCACAGACTGTAGCCCGCCAGGCTTCTCTGTCCATGAAATTCTCCAGGCAAGAATACTGGAGTGGGTGGACACTCCCTTCTCCAAGGGATCTTCCCGCACTGCAGGCAGATTCTTTACCGTCTGAGCCACCAAGGAAGCCCCATTATGCATAGTATAGATTTCTAAAATTCACTGATAAAAATAATAAGAATTATATTTGAACAACAGAAGCAAAATGAAGTTGTAAAACCATTCTGTAAATATATTCTTTTCCTTGTGGCTATGATGCAGTGTATACATTACTCTAGAATGCACAAGGAAGTCAAAGATTTGCCCACTGCAGTAGTAGGAACACAGATAGTGCCTACATCAGGGGTTGGCACACCATACCTCACCAGCCAAATCCAGGCCACTATCTGGTTTTGTAAGGCCAAGGAGCTAAAAATGGATTCTGTATTTTTCAATGGTTATATTTTAAATAGCTGTGTAAGTACCTACATAACATAATATTCTCAATTGGCCTGCAAAATCTCTAATATTTGCTACTGAATTTTTAACAGAAAAAGTTTGGCAACACCTGATCTACATGACTAACCATGTCTTTTAAACTGAGGTTTAAAGAAAGGAAAAATAAACATAACTTCAATTTGGAGAAGTCTGGCGAAGTCCACAGTATAGTTGACAGCATTATGATGTTAAAAATGACCTTTAACAATTGGGAAAGAAAGGATTACTTAGAATTTGAATGTGAACCACTGGTTCTCAATTAGCAAATAAATCTACTTGGAAATAAATTTTATGATATGAGGTACTAATAAGCACTATTTGTAGTCAAAAAGTTAGGGAGATACAGAAAGCTGAACAAATTATTATCTTTTATGTGTGCTCTTCTTGTTTTACTGGAAGATTCTCAGAGTTAAAAAAAAAAAATCTCCAGAATAAGATGCCGTATGCACCAAATCCAAAATTCATTTTACCTTACTTCTATGACACCAAATATCTGGAAGAAAGAACCCCCAAATAATACTTTCTTTGGTATAATTGGGGAAATACTTACCTCATATGACATCAAAATAAGTTAGTGGGGATTAAAAGGTTAAATGTATATAATACATCTTAAACTAGAAGAGAACTAATTTAACTAATCAAACCTCTTTTGGAGGTGGTGCTTTCCAGGCTAAACAAGAACAGAAGAAAAAGATTCACTGAAAATGTAACCACATAAAATAGTTTATGTCAAAACTAACAAAAGAGAAGATATGCCCAGTAAACATGATAAATGGCTGCATATATAACATGCAAAAAATTTACAGGGCAATGAACGTGGAAGTCAAAGTACTAGTTGCGCAGCCGAGTCAGACTCTTTGTGAACCATGGACTGCAGACTGTGGGCTCCTCTGTCCATGAAATTCTCCAGGCAAGAATACTGGAGTGGATTGCCATTCCCTTCTCCAGGGCGTCTTCCTGACTCAAACCGGGGTCTCCAGCATTGCAGGCAGATTCTTTACTGTCTGAGCCACCAGGGAAGCCTGGGCAATGAACACGAACAAGTCACTAAGAGAAAAATTCAACAAGTTAACTTTCTTGTGTGTTCACTATTGCCCTCCTTTTGTTATTTTCCTACTGAAACCAAAAAGAAATTCAAACTTGGTTCCAATCACAATCCAGCTTGAAACCTGGCTATGGTTCCCTAAGAGAAAAGTCCTTAACATGGCCCACAGGAGGCAGATGGTACACCTCACCCCTTCACTCTCCAGCTCTCTCTCTGCCCCCAGCTGCACCCTCTTTAGCTTTGTTCAGCTTAGCAGGAGGCTGCTTCAGCGTTAGAGGCGTTGCTCATGCTGGTCTTGGGCCGCTCTCTCCCTCAGCCTCTCACTCTCAAACGTTCTTCAGTTCCCAAATCAGACTTTACTTCTTCAGAGTAGCTTTCCTCACTGTGATTCCTTGAATTTAGATCAGATTCTCCTTTGTACGGTGACAGCACCTGTGCTTTCCATCCACAGCATTCGCCTCTCAGCTTTTAATTCTATGTTTGCAGGACAATTTCATTAAAGTCTAACCCTCTCACTGACAGACTTCTTAAGGTGAGGGTTATTTCTTGACTATCCTGTTGATCCTTGTATCCCCAGCACCCAGAGAATATCATTACAATTTTTTTTAGAAACAAAACAATAACAAAATACTTTTTAAAAAAAAATGCCAAAAACATTATTTATTGGGGGGCACTTTTCCTACTTTTCTGTATTTTACATATTTTTTCTAGTGCACGTTTAATAAACAGAAGTGTACAATGGACCTAAAGTTAAATAAATACATACAAAAAGTGACAACAGCTTAAAAAAAACAACTGAAAGATGAAACCAGACTTTATGAAGAATTCAAGTAACAAAGTTCTTACATATTTATTGACATGGAAGATGTTCAAGATACAAAGAAAACGTACATGAAACCATTTCTATTCAACCCAGGAAAGTACTAGAATTTCATACAATTTTAAAAGTGATTATCTGTGACCAGTGAGATTAGGGGTGATTTTTTTTGTTTTTTGTTTTTGCTTTTCTTTCTACTTTTTTTACTGTTTTTTTTTCCCCCAAATAGTGTTCTCTGTATTTTTTTCAAATTAGGAAAAAGCTAATCTCTCTAAACAGCTATGCACTCTCGTGGATTTACAAGACAGTTCAATTTGGAACCCATTTTTAGGAATACATCTATATTTTTTCAAGTAAGGGATGCCTTATCTTAAGCTACCCGTTCCCTACTGTGCCATATCAAAACTACTTTCTATGGTTTGTTTTATTAAAGCATACTTGACCAGAGGGGCCTCCATAAGAATTATTATGCCAATATTTTTTAGAGCTTATGGCACTGACAACATGGTATTACATTTTAAAGTAAACTATGCTATCCTCTTTATCAATTTTAATTTTTTGACTTCGCAGGACCACTAAATCCTATTGTTGTCATGTGTTTTATCACATATTCTTACATCCAGAAAATTTCCCCCAAAAGTGATTCATAAGCTTAACTAAGAGCAGAAAAACATTTTTGAAAAATTATTCTGCAGAACACTATTTTTCACTTATTCCAAATAGCATAACAAGGAGGTTTGCAGGAAATGAAGTGAAACCATGGTAACTGACTAAACCTATCATGAGCTATCAGATCAAGAGAACACACAGTACATTACACGTCAACGCCCACCAGCCACATAATCCTTCTCTGGTTCCTTTTGATCCTTCTTCCTAAATATGAAAAAGCTTCCAACCAATTTTCATATTTGAAAAATGTGAAAGCCCCTGTACCAGTATCTACTATAATCTATGACTTTACCTAGGAACTCTTTGGCTGGGTTCACTTTAAAAGTCAACTTAATGATCTGAGATTCAATTAGAAATTGTTTTTCAATAGTTAGCGAAATTGTATTTTTTTACTTCAATGCATTTTACCATTTTCTAATACAGTAGCAATAGTTTCTTCATACTGAATCATGGAGTTGTAAAGATTACCATTCTCTTAGGAATTCCTTCCTTAATAGATCTTTGTTGTTTGTTGTCTAGGCACTCAGTTGTGTCCAACTCTTTGCCACCCAATGGAGTGTAGTCTGCCAAGCTCCTCTGTCCATGGGATTTCCCCAGGCAAGAATACTGAGTGGGCTGCCATTTCCTTCTCCAGGGGATTTTCCTGACGTAGGGATTAAGCCCACAATGGCACCCCACTCCAGTACTCTCGCCTAGAAAATCCCATGGACGGAGGAGACTGGTAGGCTACAGTCCATGGGGTCGCTAAGAGTCAGACACGACTGAGCGACTTCACTTTCACCTTTCACTTTCGTGCATTGGAGAAGGAAATGGCAACCCACTCCAGTGTTCTTGCCTGGAGAATCCCAGGGACGGGGGAGCCTGGTGGGCTGCCATCTATGGGGTCACATAGAGTTGGACACGACTGCAGCGACTTAGCAGCAGCTCCTGCATTGGTAGGCAGATTCTCTACCATTGAGCTACCAGAGGAGTTAACAGAATCTTAGTGAAAAGTTAAAGTTGCTCAGTCGTGTCCAACTCTTTGCGATCCCATGGACTGTATAGTCCCTGGAATTGTCCAGGCCAGAATACTGGAGTGGGTAGCCTTTCCCTTCTCCAGGGGATCTTCCCAACCCGGGATCAAACCCAGGTATCCCGCATTGCAGGTGGATTCTTTACCAGCTGGACTACAAGGGAAGCCCAAGAATACTGGAGTGGGTAGCCTACCCCTTCTCCAGTGGATCTTCCTGACCCAGGAATCAAGCCAGGGTCTCCTGCATTGCAGGCAGATTCTTTACCAGCTGAGCTATGAGGGAAGCCCAAAGTCAAAGTCGCTCTGTCATGTCCAACTCTTTGCAACTCCACGGACTATATAGTCCATGGAATTCTCCAGGCCAGGATACTGGAGTGGATACCCTTTCCCTTCTCTAGGGGATCTTCCCAACCCAGGGATCGAACCCAGGTCTCCCACACTGCAAGCTGACTGTTTACCAGGTGAGTCAAGAATCTTACCAGCATTCTAAACTGAAAGACACAATGAATTAAATTACAAATGGAAATGCATTTGTAATAGGTGCATTATGAGAGGAGCCCATCTTATCACCTTGTTGCCCATTCTATTACCAATCATCAACCCCTATCATAAGAACTAAAGCTAAACCCACAGACTTTAGCTCAAAATGTTCTTAAATGGTTACCAACTATTAGCTAAGACTAAACAAGGTATTGATAACTTTCTAAAGGCATTGTCTATTAGTTACATAACTATACAGTCAAGCAGACAATAGGACAAAGATCTGGAAAGACTAGAGAGGATCTCTGCTTCTATAATTAGCCTCTACCTAATAACTAACACTTAAAATACAATATATATACATGACATAAAAATGCACATATACTTTATACTTGACCAACTTCTAGAAGAATAGACAAATGATTGTGAATAGCATTGTCTCTACAGATTAGAACTAAAAGTATGTGGAGGGAAAGTAAGGTACAATATAATTATATACCATTCTCTTGTTTGAAAAAAAATTTTTCTTTACCAGTCATATATTGTTTTCATAATCAAAAGAAATGTTATAAGTGACATGAATTCAAGAATACTATTATTTTTAAATTATTGCTGTTTTTCTCTGAAAAGGATTCCAAACTCTCTACAAAATTATTCTTATAAGTACATATGATTATGAAATGATTTTATAATGGAAATTTACCTTACATAACTAAACTTGATACATACTTAATTTGACTTTTCTCTTTTTTAGGGGAGAGGGATGGGAAGTTAACTCTTGCGAATTAGTTGGAATAAATTTCATCCTTGAAGGCTTTAAACAAAGGTTTATCCACTTTATAAAAATGGTACTGTATTGTAACTTAAAAATCTTTATTAAAAACTCATTGACTTAAAAAGCTAAGGGTTTACTCTTGTGTCACACCCCTTTTCAATTTACATAAATGCTGCATGTTTTATTATTTTGGATGTTGTTTTTCATAAGTTATGTTTTCTATTTCTTAGCTTTTGTTCTTGAGGAAGTTAAGCCTCAGTTTTCTTATCTGTAAAATGCAGAAATACAGCATCTAACCAATGGACTTCTTTGTAAATAAAACTGAGTTTTCCAGCTTGTATATCAGAGTTAGAGGTCAGAGTTACAAGACATCAAACCTGTTGGCCCTTTCAAGGGCCAGGAGGTCTGATGTAGCTCAAGTCCTTGGGCTGTGCACATCTGCTGAGTCAGCCCCCTGCATTTACTCTTAGGGTATCATGTAACAGCATAATTTTCAGTGGGTGCCACAACATGAAACAGTACTAGAAAATACTGAATGATAATTTATAAAAGGTATTTACCATACTCCCATATATCATACTGAATATTGATACAGTCAATATTCAGTAAACATTAACTATTATATGCAAAAAACCAGTAGGCCCATTAATAAAATATTTGGGTATGCAAATCATTCACAGGAAAGGAGGCACATTATCAACACATTATGGAGGTGTTTCTGGTTACCAAGAAACAGCTCTTAAATTTAAAAGAATCTGGTATGTTTCCTACTGCCTCTTAAAGTAGATACACAAGTTATATTCTAGTTTCTCTTTCAGAGTAGACAGCCAAAGAGTCAGAATTCTCCCTCTTGTATCAGTTATTGTTCATTAGCCACAAAATGTAGAAACTCAATTCCACCCTAAAAGAACTACTCAGTGGAATATGCCTTATCTGTGCCTTAAAAATACAAAAACCAAAAACATCTTGAAATCTCTTTTTTGACTTCTCTACCTTCTGCTTTAAACCCATTGCTATGGATGCATACTTTTGAGAGGAAACTGAAGTTTTGAATAGACAGAACATCAATGAACAAAAAATATACTGTGAATAAAATCTGAAAAATTAAGTACCATTCAGAAGTAAAGTGCAAATCAAAATCATGAGATAGCACTTCATACTCACTAGGACGTCACACCCACTGTTTAAATCAGAGACATAATAACAGTTATTAGCAAAGAGTGGGGACTAGAACACTCACACATTGCTTGTGGGGTTATAAAATGGTAAAACCACTTTGGAAAGAAAAATCAGGCAGTTCATATGATCCAGCAATTTCACTCCTAGGTATATACCCAAGAGAGATAGAAACATATGCCCACACGAAGCCTTGTATACAGCATTATTCATAGTAACTGCATTATTTGGAATGCCAAAAAATGGAAACAACTCAAATGTCCATCAATTGCTGAATGGATAAGCAAAATATGATATTTATCCAAACAGTGGACCAGTATTCAAATATTATTTATTAATAAAAAGATATAATGTAGTGATACGTGCAGCAGCATGGATGAACCCTGGAAATATGCTGAGAGAAAGAAGTCATCACAAAAGAACACATATTGTACACAATTCCACTTTTATGAAACATCTAGGATGTATAAATCTACAGAGACAAAAAAGTAGGCTAATGGTTCCCTGGGGCTGGGAGGGCTGGGCAGAAATGGGAAGTGACTGCAAATGGGTTATGGAGTTTCTTTTTAGAGTGATTAATGCTCTAAGATTGATTATGTTGCATAACTTTGTGAATGCACTAAAAATCACTGAATTGCACACTTTAAGTGGGTGAACTGGTAGGTTATTTGTAACTAAAAGAAGAGAAAAGTTTAAGACTAAGATACAGTACATGTAAAAGGCAAGCTTTGGGATATAGTTAAAAAGTAAGAAAAAGGTTGAATTTTTGTAATACATAGAAACAGTGCTTGGCTGCCATAAGTAGATGTTTCAGAACACTCTTAGGATATAGGAGGTAAATCTTTTTTGGTCCAGGGAAAAAATCAGAAAACAGGAAGAAAAAAATTGGTGAGGCAATTAGCTCTTAAATTTTTTTCCCTCTGTCAATTCAATACTTCAACAAGGAATCTTTTAAGTTCATTAATCAAGGAGGAGAGTGGAAAAAAAGAAAAAATGAGGAAGCTGTCTATCTGACTTACTAAACAGAAGGAATCTGATACATTTTTTCCTTCTTTTCTCCCCTTACTCCCAACATTTAATTCTAACTTATTAACTGAAAATGAGAAATAACTCAAAAGCTCAAACAGCCTATCCATTTTTAAGTTTTTTCTTTCTGTAAATGAACCACACTGAAAGCCATTAATCAGAAAATTACATTCTATTAGGCCACCAACACACTGATACTAAAAGCTGACAAGGATACCACCAAAAGAGAAAATTACAGGCCAATATCACTGATGGCCCTCTATAGGCAAAAATCCTCAACAAAATACTAACAAACCAATTCCAACAATATAGTGAAAGGATCATACACCATGATCAAGTTGGATTTATCCCAGGGATGCAAGGATTCTTCAGTATCCACAAATCGATGTGATATGTGATAGACCATATCAACAAACTGAAGAATAAAAACCATATGATCATCTCAATAGATGAGAAAAAGCTTTTGATAAAATTCAACATTAATTTGTGATTTTTAAAAAACTCTTTAGAAAATGGGCACAGAGGGAACACATCTCAACAGGACAGATAGGACAAACCCACTCAAAAGACCATGCATGGCAAACCCGCATATATGACAAAGCCAAAGCTAACATCATACTCAACGGTGAAAAGTGGAAAGCATTTCCTCTAAGATCAGGAACAACACAAGGAGGCCTACTCTTGCCATTTTTATTCAACACAGTTTTAGAAGTCCTAGCCACAGCAATCCGGAGAAGGCAATAGCAACCCACTCCAGTACTCTTGCCTGGAAAATCCCATGGACAGAGGAGCCAGGTAGGCTGCAGTCCATGGGGTCACTAAGAGTCCGCATGACTGAGCAGCTTCACTTTCACTTTTCACTTTCATGCATTGGAGAAGGAAATGGCAACCCACTCCAGTGTTCTTGCCTGGAGAATCCCAGGGACGGGGGAGCCTGGTGGGCTGCCATCTATGGGGTCGCACAGAGTCGGACACAACTGAAGCGACTTAGCAGCAGCAGCAGCAGCCACAGCAATCAGAGAAGAAAAAGAAAGAAGAGGAATCCAAATTGGAAAGGAAGCAATAAAACTGTTCCCTTTCACAGATTTTCACATAGAAAATCCTAAACATGCTACCAGAAAACTATTAGAGCTCATCAATGAACGTGGTAAAGTTGCTGGACACAAAAGTAATACATGGAAATCTTGCATCTATACACTAATGACAAAATATCAGAAAAAGAAATTAGGGAAACAATCTCATTTACCATTGTATTAAAAAGAATAAAATACCAAGGAATAAACCTACCTAAGGAAGCCAAGTCCTATACTCTGAAAACTATAAAATGCAATGAAAGAAACTAAAGACGACACAAACAGATAAAAAGGTATACTGTGTTCTTGGACTAGAAGAATCAACATTGTTAAAATGACCATACTATGCAAGAATCTACAGATTCAGTGCAATTCCCATCAAATTACCAATGGCATTTTTCACAGAACTATAACAGAAAATTTTAAAATTTGTACAGAAACACAAAAAAGGTCCCGAATATCCAAAACAATCTTGAGAAAGAAAGGTCCTGAATATCCAAAACAATCTTGAGAAAGAACAGACCTGGAGGAATCATGCCTGCTCCCTGACTTTATACAACAAAGCTATAGCAATCGACACAGAATGGTACTGGGATAAAAACAGACATGTGTAAGAGAACAGGATAAATCTGAAGTCAGTCAGACAGAGTAAGACTAATATCACATATGTGGAATCTAAAAAAATGATACAAATGAAATTACTTACAAAAGAGACTCACCAACATAGAGAAAACAAACTTATGATTACCAATAGTGGGGCTGCGGGTAGAGATAAATTAGGAGTTTAGGATTAACATATACACACTCCTACATAGAAAACAGATAAATGACAAAGACCTACCATACAGAACAAGGAACTATACACCCTGTAATATCTTATATTGAAAAAGAATCTAAATATATATTTTTTTATTGTTTTAAGTAACTAAGTCTTATGCAACTCTTTTGTGATCCCATGGACTGTAGCCTGGTCTCCTCTGTCCATAGGATTTCTCAGCCAAGAATACTGGAGTGGGTTGCCATTTCCTTGTCCAGGGGATCTTCCCAACCTAGGGATTGAACCTGTGTCTCCTGCATTGCAGGTGGATTCTTTACCAATGAGCCACCAGGGCTGTTATATATATAATGCTATATTATTTATATATATACTCATACGTGTATATACATACATATATATATATAAAAATAATGTAATAAATGTTAGTTGCTCAGTCATGTCTGACTCTCTGCAACCCCATGGACAGTAGCCTGCCAGGCTCCTCTGTCCATGGAATTCTCCAGTCAAGAATACTGGAGTGGGTGGCCATTTCCTTCTCTAGGGGATCTTCCCGACCACGGATCAAACCATGTCTCCTGCATTGCAGGCAGATTTATAAACACTGCAGGCAGATACATAAACATATGTGTATATATATGTGTGTGTGCTAAGTTGCTTCAATTGTGTCCGACCCTGTGAGACCCTGTGAACTGCAGCCTTCCAGGATCCTCTGTCCATGATATTCTCCAGGCAAGAATACTGGAGTGGGCTGCCGTGCCCTCCTCTAGGGGATCTTCCTGACCCAGGGATCACACGCATGTCTCTTAACATCTACCTGCACTGGCAGACAGGTTCTTTACCACTAGTGGCACCTGGGAAGCCCATGTATATATATACATATGAATATATACATATAAAAAACTCACTCATTTTGCTATATACCTGAAACTAACACAACACTGTAAATGAACTAAATGTCAATTTTAAAAAAGGTTTTAAAAAATCCCTCAAGAAAAAACTCAGTGATCATGGAGTCCACAGTAAGAGGAACTAAATGAATCACGTTTTTGAGATTATTTCTCAGAGTGTTCCACAGAGAGATTCCACAAAAAGAGGGTATCATGATCCAGTGAGTTTGGGAAATGCAGTATAGTTCTATTAACACTCACAGGCTCTGACCAATACTGCATCAAACAACCCAACTGCTTATGTTTAGTGGCAGGGAAACGCACGCTGTTCCTTTAGGAGCATCTCCATACTAGAGACAGCGCTGCCAATGCTATCCAAGACTACCCTCTCCCATACTTCCTGGACTCCAGAACACACTTCTGTGACTTGCCTGTTTCCCTCAAGGCTGACCAATTCTTCTGATCAGTGATTTAAATATGATGATACATTTCACTTAGAGTCAAATCTTCAATGATTTAGAAGGTACTATCTTCCATTTTGACCCAAGGTTCCAGCTAGTGTCTTTGATTTTTCTCAAAATGAAAATAATCCTATTGATTTATTTGTCCGATTGTAAAAAATGATACATAAGACATTGTTAAAAATATCAGGCAAATCAGAAAGGTACAGAGAAGTATTAATAAAAATCACCTTTAAGTTCATTATTCAAGAGATAACACTGTGAATAGCAGCAATCATTCTTTTAGACAGCTGTCTACTTACCTATACATCCTTAACAGACACACACACACGTTAAGTGGTATGATACTATACACACTATCCTGATAGTGAATTTTAGTTTTTAGGATAACATAGGGTATACTTCAGAACTTATCAAATGAATATTTTTAAAAGAAAATACAATAAATATGCCCAAACATTTTACTTCCTTAGTTTTTTAATTCTCATTGCTTTCCAGTATCTAAAATTTTTACAAATAATTCTTATTTTGATGGTCAGTATAAAATCAACAGGAAGCACCAAGGACTGTGGGTATAAAACAGTCTCTGGAGTATTTCCAAAATCTGTTCTGGAACATCTAGACACAGGGTTCGGGGATCATCAGGACTCTTGCACACGCGTCACCCTGCTCACTACCCAATACAGAGAAACTAAAATGAATCTGACTCAACAGGAATGTCTCTAGAGTTGCCAAATTTGGAGTTAACATTTCTCCTCATAAGGAACCCTTTAAAATCTATAAAGTAACTAGAAACTCTTTTAAAGATCAGTTTTCCATTGCCCAAGGAAAATCATTTACTAAATTAATTATCAAGTAATTCTGGTAAAACTTAATTTCCACCACCCTATCCATTTATTTATTCTTATTGCTCCCAAAATGATTTTTAACATTACTAATATTACAAATAACCATTACTCTCTTCTATTAAAAGTCTTCAGTGACTCCTATTTCCTACAAATAAAATTCAAATTCTTAAGCATGAAATACCAGCCTTTCCTGGCAATCCTATTGCTAACTTCCTGCACCCCCGAGTCCCAGAAGCATGCCATACACCAAATGTTCCACACTGTTCTAAATATTCCTTCCTTGACTTTTTCTTCTTCCCAAAATACTTTTTTTTTTTTTTTAATTAATCACATCCTATCCTTCTACCTGGCAAACTTACATTTTACCGTTAAGAGGCAGCTTAAATGTCTTTCCTTTGGATAATATCTGATAGAATTAAAAAACTCAATAAAAGATCCTAAATCATATATAACATTATTTCTTACTGATGTTTGCAATCAGCACAGAAGAATCTTTATAACATTATTTCATTTTGCTATGGTTTCTACTCTGTGAAGAAAATTCCTATTTTCATAGTTATAAAATACTTTGGGATGATGTGCTGCTATTTTTGATGATGCAGGTTTTTATATAATCTTTAAAATATTAAATTATTTTAAAGTCAGTTTGGAAAATACTTTAAATCAAGTTGAAAATATTATAGCAAAAGAATTTTATCAAAATAGAATTTATATAACTTTGGTGCCTGGCCTTGCCTAAAACTTTCTGTGGAACTCATACTAGATTTTCTTACTATTTACCAAAGCTAAAACCGAATACACTACTTTAATAAGAAGTTGGTCAGGACTAAAACATTTGAAGGATTATATCATGGACTGATCCTCACTATCTAATAAGGAAATGACTTTAATGAATATCTACTATGCTACACCCTGGAGAAGGACATGGCAACCCACTCCAGTGTTCTTGCCTGGAGAATCCCATGGAGGGAGGAATCTGGCGGGCTACAGTCCATGGGGTCGCAAGAATTGGACACAACTTAGCTACTAAACCACCACCACTATGCTACACTGTGTAACTTGTATCCATTTCAATCTTCTTCCTTCTTTTAAAACAGTAAAGAAAACCAGACTTTTATGTGGCAAGAACCAGATTCTTATTGGAAACAGTGATGAGAATGAGAAAATAGACAGCAAATATTTAAAAGGCCATTTCACGTGATCATTTACACTAGCTCTCCACTAGTCTTTTTACTTTCTTATTTCACATTTCCAAGAATTCAAGGTACAGTGCTTATGTAATTTTAACAGTTACTTATAGAGAACAACTGTTTTGATAGGTTATGGTTCAAGAATATATAGGGAAAGATGGGGAAAAAAGAAGAAAAATATTTCATCAGAGGATTAAAATCTTAAAAAAAAAAGCAAATGAAAATTCTGGAACTAAGTAACACAGTACATGAAAACAGGAACTCAATGAATGGATTTACAGCTGACCAAAAAGAGCAGAAAAGAGTAGAATAAAGGTCTAGTGGACTGGAAGACAGGTCAACAGAAAATGTCCAAACTGAAGTTCAGAGAGATGAAAGTCAGGAAATTACAAGTCCAGAGGGGGGAAAAAAAACTTAGAAAAGTCAGAAAATAATTTATAATGAACAGCTCTAAAGTTATAGTAACATGACATTTAATAATTTTATATTTCTTACAAGTGTTCTTTGTATATATCTAACATCTAATAAACAGGATAATACAAAGCAAGGACAGTCCTATCTTTTTCACTTGCTATTCCATATATATCACAATACTGAACTCAATAAGTTTTCCTTCTAGTGAGAAAAGTTATAGAATGACTCATAAATTTTTTTTAAGTCATTCTAAAACTATGAAAATCATATAAAGAAAAATGTCTTCAACAAAACTTCTTAAATTATTTTAGGTTAGTTGCAGCTGATATATACCATGATACCTCATTAAACTATAACTAATACAAATGCTGTCAAAATCAACACAAAAAGTTCCAAAGTGACAGGAATCACTTCATGTTTCATGAGGTGTAACCCAGTGTGTGGGAGAACATCTTTTTTTTTTATCGGGTATAAAGAGCATCTTATCTTCAGCTGCAGTCTCTAACCACGTGGATGTATGTCCCATGCTTCACTGGATAAAATGACTCTGACTGAGCAACAATCATTTTTCCTTAACCAAGCGGTCCACAACAGCAAAGGCAGAAAAGCGGGACAAGGCCTGGCTGGAGATTCAGGCTGAAACAGGAGTGCAGGAGAAGATGGCAGTGAAGGGGAAGTGAGATGTCAGCCGCAGACAACCTTTCATGTCATGCGATAAGAATCTCTTTCCTGGCTGCAGTAAGTTGATACTGAGACAGCACACATACCACATGTACTTCCTGGACTAGTAACTTACACTGTACACAAAGATCATCAGTAAAGCTTAGGCTTCCCAGGTATGGGGAAGATGCCAATGTAAGAGCACGGTGTGGCCTTTGAAACCTTGTGTCCCAGTCAACACTACAACTTCGCTGATCACTGCATCAGATTTTACAACTGATCACTCATTAGAGGGAATAAGGCTGGATATAGAGAAATTTCTCATGGAACTAACCCATGGTGGCGCAATTGAAAAGGAGAGGGAAATGTGAGAAATACTTAAGAAATAAATGATTGTTGGGTATGGCTGTGTGAAATGAGCAAGACGAAAAAGTTCTTTTAATCATTAGATAATACAGGTACAAGTACTTTAGGTTTTTCAGAGTCTATGAAAAGGTATAAAATATATATAAAAAAAAGATATGGTTCCAAAACATAAAAGTAAAACTACAAAACTAAAGTTAATTCCAAAAGCAATTTATATTTCAAAACACAACCAACAGCAAAAAAATAAACATTTGATATGGGATATAGTATTTGATAACAGTATAAGATGGAAGCCTCTAAATGAGTAAGGCCAAGCCTACAGACATCTTAAAACAGAACTAAGAGAAAAGAAAATGGTGTCTTGCTTTTGGTCTTATGAAATGGCTAAATAACAGTGTCACCAGCTATTAAAGGGAATACAAGCGTATCTGGTAGGAAAACTGATGAGCTTGGTTTTGGACATACTGAGGTTGAGGTGCCTAAGGAACAACTTGAGTTCAACAACTTATTCCTAATTTTAGGGCCTGTTTAATACAGAAAACACATGATGAACAATGACAACAACATAATGAACACTGATGGCTATAAATTCAAACTGCCCCCCTACTTCAGTGGATCACACATTCTGTTAAAACAAACTGTTAGTTGGGAGAATCATTAGTTGAAATGGGGAGTATCAGATAAGATTAATAGATAAATCAATACAACTATTTCACATTCTGTTTATCTTCCGTGCCATACATCTAGTTCAAAACTAAGAGAATCATATTTCAGCATTTAAATTGCTCACAAAGCATATTCACAAATTGCCCACCTCCACTACAACCCCTTTTACTATCTCTTTGCCGTGTAAAAACTTTATGATGATTGTTCCAAAACAAAAGGAAAGCTGCATGTTGCCCAAGGCCTATACATCAAACTCATGTTGATCTATTCCTCAATCCAATTCTAGGATTTCTGGGCCAGAGTGAACAGTGAGTGATTACAAATAAAGTCTCGAGTAGCAGTAGCGAGGGTGAGAGGGCAGGAACGAGGAGGAGCTGGGAAGACTGGGGTGCTGCTTCACCCCAGGGGAGTCATTCAGTAAAATCAGCATTATGACCACATTATGAGAGGCAACGTGGTATAATGGAAAGTATCTGAACTTTGCAGTGTGGCAAAACTGAATTCCAATTCTAGCTCTCGAACTTGCTACGGGATCTCAGAAGGTGGGGAGACGGCAACAAATGGAAAAGGAAGAGTGTACAGACTTCTTTCTTTGCTCTCACCCCACTTCCTTCTTCCTTCGTTTGGCCCATGAGCCTGTAGTTAGAGGCTTATCTGCCCCAGGCACTCAGACGACTATCTATTTGGATACATGATGTCACAGAATCCTAGAATTATAAAATGGTAAGAGTAGAAAGATGAAGACGGCGGTTTCAAGAATATAGGTGATTTGCCCCAGATCAATCTTTTAGTTTATTTAGTGGCAACAGGAATAGGTATTTGGGTTCCCAGCCCAGATGTTTCTCCCCTCTATGTCACAAGTTAAACCTCGAAAATATATAATTAATTAATTGAAGAGGGATTTACATTTTATAATTTTCCATAAAGAGCAAATTTCCATGAATTCCTATTAACAACCTCTTTTCTCCAAGTATGCCATTGATTCCAAATTCAGCATGAAGAAATACTGTATTATATCATTCTTTTGCCAGAAAGATGAATAATAAATCTGGTGGCTGGGAATAAGAGCAGTCCCTGCTCACTTACCAAGCATAAGTGATTGGAGGAGTTAAACACGATCATACCAGAGTCCTAAGCTACATTATCATCTTTCTATCGTCTCTCTGTGGTTACCAAGAGAAATGCTATTTCTTTGACTTCTTTCTTAAATGAAGTTTCTACTTTTAAATCTTTTCCAAGCAACGTATAAGTGAATGCACACATGAACAAACAAAGGAGTGAACAAAGACAATTGATAATTATTCTAAGCCTCTGGAGAGGCAACAATGTGGAGCGATTAAGAGCACAGACTCTGAAACCCAAGTGCTGCTGCTGCTGCTAAGTCGCTTCAGTCGTGTCCAACTCTGTGCGACTCCACAGACAGCAGCCCCATCAGGCTCCCCTATCCCTGGGATTCTCAAGGCAAGAACACTGGAGTGAGTTGCCATTTCCTTCTCCAATGCATGAAAGTGTAGAGTGAAAGTGAAGTCAGTCGTGTCCGACTCTTAGTGACCCCATGGACTGCAGCCTACCAGGCTCCTCCGTCCATGGGATTTTCCAGGCAAGAGTACTGGAGTGGGATGCCATTGCCTTCTCCCTGAAACCCAACTGCCTAGGTTCAAATTCCAGCTACGTGAATTTTTAAGTGTATGACCCTGGCCAAGCTCCTCAACCTCTAGGTCCTCTGTTTCCTTATTTATAAAGTGGAGACAGTAATTGTACATACATCCTAGAACTGTTAGGAAGATTAAATGAGGTTAGAGGCCTGGCAGGAGGCAGGCCCAACAGGTAAGCATGCTATTGCATTATTGTTCTGTTATTACTGCAGGGTTAATGGATATATTTGTTTCTGGCCACTGTGCTGTAAGCGAAGAACAGACAAAATGCCAGGCCAAGTTCAATAGGTAGGAAAGAGCCAGGAGTTCCCAAAGAAAGCTGCCTGAACCAAAAGCCAATTTAAGAGAAATGACATTGGCTTTAATTTTAGAAGTTACAAAGATCTTTTCTCTTTAGTTCCTTTCCTTATTCAAAAAATAGATGGGCGCTGACACAGCAGGACAGATGGGAGGGAACGGGTAAGATGAAATATAAGGAAGCAGCTACAATAAAAATGCCTTAAAAGTTCTTAATTACTGAGTGCTACCATTCATGAGGAATTTTTAAGAGTCTCAAAGCTATTAAAATGGTAATTAGGTCCCAAGAAAACAAGAACCAATTCAATTACATGCTGGATGCTTTCAAAATTTAAAGCCCTCTATTAAGAGGGTTTTGAACGAGGCACAGTTATAATTACAGGTCCACGACCAACCTTAAAGCCAAAGTGTAGGTTCCTGGCTGACGCTGGCTCTCCCGAATGAGGTAGCTCCCCTCAGCTACACTCAAGAGCTGGTCTGCAGCTTCTCGGGAGATCATGCCGTGAAACCTAAGAAACAAAGTCAATTCAGAAACTGCAAGCTTTCCACCTTTTTTGATAAAACAAAACCTCCCACCTTCTCCTATAGTTTTCTGGACAAAGTACTGCCATATAATCGGAGGGGAGCAGTTGGGTTTAACTGTGCTTGTGTTTCCCAGGGCCTGGCCCTGGGCCGGCTTCTCTGTAGTGACAAGAACAGCACCGAAGTAGCTCTCCAATCCATTTAACAATCACAGAGACAAAATTCACTTCCATCTCCGGGAAGATCAACCACCTCTCTCAAGAGGACAATTCCCTTCTTATGTAGTTGCCTGACCATATGGACATGCTAAAAAAATACACAGAAACGTGTCCTACTTCCTTTCTTCACACCAGTGGCATTGCTTCAAACTTTTGGCTCAGAGTCTATGGTTGGCAATTTTCCAGGACCCTGGGTTGCCATTAATTGGCATGATTGCCCAATAATGTGCATAATCTGCATCAGTGCATACTCAAGCCAAGAGCCAACAACTGTAACACTTGCTTTCACTCCCTGCTAAAACACTATTTTTCATTAACAGAAAAAAAGGAGTAAGAATAAACATAAATAACACATTCCTTATATAAAACATGGTAGGCTCACCTATAACATTCTGACATAAAACACTGGAAAATTTAGAAACATCAATGTAACTAACCATTAGTATTAAAAATATAAAATCACCTTGTATTCGTATGGTGATGCACAATTTACAAAGAACCTACACATATATTATATCCTTTTATTAACTCAAAAAAAATTGAATTGAGCAAATGCTCAAGTGAGACTATAGCTTTTAAAGGTACAAAAAACCCCAACAGTCCCTTGAATTTGGAATGATACATTGAAAAGGCCCTGAAATGGTATAATAATAATTTAAGAACTTTATGAGAGTTCAAGTTGGTCTTTCTCAATTTAAGTCTTAAAGTAGCTCGTGTAACTATGCTCAATTAGAACATGTTTTAGACAACATGACAATTAGAATAACAATGTTTAATGATGGCTCCCGGTATTTCTTATCTCCATAAATTTCCTCAATCGTTCAGAACCAGATCCACTCTGATTCTGTTGGAACAAGAAGATGGTAGCCTATCCCTGGTAATAACACATATATTAGATTATCAGATTGATAAATTTTAAGTTTGCTACTGCTAAATTGCTTCAGTCGTGTCCGACCCTGTGCGACCCCGTAGACAGCAGCCTACCCCATAGACAGCAGGCTCCTCTGTCCCTGGGATTCTCCAGGCAAGAACACTGGAGTGGGCTGCCATTTCCTTCTCCATTTTAAGTTTACATGACATCAGTTAATTGAGAGAATTTAATATCTCCTTGCTTTTAAAGGCGCAATTAATTTAAAAGGAAATCTCATTCAAGGAAACTAATTTGGGGACAAAACTTGATGATGGTATTTAAAGACTCTTAAAACTATTCGTACCAGTTGACCCAAAATTTCCCTCCCAGTAAAACCTTTATGCGCTAAGATATTTCTTATAGTATTACCTTTAATACTATAGTTTAAATTCAGCCTACCAGCCAAAAGCATAGAAATGACTATAGTATAACATAAAGAACACCACTGGCTCCCCACAACTCATAAGCGCCCAGGTTTTACTTACAAGAGTCCTGAAAATGTAAACAGAGCTTTAGACAAAAATACTTGTTTTAGACATTATTGTTTATCTGAAAGATAAATGAATTTGGGGAATGATAGGATTATAGGTGATTTTTGTTCTCTTCCCCAAAGGGCTATATTTCTATTTTTTTTTAATAATTAGAAGAATCAAGGACTTTAAAAATTGTTACATTTTTTCATAAAATAGAAAAATGCTCATTATTAATATTAAATCAGGCTACAAAAATTCTATGTATAATAACTCAATTTGGAAAAACCATTAAGAAAATAGATCTTCAGAAGATAATACTTCAACTTTTTAACATTAGTTATTTCTAGGCAGAAAATGACTTATAGAAAATTGGAAAATAAAAGTATAAATGTAGAATAAACCACCCATATCTTTACATATATGTGAATATGTATCTATATGTTTAATATATGCATACATACAAATATATACATTCTCTCATACACATCTAGTATTATTTATTTACTCTACATGGCTTGCATCTATATGTTAGCATTGTGTGCACATTTTTCCTCAGTTATTTTTCACAATACTTATCTTTATGTTCTATATTTTCACCAACTATAATTACATTTATAGTCAGAAAAATAATTTAACTCAATCAAACTTCAACACTTCTCTCCTCCTGGTTTTATTTTTTACTAAAAGTATCCATTTACCTGTTTCTCTTACATATTCCAATCTATAAAATGTTTTCTGATAATCCATACTTACTCTCTTCCGTAATACTTTGGTCTATTTTCTACCTATTGGGAAAGAGAAGAAGGATATTTATGAAATGGAAATGTTCAGGATACAACTCAACATTTTGAACACGTGACAAACTAAAGCATATATTAAGAGAAAGAATTAGAATAAGATTAGAAAAATCAGAGCCTGCAGTCCCAATGCTGTCAGCAGATCAACTCTTTCATTTGGACTGGTCACTTCATCTCCCAGGCCTTTTTCTTATCTATAAAATTGTGCTTGTAAAAACAGTTAGACTAAATTATCTTTCATTTCTAGGACTTTATGAATCTGAAAAAAAAAATTTACATCGCTTTATTCAAAAAGTAAAATAAAACATCCAAAACCTTAATGCCATGGTTGTGTCAGAACAGACTGTGGCTTTCTCTCCCATCCACTCCCTTCCTGTTGCACCATATTCCCCATTCTGTTAACATCTCCATATAATCTTGCCCCTTTGTTTGCCCCTTCAGCTCTTCCTTCACCACAGTCTACCTCTCCAAGAGCTTTTCCTGGTCTGTGTGCTCATTGTATCTAAAGAAAGGTCCAGTAGAATAGATTCTAAGGAATTTTCCTGAGGTAGACTTAGAATATTAGACCTGTTCATTCAAGAGACATTTATTTAGTGGCAAATAACTGGTAGGCATCATCATAACTGTAATATGACAAACCAGTCGTTACTCTTGAGATTTACATTCTGATGATGAGAGACAGACAATAAGGAGGTTTGAAGAAACAAAACGAACAAGAGAATAGGAAGCAGTAATAAGTGCTATAATGAAAAGGAGAATGAGTAACAGCAAAGGGGGGACTGATGAGGTGTTTAGGTTGGGCGATCAGGAGACTGCTCTGAGATGACACTTAAACTGGGTCTTGACAGAAGTGGAACAAGGGGGTAGCTTATCGCAGTGGTCCATTGTAGGCAGCGTGCACTACATTCACTGAGTTCATGCTAGGTGTTATAATTACATTTCTGAATTATTTAATGCTCATAATGAGATAAAGTATTCTACTTCATCCTCATAAGATAGTATTATCATTCTCATTACGCTGCTGAAGAAAACTGAGACTCAGCATGCTTAGGGAACTTGATCAAGGTGACCTGGTAGAACCCAAGGTGAAACTGGGATTCTTACTCTGAAGTAGCAAGAAGGGCCCAAACCCTTTGTCTATTTGACACTGATTCATCTAAATTAAATATGGCAGTTTCCCAAAGCATCTCAGTCTATCCTTTTGGGGACTATCTCCCTTCACCTCCACACAGAGCCTGACCACCAAGTTTAGGCGACCTACCCATGGGTCATCAAGGTCTGGTACTGTTTTCAGCAAGCTTGAGGTATTTATTCGTATTTGAGAAATAAATTTTGCAGTTCAATGAAATGTATGATCTCTAGTATATGCTGCTGGCTTATCTAGCCCAGATCACTGTCTTTGAGCTATTTTTGAATTCTCTAAAATGCAGGTAACTGATACACACACACATATACACTTTCTGTGTGGCAGTGGTTTAATTGACTTCTTCCTTAGCCCTCCTCAGGGGAAAAACAGGCTTTGTCTTTAAGTGCAATTTATCTCAACATTCCTTGAATCTCTATAAATATATGCTATTTTGACTTTTCCTTTAGAACTGATTATTAACATTTGCCTGGTTTCTTCTATGAGAAAATACATTTTAAACACATGTTCATCTTCATTTCTGTAGGAGAGACACAATGTTACCATTTACTGAAAATTGTATTTATGTAACACTTTACCCTTTAGGAATCTTCTGTTGTCTGCTGAAATTGTAGTCAAGTCATTCAAATTCTCAAAAGTAAATTCCACCTGATTTGGTCTTGTTGCATAATTTCTCTGCTCATAAACCTCAGTGTGCTAAAAATATGCCAGCTGGTCCCCACAGCTACAGAGGAAGAGCAGGGCCACAAAACTATTTTTGTTTAAGAGCAAACCTTTGCTTTTGAGAGAAAAATTTAATCTTTAGGTCTTAAATAACTAATTTAAGGTTCTATAGTATTATATGATGAAATGTTTTCCAGAACAACTGTGCAGTGTTTATTCAAATTAAAAATATGTAAATCCCTGGTACTTGACTATAGAGGAACACTTGCAAATGTATATATGAAGATATGTATAAGAATGAAGCACAGTTCACAGTCATTTTAAAAATGGAAATAAATATACACCAACAGAGGAATAACTAAACTGCTTTACAGTATAAATGATATGCATGGCTTGAAGGAATAATGTAGCTCTAAAGGAACTAACATGAAGAGGTCACCAAGATAAATAACTGAATACAAACATAAGCTGTAATAGTGATACAGTATGGTACCATTTAGGAAAATCACTTGTGCATGCAATAATATATATCTACAGCATAGAGAGAGATCTGGAAAAATATATACCAAATTCAAATGATACCTTGAGGAAGCTGAGAGATAATTAAACTGAGAGGCCCCTGGGAAAGGCAAAATAGGACCTTAGGACTGCCTGTAAAATAATCTTTTAACAAAGAATATCACCATAAAAAACCAGAAATCAAGAATAACTTTTGTACAAACTAATAGTGGAGTCTCAGACACATTAGAATGGGTCCCCCATTCTAATTTGGCATTTCCCTCAAATTGTGGTATCTTTGTAGGTGGCTAAAGATAAATTACCTTATTAGACATATGTGACCGAGGTAAAAACAGAGGAAAGGTCTTGAATATACTTTACTCATTAATGAAAATCTGGGACAAGTACAAGTAGTAGTGAAGACTAAGGAACTGCTGGCCCCAAATGGTGTGGCAGTCAGTGGCACTGAAACTGAGCAGGACTCTGTGTTCAGCAAACTTGCCATATTTACTGCAGGGCCCTCCCAGGTACAACAGCCTCTCCTTGTCCCCTATTTCTTATATGTAAAAAAAGGTTTTAGTCTCCTAGGCCTTTCCTGAGTTCCCAAGAGGAAACTCAAGTAGGTACTAATCAGGGAAGAATCAAGCAGTTTCTCAAGTAGTAGAAACAAAAGCAGTCAAGAAACAGTAGCTCAGCAATAAAAGCACCCAAGTTCCCCCTCAAGGGATATACACAACAATCTGACATGTATTTTTGAGTTACTCTGCAGGAACTAAGGCCCATACCAGGCAGAGGCCAGTGACTATGTGCTGACCGAGAGTTAACGATTAGGATTCTTGATTAGGATTCTTAAACACCACCCCATGACCTCACCATCAACCAATGAGAACAAAGTCATTTCCCCTGCAGCCCTCAGCCCAATGTTGCCTTAAAAAAGCCTTCCATGAAAGCCATTGAAGAGTTCAGTTCTTTTCATCAGGAGCTGCCCATTCTCTGCTTAGCTAGGCAATAGGTATTGTACTTTCCTTCGCCAAACCCAGTGTCAGTAAATTGACTTAGCTATGTTGCAAGTGTGGAGGCAAGTTTGGTTCAGTAACAGAGTTACAACCCAAGACAAATACAAATAGTGATTACTTATTTGATAGTTCTGCATTGGTCTACTTACTATATGCTTCCACTGATTGCCTAAGCAACCATTTTCATAAGACAATTAATTTTGGCCTTATATTGCTGAATAATTTTTTTCCTTTACCCAAAACATCTTGAATTAAAAGAAATTAGGTAAACATTGATTACCTAATAGTAAGTTCAAAACAATATTCACACACCAATTTACATCTTCTTTGCATTTTTATAATGGAACTGTCAATGTTTTAGGTAAACACTGATTACCTAAACAGTAAGTTCAAAACAATATTCACACACCAATTTACATCTTCTTTGCATTTTTATAATGGAAGTGTCAAATAAAACTTAAATACAAACTAATTCTTTTTTTCTCTTATTTAGGTAGTGAAGAGGATCAGATCATGCCACTTTAGCATAAGGATTATTTTGAGCTGAAGGGAATTAAGAAAGAGCAAACACAGGAAGAGACACCTGCCCTCCCCATTTCTGTCTAAAACTAGGGCATAGATTTAACTTCCCTTTGTAAAGGCATCTTCTCCTGAAACAGGAGCAGAAGAACCTAACTTCAGAGACAATGATCACCCAAGATGACTTGAATCTGCATAATTAACCCTTACTAAGTAGCCCTTACTTACTGTACAGTTCCTAATCACCTTCCCACAACTTCCCACCTCTCTCGGAAGCCCAGACTCCTGATTCCTTTGTCTCTTTTACACACTTGAATATTCCTTGTTAAAATAGCATATAAGCCCTTGGGTGTAACTGCCTCTTAGGGTTTTCATTTACCTGCTTTGAGCCCCTCCTCACCTAAGTGCATATGAAATAAATCTTTTCTGTTAATCTCTCTTTTGTTAAGTTTAATTTGTAGGCCCAGACACTGAATTTAAGAGGATAGAGGTTTTTCCTCCCCTACATGTTTAGGGGATGTCTAAGGTATCATTATTTAAGCAGTGACTTGGGATAGTCTTTTCAAACTCACAGACACTATAGCATTACCCTGATAATCAAATTAAAGGATTAGTTGGTAATATAACCACCTTACAATCAATTTGAAATGGATTCAAATGAAATCGTACAAATGATTATATATAATCCTAAAACTAGTTTACTTGCAAGTAGATCAAACGGGGAATTTAAATGTTATATGCAATATAAAAATGTTTGTGTGTATATAAACATTTGTATGCTTATTTCTAAGTTTTTGAAGTTCATAATAATAGCCAAGGACCTTTTTTCAGACAAGAACTGGTTGAAGTCAATGTGGCTAAGACGTGATTTTAAATTAGCACTTGTGCTGAATTATATGCTTTGCTTTCTCTAATTTTCTGTATTTAGTAGGTAACATTTTTTTTATGATAGCATATAGTGGGTAGATAAAATGAGAAATGAGGAGAACAAAAAATTCCTAACTAAAAATAAAAGGTGCTCATAAAAGGTTTTGTAGCTTGGTCTGCA
The DNA here is from genome assembly GCF_000754665.1 of Bison bison bison. NCBI lineage: Eukaryota > Metazoa > Chordata > Mammalia > Artiodactyla > Bovidae > Bison > Bison bison. The sequence continues at coordinate 5,903,331 of NW_011495022.1, read as the reverse complement.
TAAATGTTGTATGTACTTCCACCACAGAAAGAAAACTTAATCTACCATTATTGAATATAACATAAAGTGCATAATATAAGAATTTGATAGCTAAACAGATGCCATTCTACAATATTTTAAATGTCAATGGAATCCATCAAATTAACATTTATTGTAGAACTTTGTAAGTAATGACCTACTTTCTTCATACATAAAACATTTTAATCAAATTCATCAAACCACACTCTTCCAAACTAAAGTCTTAATTCTTATATTTTATTTTCCACAAAAATAAAAAGGACTTATTTCATATAGAAGTATTTTGCTCTCCAAAGAAAAACTAAAAACAGCAGAAATTAAAATATATATATACATAATAATTGTTAATCCTCTCCCTTCCTCTCCCACAATAATATAGATTCATGTTTTGGATTACTTCTTTAATGAAACCCTATTCATGGCCATAGTTCAAAACAGTAGTTCTAAAAAAATGTTTTTTCTAATTTAAATTCAATTTTAAAAAATACATAATTCTGAAGACAAAACCACTAGAATAATGAACTAAAACAGAACACTTCCAAAATGTACAGTGCTGTTCCTTCCTAACAGTGCTACTGACCTAGTCAGACATCAATACTTCCCTTTTGTTTATATTTGAACAATGGTACATAGAGGCAGCCTCTTTAAACTTAGTCTGGAATTCTATAGGATGCTTTCTGAAAGGGTATAAATACATGAAATGTTAAGGAATATGACCTTGGCCAAATATTATTAATTTTTCAGGTAGCAACCAGGAACAGGGGAGCCTGGAGGGCTGCCGTCTCTGGGGTCGCATAGAGTTGGACACGACTGAAGCGACTTAGCAGCAGCAGCAGCAGCAACCTAGAGGATGTACATAAAGCCTATATACAAAAATAAAAATGCTTTCAACTGTCAAATTTTTATTTTGTACTGTTTTTCAAAATGGCTCAGTTATCTGGAGGCATGAAAGAGGGAAGAGGGAGGAAAAAAGCTGCACTTGGTGCTTGCTTCCCACAATGGTAGATATTGAATTAAAGACTTATAAGTCAGTAAATACTCAAATCGAGCTTTGGATCTATTTTTACTTCCTATGTAAAAGTGCAGGGGAGGAGGACAGAGAATGAGGAGAGGATTAAAGGGGAGGAAGAGGAAAGGGAGGAGGAGGAGGAGAAAGAGGAAAAGGAAGACTAGGAAGAGGAGGAGGAGCTAATTTAAAACAGCTCAAAGACAATGAAGACTAAAATCAGATACTCTGTAAGGATGTGCAGCATGTAGACAACACAGTTTTCCAGTGAAGAACACATTTTCCACTACATTTTCAAAATTATTGTTTCTTCTCATGCATTTTACACCACAAAAAAAAATCAACATGGACAATATTATTGTTGTTTTGTCGCTAAGCTGTGTCCAACTCTTTTGCCACCCCCTTGGACTGTAGCTCACCAGGCTCCTCTGTCCATGGGATTTCCCAGGCAAGAATACTAGAGTGGGTTGCCATTTCCTTCTCCAGGGGATCTTTCTGACCCAGGGATCAAACCCATGTCTCCTGCATTGGCAGGTGAACTCTTTACTACTATGCCACCAGGGAAGCCAATAATGTGGATAACAGACTTCAACAAACCAAAAAAATAAATAAATAAAAACCACAAGAAAAAGCAGTGCCAGCACAGTGAAGGAGTGGGTACCTGTCAAAGAACTACATATTAACAAATGACATGTAGGGAAAAGGTGACCAAGAAAACAAGATCAAGAAGTGTCATAGAATTTACAAAGGCTGTCTAACATTTAACCTCCATTAATAGTAAAATCAAAATAGGAAAAGGAGTATGTCAAGGCTGTATATTGTCACCCTGCTTATTTAACTTATATGTAGAGTACATCATGAGAAATGCTGGGCTGGAGGAAGCACAAGCTGGAATCAAGATTGCTGGGAGAAATATCAATAACCTCAGATATGCAGATGACACCACTCTTATAGCAGAAGGTGAAGAAGAAGTAAAGAGCCTTTTGATGAAAGTGAAAGAGGAGAGTGGAAAAGTTGGCTTAAAGCTCAACATTCAGAAAACTAAGATCATGGCATCCAGTCCCATCACTTCATGGCAAACAGATGGGGAAACAGTGGAAACCGTGGCTGACTATTTTTTTGGGCTCCAAAATCACTGCAGATGGTGACTGCAGCCATGAAATTAAAAGATGCTTACTCCTTGGAAGGAAAGTTATGACCAACCTAGACAGCATATTCAAAAACAGAGACATTACTTTGTCCACAAAGGTCCATCTAGTCAAGGCTATGGTTTCTCCAGTAGTCATGTATGGATGTGAGA
>NW_011495022.1:5883155-5900907 GCF_000754665.1 Bison bison bison | reverse complement strand
GTTCATCTAGTCAAGGCTATGGTTTTTCCAGTGGTCATGTATGGATGTGAGAGTTGGACTGTGAAGAAGGCTGAGCGCTGAAGAATTGATGCTTTTGAACTGTGGTGTTGGAGAAGACTCTTGAGAGTCCCTTGGACTGCAAGGAGATCAAACCAGTGCATCCTAAAGGAGATCAGTCCTGGGTGTTCATTGGAAGGACTGATGCTAAAGCTGAAAATCCAATACTTGATGCGAAGAGCTGACTCATTTGAAAAGACCCTGATGCCGGGGAAGATTGAGGGCAGGAGGAGAAAGGGACGACAGAGGATGAGGTGGTTGGATGGCATCACCGACTTAAAGGACATGAGTTTGGGTGAACTCTGGGGTTAGTGATGGACAGGGAGGCCTGGCGCGCTGCAGTTCATGGGGTCGCAAAGAGTCAGACACAACTGAGTGAATGAACTGAATAGTAAAATAAACTTCTGGGCTCCTACCTTCCTCCTCAATTCCGTAACATTCTTGGTGGTATTGTAACTGAGCAAGGGCTTGTATGCCTACAGTGTAGAAAGCTAAACCCTGACAGTAGGTGTTTACAGTAAAGTTAGGGTATATGTCAGGGCTCCTAGCAAGGGAATAGGAGACAAGCCTCAGATTCCCACTTGGTCTTTGAGTTAGCACGTTTTTTCAAATAGGAGAAAGTGGCTAGGATTAATCATGGTCTTGTGATGTCTCTTAATCACAGTTTCCGGAGTCGAGATGTCTCAGGTTATGATTCTCTTGGTGGTAGTCCATGGCTCATCTTGCCTTGGATAAACAACCTAATTTGTACATTAATGATGATATTTATAATAGCAATTTCAGGACATTAATGATTTTATCAACAACAGTAATTTTAGTTATCTGATTCTGGTTGATCCATGTTCAGTTAGCACAGGTCGGGGTGGATGGTACTCAATCGCAATATTTAGATCAAAATTTGAAGTATTAAGAATACAGGATGCTTTCCATTGTGTTTTATACTTTTTCCAAGAAAACACTAACCTTCAGCATGCCAAGCAGGATAGCTCTCTATGTGCTGTTGGATTTTACAAATTCAATAAAGAATATTTATATTTTTTAAAGCTCTGCAATTACTATATAGGGACTTGCTGAAAGCCAGGTATTCAGCTTCTTGATATTAGTTATTTTTTTTATTAGTAGACTACATTAGAAAGGTGAACAGGTAAATTTGTAAAAATAAACTTCTTTTCCCACTATTTTCCCACCTTAGATTCAAGTAACTTCTAGTAGTAGGGCTAAAGAGGTGGAAACTATCAATCTGTTTACGTTAACAGTTCAACAGTAAAGGCATTTTTCTGGAATTGTGGATGTGATCCCTTTTTAAATGTACTTCTACATCAAGGCATCATTAATTTTTTTACACAAAAGCATAAAGATGACATTAAAATAAGGTGAAAGCAGGTTTTTGAATGGATAGGTTGATTTTTAAATAGTTGGTTTAATAACTCAATACTATTACTGAACATTCAAAAAATGCTTTCCAGATACAGCACATAATATAAGTGTTAAATAAGGGATCATCATAATACCCAAGAGACATATGAGCATGATAATATTTTTTTATAGAGTCAGAAGTTAAGCTATAGGCTGTGTCAGCACAGAGGTAATCAGAACTGAAGAGTATGATTTCAGTTAAACTGCTTTCCTCCCACTCCTGTACCAAACTCACACTCTCACCTAGCAGAGCATGTCCTCTGAAACAGAAGAAATGTTAAACATGTGCTCGGTGCCTGCCGTTCATTTACTTAACAGGTCTTTATTAAGCACCTATACTTCTGTGTCAAGCAATGTTCAAGGCACCTGGGAAATACTAGTAAACAAAATACAGTAATCTCTCTACTTTCACGGAGCTTATATTCAAGAAAAGGAAGAGAGCAATAAACATAATAGGTAACGAAATTATACAATATGTTACAGATTGAGAAGTGTTATGGACACAAAGATCGGTGAGGACTGGAAATGCTGGGGGTGATAAAGTATAATTTTAAACACAATGGTCAGGATGGGCCTCACTGAGATGAGGAGACTTGAAGGATATGAAAAAATTAGCCATGTGAATAGAGAAAACTTCTAGTAAGAGCTCAAGAGCATTTGAGGAATACCATGAAGGTTGGTGTGGCCAAAGCAGGACAGGAGAGAAAATGAGTGACAGAGAAACAGTAGACGAGCACAGCAAAACAAAGCAGATGTGGTGATTATACAGGGCCTTATAAGTCATGGTAAGACTTGGCTTTTACTCTGAAAGAGGAAACCAATGCACAGTTCAGAGAAGAGTGACATGATCTGACTGTAGTTTCAAAAAGAACATCCTATGATGAGAATTCAGACCAGGAGGGGAAAGATCAGTTAAGAATCATTTCTGTTACACAATAAGAGGGTAGAATAATTTAGTATGACAAATTGATTTCAATATATAGAAGCCTATTTCTTGCTAACATAGGCAGACCTCAGAGATATTGTAGGTTTGGTTCCAGAACACCACAATAATGCAAATATTGCAATAAAGTGAGTCTCACAAATTATTTGGTTTCCCAGTGCATGTAAGTTAATATTTGCATGCATGCTACTGTGTAATAGCATTACAACTAAAAAATAATATACATATCTTTATTTTAAAATATTCTTTGCTAAAAAATGTTAACCATCACCTGAGCCTTCAGTGAGTCATAATCTGGTGCAAGGTCTTATCTAATGTTGATGGCTGCTGACTGATTAAGAGTGGTGGCTGCTGAAGGTTGGGAAGCTGCGGCCATTTCTTAAAAAAAAGACAATGATGTCTGCCTCACCCATGGACTCTTCTTTTCATGAACAATTTCCCTGCAGCATGCAAATACTATTTGGTAGTATTTTACCCAGAGTAAAACTTTCAAAGGGAGCCAATCCTCTCAAATTCTGCTTTATCAACTAAGTTTATGTAATATTCTAAAATCTTTCTTGTCATTTCGACAATCTTCACAGCACATTCCCCAGCACTTGACTCCACCTCAAGAAATCCCTTTCTTTGCTCATCCATAAGAAGTAAGTCCTCATCTATTGAAGTTTTACATGAGATTGCAGCAATTCAGTCACATCTTCAGGCTTCACTTCTAATCCTAGTTCTCTTGATATTTCTACCACATCTGCAGTTACTCCCTCCACTGAAGTCAAGAACCCCTCAAAGGCATCCATGAGGATTGAAATCAACTTCTTCCAAACTCCTGTTAATGTTGATATTTTGACCTCTTCCTGTGAATCATGAATTTTCTTCATGGCATCTAGAAAAAGGTGATTCCATTCCAGAAAGTTTTCATTGGCTTTGCTCAGATCCATCTACAGATATAAAACACATTTCTTAAATAATAAAGACCTAGAAGTCAAAATTACTCCCAATCCAAGCTGCAGGATGGATGCTGCATTAAAAGCGGAAGTATCAGTTGCTCAGTTGTGTCCGACTCTTTGCGAACCCATCGACTGTAGCCCAGTGCCAAGCTCCTCTGTCCATGGGATTCTCCAGGCAAGAGTAGTGGGGTGGGTTGCCATTTCCTTCTTCAGGGGGTCTTCCCAAACCAGGGATCAAACTCACATCTCCTACCTTGCAGGCAGACTCTTTACCACCTGAGCTTCCAGGGAAGCCCACAGACATGAAAAAAACATTAATCTCATGTATCTCCATCAGAGTCCTTGGGTGATCAGGTGCATTGCCAATGAGCAGCAATATTTTGAAAGGAATAGCTTTTTCTGAGCAGTAGGTCTCAACAGTGGGCTTAAAATAGTAAACTACATTGTAAACAGATGAGCTGTCATCCAAGTTTTTTTGTTCCATTTATAGAGCACAGGCAGAGTAGATTTAGCATAACTCTTCAGGGCCCTAGGATTTTCAGAATGGTAAATGAGCACTGGCTTCAACTCAAAAGTGACCATCTGCATTAGAGACCTAACAAGACCCCTAACCCTGTCCTCTGAAGCCAAGCATTGACTTCTCCTCTCGAGCCATGAAAGACCTAGATGACTATTCTTCCCATGTAAAGATACGAATTCCAATTTTATTCACACTGAAAATCTGTAGTTTTGTATAACGACCTTTGTTAACTATCTTAGCAAGATCTTCTGGATACTCGCTGTAGCTTGTGTATCAGCACTTGTACTTGCACTCTGATGTTACAAGATGGCTTCTTTGCTTAAACCTCAGGATCCAATCTTTGCTAGCTTCGGACTTTTCTTCTGCAGTTTCCTCACCTCTCTCAGTCTTCATAGAATTGAAGAGAGTTAGGACTTGGCTCTGGATCAGGCTTTGGCTTAAGGGAATGTGGTGGTTGGTTTGATCTTCTATCCAGACCATGGAAACTCTCTCCACATCAGCTATTAACTATTTCACTTTCTTATCATCTGTGTGTTCACTGGAGTGGCACTTTTCAGGAACTTTTCCTTTGCATTCACAACCTGGCTAACTGTTTAGCACAAGAGGCCTAGCTTTTTGGTCTATCTCAGCTTTCAACCAGCCTTCCCTACTAAGCTTAATCATGCCTAGCTTCTGATTCAGTGAGAGATGTGCAATTCTTTCTTTCACATAAACACTTAAGAAGCTATTGCAAGGACTATCAATTGGCCTATTTTCAATATTGTTCTGTCTCAGGGAATAGGGAGGCCTGAGAAGGAGAGAGACGGTGGGGAATGGCCAGTCGATGGAGCAGTCAGAAAACCCACATTTATTAATTCTGCCATCTTATGTGGAGGTGGTTAACAGTGCCCCAAAACAATTACAGTAGTAAGACTATAATCACAGATCACCAGAACAAAATGTCAACAATGCAAAATTTGAAATATTGTGGGAATTCTCAAAATGTGACACAGAGACACAAAGTGAGCAAATGCTAATGGAAAAATGGCTCTGACAGACTTGTGTGAAATGCAGGGTTACCACAAACCTTCAATTTGTTAATGTATTATCTGCAAAGCACAACAAAACTAAGTATGAAAGCGAAAGTCGCTCAGTTGTGTCCGACTCTCTGCGATCCCATGGACTGTTCAGTCCATGGAATTCTCCAGGCAGAATACTGGAGTGGGTAGCCATTCCCTTCTCCAGGGGATCTTCCCAACTCAGGGATTGAACCCAGGTCTCCCGCATAGCAGGCGGATTACCAGCTTAGCCACAAGGGAAGCCTAAGAATACTGGAGTGGGTAGCCTATCCCTTCTCCAGCGGATCTTCCTGACCCAGGGATCGAACTGGGGTCTCCTGCACTGCAGGCGGATTCTTTACCAACTGAGTTATCAAGGAAGCAAAAACTAAGTATGCCCTGTATATAATTTCTAGGTAAGTATTCAGGTCAAGAACACAACTGTCCTACATCCAGATATCTTCCATCTTGTAGCTCCACCATCTCCTTGTCCAGAGTTCCTAGTTTTTATCTGAATCCAAGCAGAAGGTAAAAATAATTCAGAAGGACTTGGGTGGAAAGTTTTAATGGACCCAACATTAACCTTCACTTCTATTCCACAAGAGAAAATTGTCACATGGACAGGACTATTGAAAAAAAAAAAAAGCTGATGAAATTTAGAGTAACCTTATTTCCAAAGAAAGAATGGATTTGGGTGGGAATCTAGCAGTTTCCAAAGTACATACCTGAATGGTAACTATGGAGATAGTAAGAAGTGGTAGAATTCTAGACATGTTCTGGACTTATTCTGAAGACAGACCCAATAGGACTTCCTGATGGAATAATTGTGGGGAGATGAAAGAGGAAAAAATAAAAAGCAATCAAGGATGATGCATGGTTTGGATTGGTTCAACTGTAAGTAAGGAACTGCCAGTAACTGAGATGTGCAAGGCTCTGGTAAAGCAGGTTTGGGAAGGAGGATAAAGGTCAGTTCTCTGTTGGATGTGTTATATTTGGGATGCCCACTAGATAACTGGAGGAGGAGGTAGAACAGACACTGGGTATATAGTCTGGAATTTGGGGAGAGTGAACTAGACTAGAAATATAATCAAGACCATGTGATTATTCTATTCACATATAACTTTTTATTCAATGTTTTAATGTCCAATGATAAATCCCTGCTTAACTCAATTATTAGTGAAAAAATCATTACCATTCTTTCTGCATTTTTAGCTACTAGTCTACTAGAAAGAACAATCTTCTCCCCTTTGTTTTCCTCTTTGTATTGGGGAAGGTTTTTCTTTAAGTAACATTATAGACTTACAAATTCTCTTTTCATTCAATGAACTGTAATTCATTACTATGATTCTTTCTGATGTCAAATTGTCCCACATTTTGCTTGTAGGAACTCTTCAAATGGGATCCTATGTATTTTTGACACATCCTCATCCACCTGCTTTCTGACATAAGATGCTCCCAGACCTCCCACCCCTATATTCTAGAATCAGGAAATTTCTCTAAGGAGCACTGACTCCTTTTAGTAGGAAATAGTACTTGGAAACTAAAATCTGAGCACTGGTTTTATTCATTCTTACTGGGACATTTCTTCTAAGACCTTTCCATGAACTGAGATGGAAAATACATTTTAAAAAATCTATGAGGTCATATTGATACCTCCAATTCAAATTCAATTCCACACTGTATTTGTCATTTTCCTTCCATTCCATATTTGTATCTCCTAAAACTTTGGTTCCCCAAAATCCAATATAATTACTCCTTTGCTCTATCCTATGTTACAATAAGATAACTGCAGAATTTCTGAACAAGTACCAATAACAAACTAACTATAGCTAAAAGATCTTTTCATATGTTTCAGATCTTAGAATACTTCCTTCCGCATCTGTATAGCCAAAACAATATGTTTAAAAGCTACTTAATTTGGATGATTTGTTGTCATTCAGTCGCTCAGTAGTGTGACCCCGCAACCCCATGGACTGTAGCATGCCAGGCTTTCCTGTCCTTCACTATTTCCTGGAGCTTGCTCAAACCCATGTCCATCGAGTCGGTGATGCCACCCAACCATCTCATCCTCTGTCGTCCTCTTCTCCTGCCTTCAATCTGTTCCAGCATCAGGGTCTTTTCCAATGAGCTGATGCTTCACATCGGTTGGCCAAAGTACTGGGGCTTCAGTTTCAGTATCAGTCCTTCCAGTGAATATTCAGGATTGCTTTCCTTTAGGACTGACTGGTTTGATCTCCTTGCAGTCCAAGGGACTCTCAAGAGTCTTCTTCAACACCACTGTTGGAAGGCACCAATTCTTCAGCACTCAGCCTTCCTTACAGTCCAACTCTCACATCCATACATGACTACTGGAAAAACCGTAGCTTTGACTATACGGACCTTTGTCAGCAAAGGGCTGATATAACGTTATGGATTTGTTATATTCACTTGTTTCTATTTGTATTCAATTTTAGAGTATTTTTAATCCTTTTTATTTAATTTGGTTATTTAAATATGTGAGACACTTGCATAGTTCAGAAGTAACACACCCTCAGAGAAGTCTCACTTCCACCCTTATCCCCTCTACACTGCTCCTCACCCACTCCTTATGGAAAACTATTTCACTATTACCTGGGTTAACCTTCCTGTGTTTCTCTTTTGCAAAAGATTTCTCTCTTATTTTCCCTTCTTTATTACTAAATAGGGACCATAATTACTACATATACATTCTGTATGTGGACATAATTCATATCAGCTCATAGAATTCTTCCTTATTCTTTTTAGTATTATAATTTATTCAATCAGTTGCCTAGGAACATTTAGATTTTTTTCAACATTCTGCCATTACAAATAATCCTACAGTGAAAAACTTTTGAGTATACGCTATTTCATATTTGTACAGGCAATTCAGAGTTAGAGTAGAACTTGGACTGCTAGGTCAAATGATAAATGTAGATGTCAGACATTACAAAACTACCATATAAAGTTGTAGCATTTCACATTCCCATCAGCAATATATGAGTGCCTATTTCCTCACAGGTTTACCAACTAAGAGTATATTCTCAGCTGCTGGACATTAGCCAATCTGAAAAGTGAAAATTTTCACTGTATATTTTAATTTGCATTTCTCTTATTAATGAAGTTGAACATCTTTTCATATATTATCATGTCATATATATGTATCTCTTTTGGTGAACTGTCTATGACTTTTGCTTTTTAAAATCATGATTTAAATCTTCTATTGATGGAAAAATTACTTCCATAATGTTACAATGATGCCTTCAAACTTTGTTTTAAGAAGTAAAGAATAAAACAATAAGAAATGGAAGAATGTATAAATTCACTGAAAAGAATACTAACATCACTTAAAGCTATATTGTCTTATTCTATCCTGTTTCAAACAGCCTATTAAAAAGTGAGAAGAATGTTAAGAAAAATGCATTCAAGTTACAATTTTATGATGTTAAGTAGCATTAACAGTTAATCCCACAAACAACCACACCACTGAAAAAGTTCAAAGTTTGGGAAACAAATGACTGAGAGACATTTCATAATGGTTTCATTGCACCCACCTCATTAGTACAGGTAATTCTCCGAGGATGAGGGGCTTCTTGTTGCAGTTGATATACTGGGAAGTTAGAAAATAAAAGATGTCAGTTTCCCTTATGCAGAACATCTGAATATATTAGGAATCAAAACCTGCCTGCTTTTTAACTTTCATAAGAAAACTGTGGTACAGTCCTATTGGCTATTAAATTAAATTTTGTTATGAAAAAAATAAAGAAAGTAAGCCAAAGTATATTTAGTGAAAGCCCAGAAGCAAACAAATAAAAAAAATTATAAGCCACAGAGTGTTACAACAACTCAATACTGGATATTTGGCTCTGTTCTCCATAATCTGGTCATTTATTTTCCTCAATTTTTATGGACATATTACATAAAGAATGTCTCTGTTATAAACAAATAATATTTGTGTATTTTAACAGCACATTATTAAGTGTCAAACTTGAAACTAAAATTAGGATTTATAGGCTAGATGTAACACATACACTGTTCCCCCCCCATTTATCTTGTGAACATATATCTTCAAAGATAATCTCTCCTAGAAACAGTTTCTAAGCCAAAGTTACCACCACTTATTTAACTAAGGTAAATGCAGCAAGAGAGAATTCAAACACCAAATAGCTAGCCAGAGGATAATTTTCTGGACATCTGAAAATGGACTCATGAAAAACTTTATCAATACCATGACCTTCTAAGGGCTTCCCAGGTGTCTCAATGGTAAAGAATCTGCCTGCCAATGCAGGAGCTGCAGGTTCAATCTGTGGGTCAGGAAGATCCCCTGGAGAAGGAAAGGCAACCCACTCGTGTTCTTGCCAGGATAATCCCATGGATAGAGGAACCTGACCGGCTGTAGTCCATGGGGTTGCAATGAGTCAGACACGACTGAGCACACACACACACGTCCTCTAAGCCTCACTTCAGGCTTTTTGACTTGAAACAAAGAAAAAATCAAAAGAATGTATGGTTATCAGAGAAAGTGTGTTTATGTAGGTCTAAGTTTATCTCTTGGAGAAAGTCTGTTTTCTATTTCTACACATATAATCAACATATAACTGAATTTAATAGTGTATTTATATACATAGACATTTGGTCAATGTAATATCTGGGACAGCATCTGGGATTGTCAAATAATACAAGGCTCACATTTCAAGTGGACATATTATATAGACTCTGCCTCTGATGATATTCACATAGTGCAGAGACATATTTAAATATATACAGTTAGACTATGCATATGTGTGTATATGAAAGTGAAAGCCGCTCAGTCATTTCCGACTCTTTGCGACCCCATGGACTATTTGCAACCCCATGGATTATATACAGTTCATGGGATTCTCTAGGCCAGAATACTGGAGTGGATAGCCTTTCCCTTCTCCAGGGGATCTTCCCAACCCAGATCTTCCCAACCCTGCACTGCATGTGGATTCTTTACCATCAGAGCCACCAGAGGAGCCTGTGTGTGTATACATACAGTAAATATACTAAGAACATACACACACACACATCACTGTTCTGTAGGGCTATGTAAAGGCAACAAAGTACCGAAATTGCAAATCTGAACTGCTGAACCAGACCACCTGGAAATTGAATGCTGGTGCTCTGCCACTAACCCTGCATACTGAGCATCAGCTTTCATCATTTGAAAATGCGGATAACAATAGTTTCTACTTTACAGATTACTAAAAAGATTAAATACTATATGTGAAAGACTTAAAACAGTCCCCAGCATATGATAAATAATAAAGATTAGCTATTTTTATATGTAGGTGACTGATACTAATACAGAAGATTCTTTACAATAAATATTTGATTATCACAATGCATCTTCAGGTCATCACCAAAACATAACAACACGGTAATGCTATGATTTAAAAAGTGCTAAGAAGATGGAGCTTTACTGTTAAGAATCAAAAAATAAACAAAACACTTCCTCAGTTAATAACGTTTGACATCTACTGATAGAAATGTATTCCTTTGCCTTATTCTCCTTGTTGCAAAAATCCCTGAGACAAAATATATTAAAATAGTTTAGATAACCATATTTTACTGTGAAAGTTGGTTTTTCAAAAATATTCCCGTGAATATGTTTTTTATGGATTAAAGAGATGATATGAAGGGAATAATTCTGAGATGGGAAGGGAAGAGAGAAAGCAGTGACAATAAATTTGTGTGGCCCACTTAGCGAGAGCATGTGTACATCACCAGTGGGTACGTGTTGCGTCACTTCAATCGTGTCCAACTTTGCGACCCTATGGACCATAGGCTCCTCTGTCCATGGGATTCTTCAGGCAAGAATACTGGGGTGGGGTGCCATGCCCTCCTCCAGGGGATCTTCCCAACCCAGGGATGGAACCTGCATCTCCTGGGTTTCCCACAATGGCAGGCAGGTTCTTTACCACTGGAGACATGTGTGAAGCCCAGCGATAATTGTAAATCTCCATCCTCCCAAGAGGACAAAAACATAATTTGCAAAAAGGGCCATTCTTCAGGTCCATTTCTCCCTGTTTGTAACTAAGACGTGAAAATTCAGTTCACATTTCTGTTTTGAGCAGTAGTTTTCCTTTGTCAAGAAAATGGTTTAGAAAGTAGGGTCACCTATGGAAACTCAATTATGAGAACTGAGTAGTGCCCAAGGAGGACATTACAAGTTATTAGAGAAAGTAAAGTGTTGATTTTGAGTAAAAGCACAAAAATATTGTAGCATCTGTTATCATCAGTGATGCATTTACCTTTTCAGTAAGCAAATGTTAAGATAAGCCAGTATGAAAAAGAGTGATAACCTCACAAGAATTTTACTCTTTGCTTCCATCAGAGTTTCAAAGGATATAGTTCTGTTTGATTGAGAAGAGTAATTTTTAGACAAACACCTCCCCTATTGGCTTGGTACCAAGGGTTAATCTAGCTCTATGACTCATCTTTAATAAAAATACATATAAAGGGAGGATCTTTGAATATTGGATAAACTGAATATAACATGAACTCAGGGAATGTTCATCAAAAGGATCATAAAAAATCATAAACTGTAATTAATAAAGATTAATTAATTCAGACCTGCCTCTTGAGAAACCTATATCAGGTTAGGAAGCAACAGTTAGAACTGGACATGGAACAACAGACTGGCTTCAAATAGTAAAAGGACTACATCAAGGCAGTATATTGTCACCCTGCTTATTTAACTTATACGCAGAGTACATCATGAGAAACGCTGGACTGGAAGAAACACAAGCTGGAATCAAGACTGCCGGGAGAAATATCAATAACCTCAGATATGCAGATGACACCACCCTTATGGCAGAAAGTGAAGAGGAACTAAAAAGACTCTTGATGAAGGTGAAAGTGGAGAGTGAAAAAGTTGGCTTAAAGCTCAACACTCAGAAAACGAAGATCATGGCATCTGGTCCAATCACTTACTTCATGAGAAATAGATGGGGAAACAGTGAAAACAGTGTCAGACTTTATTTTTTGGGGCTCCAAAATCACTGCAGATCGTAACTGCAGCCACGAAATTAAAAGATGCTTCCTCCTTAGAAGAAAAGTTATGACCAACTTAGATAGCATATTCAAAAGCAGAGACATTACATGCCTACAAAGGTCCGTCTAGTCAAGGCTATGGTTTTTCCAGTGGTCATGTATGGATGTGAGAGTTGGACTGTGAAGAAAGCTGAGCACCGAAGAACTGATGCTTTTGAACTGTGGTGTTGGAGAAAACTCTTGAGCGTCCCTTGGACTGCAAGGAGATCCAACCAGTCCATTCTAAAGGAGATCAGCCCTGGGTGTCACTGGAAGGACTGATGCTGGGGCTGAAACTCCAGTACTTTGGCCACCTCATGCGGAGAGTTGACTCATTGGAAAAGACTCTGATGCTGGGAGGGATTGTGGGCCGGAGGAGAAGGGGATGACAGAGGATGAGATGGCTGGATGGCATCACAGACTCAATGGACGTGAGTCTGAGTGAACTCCAGGAGTTGATGATGGACAGGGAGGCCTGGCGTGCTGCAATTCAGGGGGTCGCAAAGAGTTGGACACAACTGAGCAACTGAACTGAACTGAAGTTTAGAAAGTATTTTTTTTATAATTTAAGCTGAAAGTCAGCTGAAACTTAAATTGCACAATTGTGTAATAATTCCCCAAAAATTAATAGCCAAATTCAAGATGAGAAGATATATGATTAAAGTACTCAATATTTTTCAATCACCTCAAAAGTGTCAATGTTTATGTACTTCTTACGGAAATTCTTAGTACCTAGAGGCAATACATTGTGAATCACGTTCAGAGTCCACAAGCTGGCATCTTGAGGCCAAAATTGGCTTACATGTGTTTTTCAGCATCTGTTTTTTAAATTAAAGTCTGTTTTTAACATTTAACAATTAAGAAATTTAGCAACAAAAATAAAAGCAAAAGAGAATTCCAGCTCCTCTTGAAACTGTTAGGCCCCTGGTTGATTTCAAGACAGACATATTGAAAAGCAACAAAACTGCATTTGTTTTAAGAGTTCTCAACTTGGACATCTTGCTAACTCCTACTTAATTATTGATTTGAATTTGTAAGGTATTAGAATTATGTTCTCACAAGCTCAACTGAACCAAAATCAGAATGCACAAAATAGATACAGGTTAAATGCTTCTTATAGAATCACATTATGAAAAGCTGCTTGGACCCCACCAAGCTAAAGACAGAAGAAAAATCCTTAACATGCTGCAACTTTTGACATGAGAATGTAACTGTCCCCTGCAGTTTTACAGATGCAGTACAGAATAGACGTGAACAATCAAAACATTCTGAATAGCTTTCATTCTGCTTATATCTCCTTATGTGGACAGACATGCATGATTTTTTTAAAGTCTCACTCCATTTAGATTTTACCGCACCATTTTGAGAATTACTTTAATTATAAAAATTTTAAGTCACAATACAAAGAAGGTAACATATGCATTAAGGTTTGTCAGTCCCAAAGATGATCAAACAGAATTTGTTACTCATCAACTCTGAATAAGGCATATATAGAAATTAAACAAAATGTCACAGCTCAATTATTGAGGGTACTGGGCAGGGCCTTTTACCCCAGTAACTTAAAACTTCAACTACTCACGATGATGAAATAAGGGTGTCAGAGACTTGTTAGTTCTAAAAAAACCTCTTCCTATTAAAATGCACAGACTCTAGGACATGTGAACTTCTTATAGTATTATTATTAAATACCTTACTGGGGATTATTTACAGTTACCTGGACATAAAACTGTAAAAGTGACTGTGAGTGGCAAAGGCAAAAGAAAACAAAAGAATTCAACCCACATCTCAATTTCTTCCTAGAATCAGAAATTTGACAAACACATTTAACAATCTAAACAATCATCATACCAATTACTTCAATGTGAAAATGTAATTTTTATGTTTCTCATTAGTTAAAATGTGCACATACACAAATTCTTAGACAACATCATGATTTCATAAAGTAATTTCACATGACTCATTTTAAATATGGGATGGGCCTTTCAGCTTAGCTTTAACAGTTTAATCACAAAATTTCCTTGAATTGGAAGTTTTTGCATTTGATCGTCAGAAAACAAAGTCTATTCTAATAATCTCCTCCTTGTTCTACTATTAAAATGATAAGGGGTGACAGTGTTCTTCAGGCTTGAAGTCACTAAAAGAAACTATAAAAACTCAGTATTATCACCAAAATAAAAGAGGAAATACGCCATTTTTAAGACAAATGGTTGCTACTCTAAGACATATGAAGATACAGAAAATACAAATTGCATATACCACATTTAGCAGTCAATATTCTGCAGGGTGAAAAATCACCACCAAGATTAAATAACAGTCTGAGGTTTTATAAATGCTCTTACATTAAAATGCGCAAGGCACAAGTCAGAGCAAAGGGAATAAAGATAAATTGAAAACCAGAAAATGCAGAGAAAAATTTTTAATAGGCCTCCCGCCAATGAGATTATATGACAAAATCTTTGCAAGGTAAAGAACATTAGTCATTTTTATTCATTCTTTGAACTATACCCCCCAGAATCAAAAAGAAAGCAGCAGGGGTGGGGGAAAATACATCCATGGAAATATTTTTAGAGACTGTTCATTTTTGAACATTTTGTGCTTACTATAATTAGCCCAAAGTGGAAACCTATTAAACAATATATTGTTCTGGGAACACAAAACAAATAAGAATATGAATTACTGCTCTTTCAGTCAGCAAATTTCAACAACTTACAAATATCAAATACAGAATAACTCGATATTTACAAAGATGCTAATAATCTATATTTAAACTTTTTTAGGTTGCTTATTCGACTCTATACAGCATACAGAAGTTTACAGTACTGGTTTCTACAACAGTGCATCCGTGGATTTTTAAAAAACAACTATTGTATTAACCTTATTTCCATGTTTTAAAAATCTGAAATAGCTTTTATTTGATGCAACAATATTCTCTAGAAAACAAGGAAGGGAAAATAAAGGACTAAGAACATAGACTCATCAGAAAAAAATTGTATTCTAATGCAAAGTTTAAAGAACAATATAGAATTCAAATGTCTCTCTCTTATATTTGGGAAGGCAATTCCTAAAAAAAAAAAACTTCTGCCTCTTTTTACCCATTCTTTCTAGCAATTTAGCCTCTTGACTTATCATCATTTATTTATTCCTTTTCAACATAAAGTCAGGATCTGAGAAAAGACTCCTTGAATTCTCAGTTAGTTCTCCTTGCATTAGTTTCTCCAGTCATTGTCAGCAAGCAGTCTCAAGTTCCGTAATACGGAGTTCCTGTGAACTCGGGGATGCATTCCTAACATGCAAACCATGTACAGGCTTCGTGGAAATGTTCCTGTTTCCCCACAGTTTCTTTTCCTGTGCTAGTCACAAATCCTGTTGTAAATTAATTTTTCAATAGTGGGCACAAAACTGAGTCAATCTTCATATCTATTGAAGATTAGATTCTATAATCTAAAAATATCTTAAAATATTAAAAATATCTTAATATTTTTATGTTACTTATAAAGCACTATAACCCATCCAATGTAAAATTATTTGTACACTTACAGTAAGATTTCCAAACAGGAGGTCTATATTCATCTGTGTCTGAAAGAAAAAACAAATTAATGTTACTGAATATCTGTATTTTAAATGAGTTATTTTAACCATTATTTCATTTAATATATATTTGTTGAGGTCTATTTGTCCTAGGCATTGTGCTAGGCACTAAAGGGTATTCAAAGATTTTTAGTCTTGGTCCCCCCTTCCTTGGAATAAAATTTCACAGAGATGTTTGAAGAAAATTATTGTTATTTATTCAACTGCTTATCACTTGAGAATACCAAGCTTAACTTTTACTGTTTTATCATCACTGAGGTAACAGTCAATAATGTCTCTGGCTTAACTTTCATTCCACTGCAAGATTCCTGAACTCATTGGAATTTTTCACTTTGGGAGGATGCCAGCATATTAACATTAGGAGAAAAGAACAGCAAGGTATGGACCTTCAGTTCAGTTCAGTTGCTCACAGCACGCCAGGCCTCCCTGTCCATCACCAACTCCCAAAGTCCACTAAAACTCACGTCCATCGAGTTGGTGATGCCATCCAGCCATCTCATCCTCTGTTGTCCCCTTTTCCTCCTGCCCCCAATCCCTCCCAGCATGAGTCGTTTCCAATGAGTCAACTCTTTGCATGAGGTGGTCAAAGTATTGGAGTTTCAGCTTCAGCATCAGTCCTTCCAATGAACACCCAGGGCTGATCTCCTTTAGAATGGACTGGCTGGATCTCCTTGCCGTCCAAGGGACTCTCAAGAGTTTTCTCTAACACCACAGTTCAAAAGCATCAATTCTTCAGCGCTCAGCTTTCTTCACAGTCCAACTGTCACATCCATACATGACCACTGTATGGACCTTAGTCCTCATACATCCTGGACAATCAAAACCAGGAAATGAGAAACACTTCAGTGAAGGTGAGTGTATCTAGGGAGCTATTAAGAACATGAGGTGAACATGTGCTCCCCAGACCCATTCACCTCCCTCTGCTTGAATGTGGATTAGGAGAGTGTGAAGATGCAGTGGAAAGTGATGAGGGAGAAAGGAGAGGGGACTGCACAGCCTGGCATTCTCATCTGTAAAGCACAGCTGAGGAATCATCTTGCCAGCACGAAGTCATGCCTGCAAGGCCATGCAGCCAAACCAGCAGACAGCATTTTGGTGTCGGGAGGTATGGCCAGACACATCACCTGGCTCTGCTGGAATCCAACATAAACCCATTGAGGAATCTGATCCTAAAAATCGTGGTCTCCAAGGAAACAAGGAAATTCACAGGAAGTCTACTGACAAGGGTGAATCTTGCATATGTAGCTCATATTAAAATTGTCACAGACTGAACACATTCAGCCCCCAAATCCCAACCTTTAAAATGCAATCTTACACTTCATTTTTGATATGTTACCATAAACCACCACATGAATCAGAGGGCTACAGTAAGACTACCAGTGATGGGCAAAAGGACATAAGAGGGAAATTCTACATCATGTGGAAATTACTTAGCACCAGGAGAAGTTTTCATGTATGTTTTCTCAAAGAATGAATAAAAGATGACATGAATAAATGAATGAAGTAATGCAGCAAATAGAGTTGACTCTCATTATTCACAGAAGTTACATCCTACATCACCATACACAATGAATTAACCAACACTGAACCACTGCTCCTGCGGAAACAAGTTAGGTTCCTGTGAACCTCTGGTCATAATATTTTCATCAACCAGTCAATATATAACTTTTCTTTCTGTGTATTTCTGTTTAAAAATACCTTATTAGCATATATTGTTGGTTCATAAACACTTAACTCACAGCCAACTACACTTTAACTTATGCTTCAAAGAAGCTTATCTGACATGTATTTTCTCCATAAGACAAATCATTGCCTTTTTGCACTTTGGAACACCAGACAGAATTTTGACACTAGGGGCCATTTAAAAAAATAAAATCACCAATAAAAAGCCACAAAAATACCAAAAAAAAGAAAAGTGGCATTAACTAGGTCCTGATAAGAACATTTGTTTACAGTATGAGAGCTGAAACACAGAAGGCAGAGTTGCCTTGCTCAGCCTCAGCTGGGAATATACAGGTCAGGCAACTCAATGTGCCACTCTATAAACGCTGGCAAATTACCATGAAAGTGTCACAAGTATTTATTTTAAAAGGGTTACAAATAAATGTTAACAAGTAAGCAAATTTGCAAATACAGAATCATATAAGGAGGATTATCTGTATATGAATGAGTAGTTATTTAGGAAAACTACCATCTC
>NW_011495022.1:5837130-5883029 GCF_000754665.1 Bison bison bison | reverse complement strand
AAACTCAATGATATAACATTAGGTTGAAATATGACCTTAGCACAGTAATATATAAATATATACATATTTACCTAGCAAGAGGGTGGGGGTGGGGGTGGGCATGTGGGTGTGTATGTTTGGAAGGTTAATTGTACTGATGTTTTTCTTAAAAAATAAATTATAATTAATTGAATTGTATTTTTTATATGAGGAAAAATTTGCCTCTAAGCATTCAAGTCATTTAATGATTTCATCGATGCCATATGGATCCTGTTAAATTGCCATTCAATCCTAAGCCAGTTTTTGGTTTAATAGGAGAGTGGATGTTCACTCTCCTAGCATTTGGCCTGAAATATTCATGTGTGTGTCTCAGCCTTCTTGCCAGCATCCAAACAGCATACACTGCAGTGATGAGGCACCTCCCGACCCACCAGTGGAAGACACACATGCAGCCAGGAAGAAAAGAAAAAAGGCACTCAACGAGGCTGAGACGCAGGGTAGTAAAGAACTTAACTTTGCACCTAATCACTGCAGATGGTGACTACAGCCATGAAATTAAAAGATACTTACTCCTTGGAAGGAAAGTTATGACCAACCTAGATAGCATATTCAAAAGCAGAGACATTACTTTGCCAACAAAGGTCCATCTAGTCAAGGCTATGGTTTTTCCTGTGGTCATGTATGGATGTGAGAGTTGGACTGTGAAGAAAGCTGAGCGCTGAAGAATTGATGCTTCTGAACTGTGGTGTTGGAGAAGACTCTTGAGAGTCCCTTGGACTGCAAGGAGATCCAACCAGTCCATTCTGAAGGAGATCAGCCCTGGGTGTTCTTTGGAAGGACTGATACTGAAGCTGAAACTCCAATACTTTGGCCACCCCATGCAAAGAGTTGACTCATTGGAAAAGACTCTGATGCTGGGAGGGATTGGGGGCAGGAGGAAAAGGGGACGACAAAGGGGACGACAGAGGATGAGATGGCATCACCGACTCGATGGATGTGGGTTTGAGTGAACTCCAGGAGTTGGGTGATGGACAGGGAGGCCTGGCATGCTGCGATTCATGGGGTCGCAAAGAGTCGGACACAACTGAGCGACTGAACTGAACTGAACTGAAGAAGAGGTCTAACTTTCACCTTCAGCTCCTAGGAAGTAATTTTATTTGCCTGGGATCCTTGGGCTAGGCAGAGAGTAACAATGTGACTTAGGGTGGGGTTTTAGGTCACACAGTGTTAGTCAACTTGAAGACCAAGTTCCACCCTGTGGGTGGGCCATCAATCATAAAGCCCTCATTAAAAACTCTGAACTCAAGGACTGAGAGAGTGTCCTTGATTGGAAATCCTCCATGTGTCTCATTATACATCAGTGCTGGAAGACAATGCATCCTGACTTCACAGAGGACAAGAGACACTTGCATTCAGTCCTTCTCCTGGACCCTGACTTAGGTGCTTCTTCCTTTGGTGGATTATAATCTGTATCTTTTCCTTGTAATAAATCATGACTCTAAGTATAATAGTGTTTAGTGAGTCCTATGAGTCCTTCTGGAGAATTATCAAACCCTAAGGTGATTTGAGGGAACCACCTCCCACTTGCACCTGGAGTCAGAAGTGAGAGAAGTGTTTGGGACTGTGCCCTCTTACTTTGTCATTGGCCCTAACTCCTTGCAAACCCTGTACACGGTTGTGCAGATGAGCAGGCGACCCTGGAGATCACTTCCACTTTGGAGATGATGAGAGAAAAAGAGGCTAATATTCAAAGTTCTGTCTCTGGGGGATTGCTTACCTGGTCCTAGATAGGATTTCTGGAGGGGAATATGAACCTTAGCTGGCTGTGTGACTTTAGGAAACTTACTACCTCTTTTTTCTTTATGTATAGAGTAATAATATCATCTAAAATGGTAATAGTAATAACACAGGTTTGTTGGAGGATAAAATTAGGTATCATACATTAAACATCTTGCACTCAGGAGAACTTTAGTAAATGAGAATCCTCTCTGGCCTTCACCAAAAGTGAAGTTAAAAACATGATGATGTTACCATATTTGCCTCAGGGCATTGTCAATGATTTCACCTATGCATTCCTATTATTTCGATTTTGCCTGTACACCTACTGTATTATAGAAGACATTATTCAAGATGCTACAGATCACAGTTTTGTGGCCAAATGAAATGAGTATTTGGCAAATAACCAAGAAATACTGGGATTTAAGTTTGTGTTTCCTTTAATGCTAAAAGAAGTCTAATCATTAGTGACATTTAAAAACAGAATGTGGGTTTTGAAAGTCTTTTCCGTATAAGCAAGGTGAAAAGACAGCCTTCAGAGTGGGAGAAAGTAATAGCAAACCAAACAACTGACAAAGAATTAATCTCAAAAATATACAAACAGCTCATGCAGCTCAATACCAGAAAAATAAACGACCCAGTCAA
This sequence comes from Bison bison bison, assembly GCF_000754665.1. Lineage (NCBI taxonomy): Eukaryota > Metazoa > Chordata > Mammalia > Artiodactyla > Bovidae > Bison > Bison bison. Next base: position 5,880,629 of record NW_011495022.1, on the reverse strand, counting down.
AAAATGGGCCAAAGAACTAAACAGACATTTCTCCAAACAAGACATACAGATGGCTAACAAACACATGAAAATACACTCAACATCACTCATTATCAGAGAAATGCAAATCAAAATCACAATGAGATACCATCTCACGCCGGTTACAATGGCTGCTATCAAAAAGTCTACAAGCAATAAGTGCTGGAGAGGGTGTGGAGAAAAGGGAACCCTCTTACACTGTTGGTGGGAATGCAAACTAGTTCAGCCACTATGAACAGTGCAGAGATTCCTTAAAAAAATGAAAACAGAACTGCCATACAACCCAGCAATCCCACTGCTGGGCATACACACCGAGGAAACCAGAACTGAAAGAGATATGTGTATCCCATGCAGCACTGTTTATAATAGCCAGGACATGGAAGCAACCTAGATGTCCATCAGCAGACAAATGGATAAGAAAGTTGTGATACATATACACAATGGAATATTACTCAGCTATTAAAAAGAACACATTTGAATCAGTTCTAATGAGGTGGATGAAACTGGAGCCTATTATATAGAGTGAAGTAAGTCCGAAAGAAAAACACCAATACGGTATATTAACACATATATATGGAATTTAGAAACATGGTAACGACGACCCTATATGCAAGACAGCAAAAGAGACACAGATATAAGGACTCTGTGGGAGAAGGCGAGGGTGGGATGACTTGAGAGAATAGCACTGAAACACGTGTATTACCATATGTGAAATAGATGACCAGTCCAAGTTCGATGCATGAGACAGGGCACTCAAAGCCAGTGCACTGGGACAACACAGAGGGATGGGATGGGGAGGGAGATGAGAGGGGGATTCGGGAGGGGGGACACATGCACACCCATGGCTGATTCATGTCAGTGTATGGCAAAAACCACCACAATATTGTAATTAGCCTCCAATTAAAACAAATAAATTAATTTTATTTAAAAAAGTCTTTTCCTAGCAATCTTTTTTTCCAGTGGAAGTATAAACTGGTGCAAGATCTCTAAAGAACTGGCAATACATATCATGAGCCTTTAAAAGTGTGTAATAAGCATCTGTAAGGCAGAGTAAATGAGCTGCTCTTTGAAAAAGAACATTTAAAAATTATGACAGTCTTTCTTATGTCTAGGGGTGGAGATACTAGTTCACTGTGGTATGGACCATTTGTTAAACAAGTAAGGCAAAGGGTAGGTACCACCATCCTCAGGACTCAGGGGAAAGGGGCTCATTGGGACGGGAAAGTTGCATGGTTTAGAAAAACATACCTTAGATTCTTAACAAAGTAATTGCTAGAGTTGCTGAGACCAATTTTCTAGCATCCTAAATCCTTCTGGAAGGGAAATAACATTACCCTCATCTTTGATTCCTCAGATTCAAATTTAAGAAGTTCTGTCATAGAAGAAACTTAGAGCCCAAACCAAGTTCTAATGGCAGGAAAAGGCAGAAACTCTTCTGAAAGAAGAATGACTTTGAAGATGAATTAATTGAAACTGGTGATCTAGAGTCACAACATGGGCTCACAGGCTTATTAGGAAGAACAGATACTGGCCCAGCATGAGGCCAAGGCCAGAAGTGTCTCTGACCTCAGCCTCCTTGACACATGGAACGTTCAGTAAGAGTGTGAACAAATGAACTGCAATCTTGACCTCCAGGTGGGTTCATACTTTGTGACTTGGGCCAAATCTGACTAAAATGGATATCCTAGTAGCAGTCAAGACAAGCAACTATCTACCAAAGGCTGGACTTAACCTTCCTTCTCTTTATCACTTTCTGTCAGTGTTAAACAGTGTAGAACTATACTTACTGAACTTTTCTTCTGGGTATTTGTAAGAGAATAGTACTACTGTGGGACTGAGTAAGCCTCATGAAGTTCAAACCTGGGGGAGGAGACTGCCTAAAGAGGAAGATACTAAATTTCCTGCTAACTGAGGAAATGAGGAAAAAATATGGGAGTATATTTGTTCCTTCTGCACACTTTTGACCCAGCAGTTCTATTTCCAGGAATTTATTATAAAATAATTACATATGCTAGGCAAATATTAATACAGAGGAATATCACTGAAATATTTCTTTTAAAACTAAAAAAACTGGATTCAACCTAAATGCTTAACAATTAGAGACTGATGAAATCAATGATGATAGATTATAGTCTGAAGATACTTTGACTACATCAAGAAGATTTCACCTGTAATCTGTTAAAAGTCTGACAGATATTTTAAATATTTTTTATCTTTTAAACCAGTGGCTCTCAGACTTTTTGATTTCAAAATGTGGATTCTAAGGAGCTTTCAATTTCTATTGATATTAACCATATTAGAAGTTAAAACAAATTTTAATAGCATATATTTGGTAATTTATTAAAAATAATAAATTGGTTATATCCTAAACATTTTTATGAAAAAAACTTTAGTTTTCAGAACAAAAATTTGTTTTACATTTTGCACATCTCTCTATTATCTGGTATAAGTGAAGACAGCTGGTTTCTCCTGTCTGCTTCTGTATTCAATCTGTTGCGACATCACATGCCACGTACAGTTGGAACATCCAACTAGCCGCTTGTGAGAGAGGAGAATGAAAAAGGCAAATAATGCATTATTACTATTATTTAAAATAGTTTTGACCTTGTGAAAACTGAAAAAACTTGGAGATTTGTAGGAGCCCCTAGAACTATGCTTTGAGAACAACTATTTCAAATGATGATTTCCTTGGCATATTTAGGACATGGGGTAAGGTAGGCTGCTGCTGCTGCTGCTGCTGCTAAGTCACTTCAGTCGTGTCTGACTCTGTGCGACCCCAGAGACGGCAGCCCACCAGGCTCCCCTGTCCCTGGGATTCTCCAGGCAAGAACACTGGAGTGGGTTGCCATTTCCTTCTTCAATGCATGAAAGTGAAAAGTGAAAGTGAAGTCGCCCAGTCGTGTCCGACTCCTAGCAACCCCATGGACTGCAGCCTACCAGGCTCCTCCATCCATGGGATTTTCCAGGCAAGAGTACTGGAGTGGGGTGCCATTGCCTTCTCCGAAGGCAGGATAAGATACATCTTATCTAATAGAAGAAATATAAAAGTTAACTAAGACAGAAAAAGAGGAAATCATTAATTCCTTTAATGGATCAAAGTTCTTTCAGCTTATTCAAAGGAAGTTATCAAGAGCCTTCAGCTACAGGTTTCAAGAGCTCCCATCACGTCTTTTTATTGTCAGAAAATCCACCCAGACCAAGCATTTAAACAGGACAGACTTCATCTCTAGAGCATGACTGAGAATGACAGCCAGACAACCTATGACTCAGTGACAGCTAATTTTAAAACCACCTTAAAAAATTCAGGGACAGCTGCTTAAAATAATCTTAGCATGGTATAGATGAGAGCTTAAATTAAGTACATACCCACAAAATTCATTTTTCCCACTGCCTTTAAGTGTCAGTAATACTTTTCATTCACTACATAAAAGACAATTTTATATAAATATCAAATTATTGATTTTTGTTAAAATGTTAAATTATAAAGTTTATGGCAGAAATGTTAAAATAATCAGAAAGTTTAATTCATTCAGTAAATACATATTAAAGAGCTTCTATGAGTAAGAATGTCGGTAACAGGGTAGGTCCAGATGTAGTTTATGTCTTTAAAGGCAATAAGAAAAACAGGATGGATATGATTAGTTACTAATAAAGTAATATAATAAGAGTAATACATAATACTCTTATACATAATTACAGTTTTATAAACTATCATCTTGTCAAAATGCTTCACAAGACTAGGTTCCAATAAGTATTTGCTGACCTATGAAAGAGATATAGGAATCACTTTTGGCCAGAGTGTCAAGAAAGACAAACCAGAGGTGACATCATCTGACAATGGCTCTGAGGACAGATTTTTAAAATATAGGGACCAAGGGAAAGAGACTGGAAATAAAAGAGAGCGTAACATTCTAATCAGAGGGAACACAGTGAATAGGGCACAGAAGCAAGACAATTTAGATAGTTTTTGAGAAACTGCGAAAATGCACAGTGGCTAAAATAAAAGACACATTGGGAAAAGCTTGAAACAGGCACTGGAGGGAATTTGCATTGTGTGGTCCAGGAGGGCATCCATAAGTAATGACCACGTGTTTTCCTCTGCTTTGTGTACTAAATACTCAGATGTCTGAGAGGAACACCATGGAATACCATTTACTGAGTCACAAGGTTAAATGTGCTTATAAATACCCTGATGTTCTGAATTTTTAGATTAACTTAAAACACTGTACAACTGAATTAAATATTTATACTCTCTCCAATTAGATCCTATTTAGGCCTCGTACATCTACGATGTCACTGAAACTGACTGACCTTAAGAAATGTAAAAAAAATGTATTTAATCTATTACACAGTTTTGTGAATCATTATATAATAGTTATGTCTTATGAATTCTTTGGCTTAGAATAATATTCCACTGATGAAGTTTAAACCTGCTTAACTTTTTATTTTAAAATATATATAGTTCATTCTGATACTATAAATTTAAGCTGTTTACTGTTTTAGGCTCAAAGCAAAAAGGCTTTTACAACTTTTTAATACTATGTTGAATTTTCTCAACAAAGACTATGTTGCATTTTAAATGAGGTTTAGACTAATGACATATTCACACTCAAAAACTATGTGATTAATGTTTTAAAGCATGTTTCAGATTGCCTTTGGTTTGAAAATTAACAATGTAGAATTCTGTTTAAAAAAATGACACTATGGATAAGAAAAAGAGCCATTTTTCCCTTGAAATGAAGACTCAACTTTCAATCTACTGGCAAGAGATTTCCTATCCTGTTTTCACCAGAAAATACAATGCATTAATGACTAACCCACACCTGTTGTCTACCAAATTTTGGCATACCAAAATAGTGAGGTGCTTGTGACCATAAAACTATTTTACTAATAAAGTGATCTTCTAAAAGAACAAGGGCATAAAATTCACAATAAATACCAAGTAATTACTACAGTTAATATTTGCAAGAGCCTTAAAGAAAACTAAATTATAAAAGAAACATATTTCTTGGAAAACAAAAGTTCACAGCAAAAATTTAAAGGCTTATAACAACATTCAACATTCACAATTCTAAGGAGAAAACAAATAAAAAAGAGCTCTGCTAGGTTTCTAGGTAACTCATACCGACTAAATGTCTTTCCTAGAAGATGCGTCTAAACACAGTGAGTAAGCATTTTAACTAAAACAATTAATATTCACTCTGCAAAGTCATGGCCAAATCAGGTCAGTTAAATTCACCCTCAGAAGAAATAAAGTCCTTTAAAACTGCTCCAAGTTGAAAAGTGATGTGTCATGATAAAATTCTGACAGAAATAAACTATTTTTAAAACCAAAGATAATTGTTTTTAATTCTTCAGAGAATAATGACCCAGAACTGTTAGTACATGGGAAAGAAAAAAAAACCTCTGAGACTGTGCAACTAGAGTGGTGATATGCTTCATCAAAGATCTCCAAAAACAAATACTCTGCAAGTGCAGCGCTCAACTCTTCAACCATGGACCCACAGCTTGGGCCAACAAAGCCTCCTACATTAAATGTGAGCCAAACTTGGAAATCTCTTTTGAAAACTCAAGCTTGGCCTTTAATTAAAGATCTAAGCAATGTTTCCTCTAACCAACTTGGCAGACCTAGCAAACAAACTACACAAACAAAGCCTTCTGCTTACTCCCATCTTTTCACTCTACAGCGTTCTTGGAACAAAAATCTATACACAGGAACTAGGTCATTCAGCTCAATTGAAAGGTAATAAGGGCTGTCATTTCCCAACCTACTATTTCTCCTTCTAGACAAGGCATCTCTCTCTGAAGTTTTCTCTTTAAAAGGTTTGATCATTTCTCATCACGTTAACCTAACATATTGGCATATTAACAGAAAGTCCTCAGGCTCACTCAACACAAGGTTTCTAACAAGAACTTCAAGAAGAGACTTAACTCCTATCTAGCTCTCAAGGTGCCCAAATGGCTCCCATTTGGATTTTGTTAGATAAGTAAAAAAATTCACCTTTACTAACATGATATAGTTCCTAAAACCCTCTACCACAAAACGCAGAATACACAAAACTCAACGAATGTGATAGAGTATATACTCTTCTACTTGATTTCTTTGCATCCCACATATCTAAAATTAAACTGCAATAAATCGTTCAAGAAACCCTTGTAATTCTACATTTGTAAGAGAGTATATACCATATGATATATACATTTTACCAAACACACGAAGAATACACCTGGGGAATACTTTTTCCAAATTCAACAATTTAAGACTTTTAACTACCCAGAGGACTTGAAATCACAGATATTAAAAATATAACCATGAAAACTCTTCACTGAATTTTTATTTTTATAAATACAAGTTCTAGAAAACACTTTTAGTGGAGATCTTAGTTATACTAAGAAGTATAACTCAGTTGTCTCAAATGCCCTCGATTCCTTCAATACCCTCGTTCTTTTCTTAATGGAAAAGTTACAAACAACATTTCTTCTCTTTGCTATTCATACTTTGGGACAAATCATTCCTGACCCATAGGTCAGGATTTCCCATTGCTTTAAATATAGTTTTGTAGCAATAGCTCACTAGGATCCTTGGCCTTGGGAAAGGAATCTATCACCATATTCTTAGCCTTAGAATGTACATTATTTTTTAACACAGACTGACAGAATAGTCAGGATTCCACAATGCCAGCAAGCAATCTTTCAAAGTCTTGCCTTAGAATTAATTACTGTTTTCAAGTTTTATCAAGAGGACAGTCACTCAGAAAACAGGGTACATTAACCCTTAAATTTAACTCTATGGGGGAAAGACAGGTAATGTTTATTACCAATATTTTGATATCATGGATAAGTAAAGGTGGAAAAGGTCACTTCTTCCCTCATCTTATCACTGATAATTTCCAAATGTGCTTCTTTTAAACCGGACTTCTCTGGGAAAACCGATCAGAGTCTATCTCTGTCTCTTTCTCAAACACACACACACAAAACAGATTCTGAAGAATACAGAAAAGTTTGCTTGAGATCACAGGATGTGGAGCCAAATGTGGGAAAAGGCAGTTCACAGCTGTAGGGAGGAAACAGTCAGATATGGAACTAATAATGTGTAAGCCACAAATGAGCATAGTTGGATAATTTTAAGCACATGCTTAGCTGTCCCAAGGTATAATAAAACGCTCAGCATGTTTTAATCAACAGTGCTCTGACTGTGCACATGCCAAGATGCAAAAACTCTATGGAAACAAGAACTTGTGCTTCAAATTGATAGGTTATCTATGCTTCTTCCTTTGAGAGCAGAAATCAGGGCATGAAAGATCTGGGGCTGTGGTCTCTCTTGCCAACAGCTGCAGCCAGCAAGCCCCAAAATGAACATGTACTGGATCTCTTTGTCTCAAAGAAGCTCCTTCTATGTGGGGACATGAGGAGCAACTAATTGGAAGTACCATAGGAACAAAGATCCACCTTTCTCAAGTCCCAAAATCTGAATTCTTTAAAGAGTGAAAATATTTTTATAACTCATTTGGTTGCAAACTCTAATCCAACCTGAACCTAAGAGTGTTTTAATAGCTCTTTATAACTGATTTGATGGCAAAAGCCTCACCTGAATGGATGTGAGAATATTTAGTCCTTATTTACTAGATGGAGTGTGACTCCACTTGTTTCACTGAAGAAATACTACTGTGTGATTAGAGACTGGTGGCTCAGACATTACTAGGGTGTTGTATGTATGTAAAAATATAAAATGCATTACCTTTCTAAAATCTGAAAAATTCTGAATTCTAACATACATTTGTTACCAAGAGTTTTGGATAAAGGATTCCAGATCCATTATTAACATCACAGCTAATCATGTTACAACGCGAAGTCAGAATTTGATACTCTCCAGCTAGATTCTCTCCAATGGTTTTCTGTCTTCACAATAGCCTACGACAGCAGTCCCCGACCATTTTGGCGCCAGGGACTGGTTTCAGGGAAGACAGTTTCTCCATGGACTAGGGATGAGGGGGATGGTTCAAGTGCATTACATTTACTGCGCACTTTATTTCTATTACTATTACACCAGTTCCACCTCAGGTCACCAGCCATCAGATCTCAGAGGTTGGGGACCCCTGGTCTACAAAACTGCTATGCAAAGAAGACCCAACACTGACATCACCTGGTAAGCCACTACAAATGCACAACTGCATGACCCAACTCTCATCTCTGAGTCAGAATCTGCAGTTTCACAAGATCCCCAGGTGATGTGCATGCACCTGAATGCCCAGAAGCACTGACCTCTAAGACCCTAGCTGATTTGTCCTCCTTATTTGATAGAGTTCATCTCCTACTTCTCTCCCCCTCACCCACTCTTGGACAGTCTCTCTGGTTTCCTTGCCATTCATCAAACACACAAGGAAACTCCCACCTAGCTGTTCCATGGGACTGGAATGCACTCCCCAAAAGAATCTCTGTTGACTTGCTCCTTTACCTGCTTCAGTTCTTTCCTCAAGTCACCTTCTAAGTGATGCCTTCCCTGTCACCCTAACTAAAACACTCAAATCCCCCTGACAATTTATATTCTCTTTTCATTGATTGTCATTGTATTCTTTCTCTTTAGTCCATATCAATACCTACAACAGTAACATTTTGCCAAATTGCGTTGGTTTTTGTCTCTTTCCACTAGAATGTAAACTTCGAGAAGGCAGGGATTCTTTTGCCTGTTTTTCACACTGTTTTATCCTTAATGCCTAGAACAGCAATTCCTGATGTGGTCTGTAGACCTCTGTGGATCACTGAGGCTCTTTTCGGGGATACCACAAGGTCAGGACTGTTTTCATAATTACACCAAGAAAGGTGCCTTTTTCACTGCACTGACGTTCACACTGGTAGTGCCAAAGCTCTGGTGGGTAAAAGAGCTGGTGCTGCAGCAAAGAACAATGCAGGGGCACCAAGCCACATCACAGTCTTTAGAAAGAATTCAGTTTCACTTGGGAATGTCCCTGAACACTTGCTTCTTCAATCTTGACCCCTGTGTACACGCCTTTGTGATGAAACAGGAAGTACACATAGGGTATATCTGCTGCTCACTGCAGTGTGACGCTGTCTTGAGGAAAAGTACACGTGAGATCATACAAGTTGTGAGCTGGACTAGCTGTAATTTTCACAGACACTGTTTCACTGGAAAGAATGACTAACAAACTATTCAGAATTGGGTATCAGGCATCTATTTTCTTCAAAATGAACAATGTGAGCTTGTCACTTTGAGGAAGATAACACAAAAGAGTCATAAAAATCCAAGCCTTCAAATGAAAATGAGTTTGGGGAAAATTGGCGTTAATATTTAAAGACTTCTGTGATGAGATCAAGAGATAGTAAAGACTGTGATTTGTTAATACATTGTACAATGAAATCAAGCATGTATCCGCTGATACTTTTTAAGTTGTTTGTCTTTATACTTAGAAATGTCTTTTAATAGTAGGCTTACCTGGTGGCTCAGATGGTAAAGAATCTGCCTGCAATGCAGAAGACCCGTGTTCAATCCCTGGGTCGGAAAGATCCCCTGGAGAAGGAAATGGCAACCCACTCCAGTATTCTTGCCAGGAGAATCCCAAGACAGAGGAGCCTGGCAGGCTATAGTCCATGCGGTCGCAAAGAGTCGGACACAACTGAGTGACCATCACTCACTCACTCACTCACAATGAAATGGGTTAACTTTTGGAAGATCTGTATAACTCAATGAGCAAATATTTTTGAAAAGACAAATGCGTGTCTTTTCAAGATCTCACACAGGTAAAAGATCCAATCAAAGCACAAGACAGGACAGCAGATTCTAATGTAACAAGAATACATAATGTTCACTAACATGGTTTCCAAGTCTATATTACAACCTACCTTTACTTAGAAACTATCACTCATTAGGTTTTATAGTCATATCAAAGAATATATATACCTATTTGAAAAGATTATTAAAATACTCCCTTTTTCAATTATTTATCTGTTATGAGGCCAGATTTTCTTAATACACTCCAATCAAAACATATTACGACAGATGATAGCAGCTATGGGCTTTCTACTTTTAAGCTAGACTTCAAAAAACTGTAAAAATGTGAAAGAATGCCATTTTTCTCACTATCTTAAAAAGTCTTTTTTGTAAAATTTTATTTATGCTAACATGTAATATACTCTTATTTTTAAACCAAAAGATAATTTTTTAATGTTTTATTTTCAAATACAGTAAATGGAAATATATATAACCCACATAAACAAATGTTCTTCAATAATGTTTAAGTATGTAAATGGGTCCTGAGATTAAAAAGTCTGAGAACCACTGGCTAAAACTATGACTAGTAAAAGCAGTAAGTTTTGTTGCCCTGAATACTTAACAACGTGCTGGGCTCTTGTTAAATACTTTTACATTTATTTATGCCTCCCAACAACCTTATAAAATAAGTACTATTGCTATCGCCATTTGATAGGTGAGAAAACCAGTACTTGAAAAAGATCAAGGCAGTTGTTTAAAGTCACAAGTAGCAGTCACTATTAGGTGACTTCAGATTTCACGTTCCTAACCATTACTGACACTGAAATAAAGGCACGCTGGGTTAGAAACAAGGCAAACAGTGCAAAGCCCGATGACGACTTTAAAAATATCAAAGCATAAGCAGCAGCCAAAATACACAGCCAAATGTGTGGGGACTGAAGAAAGGCAATCCAAGGAGGTTCATATGAGTAGAAGGAAGACCAGAATAACTTTTCAGAGGCAGAAATCAGATGTTTGAGAAAGTATTTCAAGTATAGCTCACAAGATTACAATCACCACCACTAGGCTGAAGAACAGACGATAAAAACCCTAAAGATGTCTATTCAGCTTTGAGACCAGCTTCCAAGGATGGTACAGACAAGCTGATATCCCCTATGGTCAGGTTCATTCGTGATGCTGTTGAAGTCTTCTTGCTGTGGTCGAGCTCCTTGTTATCTCAAGCTTGACTATAACTTTCAATGAAATGTTTCAGATACTCATTAATGTTTCAGATACTCATTAAATCTACCCACCTCAAGAAATGCCTCCTCTGCTACCCACCGTAGGGTAATATCCTGAGGCTTCATCATTCTGACTGGGTTAGTGACAAGAAGGGCATTTAATGTTTGCATTTTACATAGGTGTCCTGTAAGGTCAAGAACCGTAATTCCTTTCCAACTTCAAATTGTCCTAAGCTAAAAATTCCTGGTAGAATATGCAGATATACGTTCTACAGTCTTGAAGCTTCTACATCTTGTAATATTTAAACCATGATTCACTGACTGGGCAGGGAGGGAGGAAGGAGATGAAGTGGGTGGCAGAGCAGTAAGCCTAGTTTTAGCAAAGCACCATTCAGACAAATACTGGAAGTTACAGTGCAGGAAGTAAAGTGAGATCTCGGAACCATTCTCACTCTATTGAGAGGGAGGCCAAATGTCAGGCCAGAGTGGTTCACCGACATGTAATGTGTTCACTGCTGAGACTGTCAGGAATTAGGCTGTATAACCCTATCAGGAAAAAATTCTGACTCGGCTATGCATATAGAAGGCCAGAAATGGAAAATATAACCTCTTGATATGTATAATATCCGCAGTAATGGAAACAATGAATTTATAAGTATAGCCTCAAAACTTTGAACAAAGAAGATTCTGAAAAGATCTAATATACAAGGAATGATAAATGATGACTGACATTCTCTTTCTCGAGTCTTGTTTTCTTTTTGTATCAGTGAATATAAAAAGAAAATTATGAAGGCATTTCATAGCTTCACTAGTGACCAGAATTACCCTAACACTATTTTTGCCTGGAACCTTTCAGTTCCTCAACCACAAATTCTTCTACATGCGGTCATCAAAGTTATCAACAAAAATCTAAGTTTTAGAAAGAGAATGCTAGGTGAAGATGATTATGCTCACTGGTATTTTCCAGGGCTGAGAGGGCTATCAGCCTATCACCATGCCTCCTGTCCACCACAGCCCATGCTCTGACACATGACATATGCAACTACGGTGACTCACATTTTGCTAGATCGTAAGACAGAAAACATGTATATGATACACATTTATTTGTGCTTTAGATTCCTCAGTGTTCTGCAGTCTTCTTGAATGACAGTGAAAGTGAAAAAGTGAAAGTTGCTCAGTCATGTCTGACTCTTTGCGACCCCATGGACTGTAGTCCATGGAACTCTCCAGGCCACAATACTGGAGTGGGTAGCCATTCCCTCCTCCAAGGAACCTTTCCAACCCAGGGAGCGAACTCAGGTCTCCTGCATTGCAAGCAACTTCTTTACCAATTGAGCCACAAGGGAAGCCCTCTTGCATGACAGTAATACACCAACTTGGGCCACTCAAAGCCAGTCACAGAACACAAATTTCTTAAGGAGGCCAAAAACCTGGAGTAGATGCTGACTATACATCCAACAAGGTCAAAAAAATTAATGACAGAAACAGTGTTCTGGGATATGTCTTTATAAACATATCAAACAAGGATGCCCAAGTCTTTACCATTGGATTCTTAGGAGAAGATGAATGGCACACTGTGTGCCAGGCCGGCCTGAGTTTCAGGATGACTGTGAGGACCGGCCCCACTCTTTGCTCCCAGGTATGGCAGTGCAGGGTACTTGTTCCAAGTGTGGGCTCTGGGGGTTTGGAAACCTGCCTCTAGTAGCACTTACTAACTGTGAATCTCGGACAAGTCAACTGGATAAATTAGTCATTATTATTATTAGCAAAAAAGTTTTAACTTGATTCCTTAGGTACTTGATAGTAAAGAAATTTCCAGAGACAGAAATATAGATATCACTAGTTAAGACATCTTAAAGACATTCTTCAGAACATGTTATATGCCTTAATCTAAGCCATTACAGAGTAACATTCTTTTTTTGTCATTCCACAATGAGCATTTCTCACACTACTAAGCATTTTCTGTAGAAATAATGGCAAACAGTTTAATAAAAGGGACTATTTGACGTAGTCAAAGCTGTCTAATTCGATTTCAGTCAACATTTATCTGATAGGATTTCAACCCTCATGCATATGACAATGTATATGGCATATATAAAAAATATATGGCATATCCAACAACTGTACATATCTATACAAATGTACATACATACATGTATATATAAAACATCAAGCATGAGACAGGGAACAGTGGGAAAATAGGTACTGGGTAAAACCTTAAGAAGAAATATGAGTTAAAAGCAGTACAAGAGATTTCTTATATGAAAATAGCTAGAGCTCAGAGAAGTCCAACCAGCTCTACTGGGAAGTGAGGACCACCATGCTAATACCTAGAAGTCTCTCAAACTACCCTACTTTAAAGAATGTTCCAAAATGTCCTTATTTAAAAGACATCAATTCTTTTTTTCCCCAATTATACATCAGAACTCAGAAAGAATGCTGTGTTAATGTCCAACATACTTCGGACATGAAATGTTATAGTCCAAGTTCTACCAAAATGAAAAAGGAGATGATCAGTTTATTTAAGATATCTAAATAGAATTCTCTTTTGTAACTCCAGACTTGATGCACTCTCTAATAAGCAATATCATGTTATTCAAAAAGCAGACTGAGTGATTTATGTCATGCAGCTGTGAACAAGCATTTTGTTTAAAGTACTGTCTGCATGCTTTACTGCACTAACATTGTTAGAATGCCCTCAAGGATGCCGAATACTAGGAATTGGAGAACAAAAGGTCATTGTCACTGGAAAATGACAGAAGACTTATCAGATTCAAACCAGCATCTACATAGAGAAATGACAGCAATGGATAACATTTTCATGTGCCTTTATCAGTCTGTAATTACTTATCTCTAACCAGACTTTAAATTCTTATATCATAACAAAAATATATGAATTTTTACAGTTCACAAGTGACAAATCAAACTGTCTTCTCATAAATTTTTAAATATTTAGCACACTCTGAAAAGTCAATGCAAATATGCAAGTAGTAAATGATTTCCCAGCAACCATGAAATGCCAAAAATAGCGGTAAAGTAATATAAATCTCACTCATATCATTAACATCTACACATAATACATGAGACTGGCTTCTTTCATGTATATAATATATATATATGGGAAGTAAACATCATGCGAAATGCCAGACTGGATGAAGCACAGGCTGGAATCAAGACTGCTGGGAGAAATATCAATAACTTCAGATACGCAGATGACACCACTCTTATGGTGAAGAGGAACTAAACAGCCTCTTGATGAAGGAGAAACAGGAAAAGTCAAAAAGCTGGCTTAAAACTCAACATTCAAAAAACTAAGATCATGGCATCTGGTCCCATCACTTCATGGCAAACAGATGGGGAAACAATGGAAACAGTGACAGACTTTATTTTCTTGGGCTCCAAAATAACTGTAGATGGTGACTGCAGCCATGAAATTAAAAAGATTGCTCCTTGGAAGAAAACCTATGACAAACCTAGACAGCATATTAAAAAGTAGAGACATTAATTTGCAGAAAAAGGTTTGTCTACTCAAAGCTATGGTTTTTCCAGTAGTCATGTACAGGTGTGAGAGTTGGACCATAAGGAAAGCTGAGCCCCAAAGAATTGATGCTTTTGAACTGTAGTGTTGGAGAAGACTCTTGAGAGTTCCTTGGACTGCAAGGAGATCAAACCAGTCAATCTTAAAGGAAATCAGTCCTGAATATATATTGGAAGGACTGATGCTCAAGCTCCAATACTTTGGCCACCTGATGTGAAGAACTGACTTATTGGAAAAGACCCTGATGCTGAGAAAGATTGAAGGCAGGAGGAGAAGGGGATGACAGAGGATGAGATGGTTTGATGGCATCACCGACTCGATGGACATGAGTTTGAGCAAGCTCCAGGAGTTGCTGATGGACAGGGAAGCCTGGTGTGTTGCAGTCCATAGGGTCTCAAAGAGTTGGACATGACTGAGTGACCGAACTGGACTGGAAACAATTTCAGGAAACTTGAGTTCTCATACAAAACATATGCCTGTAATTTTACAGAAAATGTTCTTGGTTTTCTATGTAAACAGGCTGTAAGAAATGATAAAAATGACACAGAACATATTGACACAAGCTGGATCGCCCACTGAGGTTAACTATTAAAACAAACTCACCTAATACATAACAAAAATAATTTCTCAATTTTATTGGTAAATGTAATATTTTCTGAAAGCATGATGAGTTCTGAAAAAAAAAAAAAACCC
This sequence comes from Bison bison bison, assembly GCF_000754665.1. Taxonomy (NCBI): domain Eukaryota; kingdom Metazoa; phylum Chordata; class Mammalia; order Artiodactyla; family Bovidae; genus Bison; species Bison bison. The sequence continues at coordinate 5,865,433 of NW_011495022.1, read as the reverse complement.
TGATGATAAACAAATGCATGTTATTAAATTCACCATTTTATTACTCTATGCTCAGCAGTAAAATGCTGATACAGTCAGAAGCAAGCTAAACTAATAATTTAAGGATACGTATGTATAGTATAAATGCAAGTGTCCTCACTAAAAGGAAAGCGTATTGAGGGGGAAATGGTTCTTTTTTCATCTCTTTGGGAGCCAAATTTTCATTTCTGTGATTTATTGCCTCTATTTTTTTTTAACTTTGAAAATATCCAAACCTACAAAAAAGCTGAAAGAATGGTATGGGAACAGTATTGCATCTTTCATTTAAATTGACTAATTGTTAAACATTCTGCCCCTCGGTTACCTCCTTCTCCCTCTTCTCTCTATATGTACCCCCCCAAAGCAACTTCAGAGTAAGCTGTGAGGATCACAAAACTTCACAGCATGTATCTCTTAAAAATAAAAAAATTCTCCTACCCAACCACAATATCATTGTCACATAAAATAAATTAACCCTCTGTGAGCCAGGAAAAAAGTCAACACTTTACTATCCAGGTTCATGAAACTTTACTTTTCTACATTTAAGTCATTGTATGAAAAATTTATAGACATAAAAAGGATGGTAGAAAAACAACATATTGGAAGTTTAATAAACATTTAAACATGCAAGCCCACATTTTATTCCATCTTTTCTCTTTTGAAAATAATATGGCCAAAATAGGCAGCATTCTTTCAATGCAGCCAACTGCTCACCAACTGTTGTGCGTGAACCTGTGATATACCCACTTTGTAAGTACCGATTCCAGGTTTCGTGTCTAATGGATTACAGCTTACCACAGCTCTGGTTCTTCTTGCACTTACACTGCCAAAGTGCAATAAAGATTTCACATTTCAGAAGCATTTTGTTAATGTCCTAGCTTATTATATTTCTGGTTTTTCCTCTTGCACTTGCATATTCAAAACGTAACACTTTTGAAAACCTGGACAGCTCAAACATTTTGTCAAAGAGAAGACAGCCATCTTCTTTGCTCCATGACAGCAAAACATTTTCCTATTTAGGTTTACAGAAACTAATTAAAATGGCCAAGCCAATAAATGTGTTCACTTCTACATCACTTATTTCCTTCCAGTCACTTTTATGAACACACCTGCCTTAGGTATCTGTCCACTTAAGAACTGTATCAGGTATACTCTGGTTCAAAAATATCATGAAAGATGAAAAAATAATGTCAATTATCCATACAGATGGCTAACAAACACATGAAAAGATGCTCAACATCACTCATTATCAGAGAAATGCAAATCAAAACCACTATGAGGTACCATTTCAAGCCAGTCAGAATGGCTGCGATCCAAAAGTCTACAAGCAATAAATGCTGGAGAGGGTGTGAAGAAAAGGGAACCCTCTTACACTGTTGGTGGGAATGCAAACTAGTGGAGAACAGTGTGGAGATTCCTTAAAAAACTGGAAATAGAACTGCCTTATGATCCAGCAATCCCACTGCTGGGCATACATACTGAGGAAACCAGAAGGGAAAGAGACACGTGCACCCCAATGTTCATCGCAGCACTGTTTATAATAGCCAGGACATGGAAGCAACCTAGATGTCCATCAGCAGATGAATGGATAAGAAAGCTGTGGTACATATACACAATGGAGTATTACTCAGCCATTAAAAAGAATACATTTGGATCAGTTCTAATGAAGTGGATGAAACTGGAGCCTATTATACAGAGTGAAGTAAGCCAGAAAGAAAAACACCAATACAGTATACTAACGCATAGATATGGAATTTAGAAAGACGGTAACAATAACCCTGTATACAACACAGCAAAAGAGACACTGATGTATAGAACAGTCTTTTGGACTCTGTGGGAGAGGGAGAGGGAGAGGGTGGGAGAATGACATTGAAATATGTATAATATCATATATGAAATGAGTCACCAGTCCAGGTTCGATGCACGATACTGGATGCTTGGGACTGGTGCACTGGCATGACCCAGAGGGATGGTACGGGGAGGGAGGAGAGAGGAGGGTTCAGGATGGGGAACACATGTATACCTGTGGCAGATTCATTTTGATATATGGAAAAACCAATACCATATTATAAAGTTAAATAAAATTAAATTTAAAAAAATAATGTCAATTATTTTTATTTATTTATTTATTTATTTTTTGTTTTCAAACTTTGTATTTTAAGTGGTTTTTTTAATTTTATTTTTAAACTTTACATAATTGTATTAGCTTTGCCAAATATCAAGGGATGGTCCAGAGTCTTGCTGCAAAATATGACGCAACGAAATCCTTCCTATCAAATGACTAACTGAATTTAAATACAGTATTCCCTTTTCTCCTTTAGACACATTGATCATTGTCAACTTTAAAGGTTGAAAAAAATTCACCTAACACATTAGTTGGCAAAGTTTTTCTGTATGGAGTCAGTACGTTTGGCTTTACAAGCCAAATCAACTCTGTCTCAACCATTATAGTGGAAAAGTAGCCATCGACAATGTGTAAACAATGGGCATGGCTTTCAGTAATACTTCACTAATAAAAAAAGATGGTAGGCCAGCTCTCTGACCTTGGACGTTGGCTATTATCATTGAGTCATTTATACTGAGATTTCTTCTGTATGATAAGTTTAACCATCATCATTAGAGTCGAGTGCTTTTATTTATCTGATTTATCTAATAACTGTGATAAGTTGTCCTCTGTCAAAACATTTTGAAATATCTTTGCCATAATAAGATGAAAATAAAAATTCTAAACTTTCAACGGTGTTCAGTGAAATGTGCACAATGAAATTTTAACAAAACACACCACAAAGATAGTGTCACTGAACTTCTTTTATACTTCCTTGAAAGATGACGCAACACTGGTACCTCACCAAACTTGGGTCCACTCGCCTGCCACAGGCAAAAGCCAGTCTACCGACACTGGGTTGTGGTGAAGGAAAGTACAGCACGTACGTCAGGGGACCAGTCAGGGAGAACAGGCCGCTAGTGGTCTAAAGGCCTCAACTCCCCAATGGCTTTCAGAGAAGGTTTTTTCAGAAGGCAATATTTGGGATGAGGGTTGCAGTATGTGGACTTTTTCCGACTGGCTGGTGGCGAGGTTACAAGTTGATGTTTCTAGAACTGCAATCATCCACCCATCCAGTCAGTCTGGGGTCTAGTGCTTGTGGTCAGCATGTAGTCATCCGCCTCCACCTGGGTGCGAGTGCAAATTCTGCAGAACAACTCATAGCTATGTGTCAGACTGCTATGTATACCCTATGAGAAGTAACTGGGACTCTGCTTTCCTTTGTTTCTGCATTCCATCACTTCTCTAATTAGTAACTGCTTTGGTCTGCTCTTTGGAACTCTGGGAAGGCCTAGGAGACTAAAGTCTTTTTCTACAAATAAGAAATGGGGAACAAAGAGGGGCTTTTGTACCCAGGAGGGCCCAAACAAGGTCCTGCTCAGTTTTAATGCTTTGGACAATGCAATAAGAAAACCAAAGGATGCCAAGAAAAACAAAGGTCTGTCTAGTCAAAGCTGTGGTTTTTCCAGTAGTCATGTACAGATGTGAGAGTTGGACTATAAAAAAAGCTGAACACCGAAGAATTGATGCTTTTGAACTGTGGTGTTGGAGAAGACTTTTGAGAGTCCCTTGGAGTGCAAGGAGATCAAACCAGTCAATCCTAAAGGAGATCAGTCCTGGATATTCATTGAAAAGACTGATGCTGAAGCTGAAACTCCAATACTTTAGCCACCTGATGTGAAGAACTGACTCACTGGAAAAGACCTGGATGCTGGGAAAAATTGAAGGCAGGAGGAGAAGAGGACAACAGAGAATGAGATGATTGGATAGCATCATCAACTCAATGGACATGAGTTTGAGCAAGCTCTGGGAGCTGGGGATGGACAGGGAAGCATGGTGTGCTGCTGCAGTCCATGGGGTTGCAAAGAGTCAGACACAGCTGAGCAACTGAACTGAACCGAACACAGGTGATGATTCATACTTCCCACTGCGTCCCATTAAGACACACATCCATTTTGTAAATGCTAATTCTAAGCTTCGAATACATCTCTAAACAGTGCCAGTTTATCATTATCATTCTGGTTCTTCTTGCACTGTATTTGTCAAAATGCAGTAAAAGAGCCTAGATTTTAAATACATCTCAAATAAATTCTAGCTAGTTGGAAATGTAGTTAATGACATACAGTAATTTGAAACTATTCATAGCATAAGCATACTATCTCCTATCCTGTTAGACTGGCTACAACAATAAGATGTTCTCAAAATACCCTGGAAATCAAAATGGTATGTAAACTTTAGTGACTCCAGAGATGAAAATTTATATTACCATCAGATAAAATTTCATCTCTCCATTCACCCACCAAACATGTATCAAGTACCAACTACTGATGGGACCTTGGTCTATACTTTATAGAAATAAATAGGAGTAAGACACTGTTCCTGTATTTGAGAATTCCATTGTTTATGTCTAAAGAAAGTTTAAAAAATCATAAAGCTGTATAAGAAATGCTAGAATAGAGTTGGTTAATGGATACGAGGAAAGCCAATTTCAAGCCCAGACTTTGCCATGTACTAAATTTTACGAACACCCACAGTACATTTCACAGAGGATTCAGTGGAGTTACAATGAAAGAAACAAAATTATTAAGTGATGTAGAAAAAGAGGTATTATTATAAACCATAATAACTTAATCTTGATACACAGAGTAGTTATTTCATTCATTAAAATACTCAAGAGCAATAGGAGATTTTGTGGATTATAAACTAAGTATTCATGTTAAAAGAAGGTGAGATCAACTTAATAATATCACTCAAGCCAGGATCTCAGTCCTCCATTCCTTTTTTCCTACATTTGACCCAGGAAATCTGTCTAGTGGCAGGCTCTGGTTACCTGTAGCCCAAGGGGGTAAAAGCAACATTTAGGATACACACAGGATTAACATGGCATACCTTTTCACAGCAATTGTATGCCAAGATTTAAAATTCTGAGATTTTTGCATTACCAGCTGATTCTTGCTTTTCCCTGGGGGACACAGAAGTTATGAAAGTCCTTAGAGCAGAAATGCTTCTATACAAAAACAAAACAAACTGGAACTGTTGGCACTTTTATGTTATTAGGGGATTATTCTTACTGTCAAGTCTAAGTAACTTAATGAAACTAATGCTCTGAGAAAGACAGGCTAGCAACACTGACCAACACAACTTCTGCCATCATCATTTCACCAAGAGGGAAATACCCAACACCAAGATTTAGAAGGAAATAGAAGGTTTCACCTTAGGAATGAATGTTTGGTTGGTATTCTTATTTACTTGATATGCAAAAAAAAAAAAAGGCGCCACCCTCTACATATCAGTTAAATTTCCTGATGCAATTGCATGTAATCAGGTTTGTAAGCACTACATTTAGTTCTATTTTTCTGACATTATGAGTCTCCATAACATAAAAAACTCCTGAGGTCCTGTTGTTTGCATGTGAAATGCTACAGCCTTTATTTATTTTGATTTTAAAACTGTTTTCAAACGGGACCATGCATCACTGGTTAAAAAGAAACAGGTTGACTAATTAAGCTTAAAGTACACTGGAAAGTACAAATGATTTTTTAAAAAGGAATTCACATGAGGAATAGCTGGCTTCCTAACCTTAGAGATGATTAGGCTGCTGTTTTTTTCCAACCACAACTAATGAATCAGTAATAGCGATCATCATCCAAAAAGCACATGATATATTAAAGTAACGATTTTTTTAATGGGCAAACTGTTGTGAACTAGCAAATGAGCCTAAGCCTTTATGTTTTTTATATAAGAAATATCTGCAGTGAAATTAATCACTCTTCCAGGGATTTGTAATTAAGTAAATTTTGAAGGAAAAGCCCCAAAATATATTTTGCAACTAAACAGAAGATACATCTTAGGTGGGAACAGTAAAGTAAGAAGCTCAATGTGAAACTAATTTTAAAATTGAAAACTGCTTACTACTTCCATATAGGTCATCTTGGATGTGAAATGTGGCCAAATTTTGTCCCTTGGATATAGGCTAATCCAGCTCTGACAAGACGAGAGACTCAACTGGACAAAGGTGTCACCATCAAATGATATCTTGAATGTACTCTAAGATCTATATAAGCAACTGACTGAAAAAACTAATCTGGCTCTTTAACGTCAAGCTGGATAAGAATTCTGATAATTCGGTCTTCGTTCATATATTTATAATAATAACATCTAAGTAGACATGTCATTTTGCAAAGCGTTGGATGATAAGACAGAAGTTATGAGGTAAACTAAAATCTTCCACAGGTATACATGCAAAACACTGGAAGACGACAGGTAAAACTATATGAAGATTCTCAGCATCAAGGACATTAAGCACTTCAGAAACCACTGTATCATTCATAGGAGCAGTATCTTGTTGTCACGGAAAACACCTCTTTAGCAAACATTTTCATATGACAAAGCAATTTAACTTCTCAGCAAGGTCACACCTACCGAAACTCCCACTAAATACAAAACCATTGCCCAGGCTATTCAGCATCCCTCCTATGACTGCCTAAACGTATCTCCCAAAGCAATAAAAAAAAAATTCCTCCCATTTGTGTTAACAAATTTATATATGAGTCTGAATTTATATATGAGTCCTTAATTCAATGCAGTGACAATTCCAAATATGACAGCCAGTTCATTAGCATCTGTCCATTAACTAAGATGACACCACCCTTATGGCAGAAAGCAAAGAGGAACTAAAGAGCCTCTGATGAAGGTGAAAGAGGAGAGTGAAAAAGCTGGCTAAAAACTCAAAAAACATTCAAAAAACTAAGGTCATGGCATCCAGCCCCATCACTTCATGGCAAATAGATGGGGAAACAATGGAAACAGTGACAGACTTCATTTTCTTGGGCTCCGAAATCACTGTGCTCGGTGACTGCAGCCATGAAATTAAGACATTGCTTCTTGGAAGAAAAGCTATGACAAACCTAGACAGCATATTCAAAAGTAAAAAGCAGAGACATTATTTCGCCAACAAAGGTCCGTATAGTCAAAGCTATGGTTTTTCCAGTAGTCATGTATGGATGTGAGAGTTGGACCATAAGGAACGTTGAATGCCGAAGAACTGATGCTCTCAAACTGTGGTGTTGGAGAAGACTCTTGAGAGTCCCCTGGACAGCAAGGAGATCAAACCACTCAATTCTAAAGGGAATCAGTCCTGAATATTCATTGGAAGGACTGATGCTAAAGCTCCAATACTCTAGCCATCTGATGAGAAGAGCCAACTCATTGGAAAAGACCCTGATGCTGGGAAAGATAGAAGGCAGGAGGAGAAGGGGACAACAGAGGATGAGATGGTTGGATGGCATCACCGACTCAATGGACATGAGTTTGAGCAAGCTCTGGGAGATGATGAAGGACAGGGAAGCCTGGCATGCTGCAGTCCATGGGGTCACAAAGAATCAGACACAACTAAGCGACTGAACAACAACAAATTAACAAAGGAAAACAATAATAACATGTACTGACGATTTGAAATAACATTAAAAAGTCAAAATATCAAAACTCACACTAATTTTTAAGAGACAACATTTAGTTCAAAGAAATGCCATGCTTATGGTTGTACCAGATTATGAGTCACAAACATTCCCCAGCAACCCCTAACCCCACCCATTTGTCCTCGGCCTCTGGTTCCACGTGTGAAAAGCCCCGGGTGAGGCTGTGTTGCTCCAGGTCCCTTCTTCTGCAGGCAATAGCACTACCTGCACCTGTCGTTAAGGTTTTTCAGTAATTTTAAAGGGACAGTGACATACCAGGAAATACCATGTTTACTTTTACAATTTTATACTTTAAAATATATTTTTAAAATACAGTGTTTCTCCACATATACAATTCCTTCCCCATCTATGAGATTCAAAAGCATTTTACCTGGTTGAACTGGACTCTACACTTAAGAGTTTGGTGTAAAAGAGCATTTCATCATCACCACCACAAAGAAAAAATGCTGTCTAAACAAGGCAAAATTAAATTTACAGTGTTAGCCATTAGAACAGTGATAAACTCTGGAGAGACAGGAGGGGCCAGAGGGGGAAGGGTTCCGAAGGAGACTATCTAGGATGTTGACAATGCTGTATTTCCTGACCCAAGCAGTCATCACATGAGTATGTTCATTCTGTAATAATTCATCAAGCTTATGCATCCATCTGTTACTATTTTATTCGTGTATTTTACTTAGATGTGCTTATTATTGTATATTTTTCTGTGTGTATATATATTAGATATACATGTATTATATGACACTTTAAAATGGAAAAAAAATCCTTAAGGAATAAATATGGCTCCTTAGAGTTCCACTGCTATTAGTATAATGTCAGTAGTTCTACTAACCAAGTAGAACTGGATAAGAGGGTGCAATAATTATCTGAAACAGTGTTTGTCATGGGCCAGAAAAATCTCAGGGCCAAAAATCTCAAATTTAAACAGGCCGCTGTTAGAGATGAGAAGAAGAAATGAATAAAATATATCTAAATCTGGAATAAAGCTTTAGAATTCATGCATTCAGAAAAAAACAGAACAAAAAACAAGTCAGTCAACCAACTGAAAAGACAGATCCTTTCCTTGACAATTACATCCACGTCTACAACTCCTAAAGATGCGATGGGAAAGACCCACAGAGAACACATTTCAATTTGAACTGTTTTTCACATGGTCTCAAATACAGACTATGAATTTAAAGACAGTAAAAGAGAAATTTTTTATTGCTTGATTTTTTTTTTTCCGTTTTCAGAGGTTCTTTAGAATTCAATTCTAGGAAAAAAACTGGAAATAGGCACACATGAAATCACATCTTCATTTCATCAATGAAAAAAACAATCAAAGCACTTTAAAAATAAAACCTTAAGATCGCAGTATTCAAAGATGCCAATAGATGAATCAGCCCTGGTGCTGTGTGTACATCTCTTACATCGGTTCCCATATTACATTTCTCTGACCGACGTGTCTCAGGAAGTTCCTCAGCTTAAACTAATTTAGCTTAAATTCAATGTTTACATAAATTCAATGAAAATTACTGGACTTTAAAGAGATGGTGTTATATAATCAGTTTTTAAAGGAGATCCTGTGCAAAACAGTGTGATGTAAATGATGACAACCTGAAACCAAATACTAAAGCCTTGATACAGGAAAGGGCAAGCTGACAAAGGAATGTGCAGCCTACCCACGGCACACACTCATTATGCAAGCTTAGCAGGCGGCACGTATGATAATTGTTTTTAAAAAATCCTTAGTGATTTTTCTCTATATAAAAAAGACTCTTTCTTCACAAACCTTCACTTGAATGGCAAAAAAATGACTAGTTTCCTAACCATCTAAAATATCTGATTAAAAGCTTCAATTAAGATTTTCCAAGTTTGACAATTTTCAACAGAAAATCCTTTTACTGTTTTTATTTCATGATACGCCTTTGAACTCTTTTGATTCTACTGACTACTTTTATGATGAGGCTAAGAAAAATCAGACCAGTGGACTGCTATAAGACCTAAACCTAATTTGCTCTAAATTTCACTGGATATACTTTCTTGTCTCAGTCTTTTATAAATATAGCTCTTTTCACTGAAATTATGTACATGATTTCACAAAACAATAAATATAAAACTTGCCTTACCAACATCAACATAATTTCAATATCCCTTCCCTAACAACATTAATGTAAACAGTAAGGATGTAAAACAGAACATACAAAAGGCACAGGAGTAAAAATGAAGTCGACTGCAATTCACATTACAACTGGGCAGATTCCTCCTGCTCTTCATTGCTCCACTTACTATATCTCACTTATAAGCAGAAATTCTAAACTATATTCCAATTACAACTTTCCTGTTTTTAAACAGAAAACAGAACAATTATTCTAGAATGATTACTAATGGCCAGCCAGGTCCTTATAGATATCAACAGTTTAAGACATCTAGAAACTCTGCATACACACTGGATGTGTCATAAATCACATACTAAAAAATCACGTATTTTTAAAAAAATAAGTGTGAATAAAAATACAGGCAAATGGAGTGAACGGAGGCAGCCCTTTGTATTATACAGATCCTAGGGTGTTTTCAAAAGAACCTTAAGCCCTTCAGCAAAAACTCTTAGTTCCTATATTAGAAATGAGCATTCTGGAAAATGTTAAATTGAGGTTCATCAATTTTAAGGAGTCAAGCTTTCTGGAAATCTGAACTTCAGCATTCAAAATACATAAATATTTAGATGTTCCTTCTTAAATTGCTGCCAAATTTCTTTCACTTAAGGAAAAACTGAGGAAACAGGTTGGCAAGTGCCATCTTGTGGACTCCTTAAGAAATATTCTCACTCATTCATCAGTACAGCTACAGAAGCAAATCATTCTAAATATTCAATACAATATTAAAAATGTTCTCAATATTCAAAATGTTACTTTAAGTCAAAGTATTTGCTAAAGGCTAATTTTCCAGGGTCCAAATACCAGTAGTTGTAATGAAGTGCATTTGTGAATTTCAGGTTAAGATCTTTCTTCTAAAGCACTTGGAGTTATTTACAGCCAAACCATTACATTGGATCTTAGCATCCTTAGGAGTTAGGCTGGCAAGATATTAATATATTATGCAATAATGAAACTTGAGAATTTTACATACCAAAGGAATTTTAAAAGCATTTAGTCAGTGGAGAAATAAGAATAATTCTCCTAATTTTGTAATGTAGCAAACAAAGTTTTAGGATAGTACCTTGCAAAACAGAGGCTCTTTGCTGTTCATAAAAATATCGAGAAAGTTAACAAGAATTCTAAAGTTTAGGGGAATAAATAAACACATCCACAGATTGAGAGAGAGAGTGTGTGTGTGTGTTTATGTGTGTGTGTGTGTGTCTCATACGCAAAAGTTTACAAGCTTAATTTGAAGTTAAGGTACAAAGTACATGGGGAAAAAAAACCCAAAAGACTAACGTGAAGGAAAATGCCCCAGAGTCATGTTCATATGATTATTTTTAGACTTAGAAACCATATAGTTTTTTCCATAAAGGTGAAGTATTAACACTGTAAACTTACATAGTGGCCTAGAGTTGCCTCACCACCAACCCCAAAATATATTTTCTTTGGCCCACCACAATTAAGAGTTTTATACCCACCAAAACTCTCTCTTATTAAGAGTTTTATGAATGACGATTTACAACACGGGCTTCCCAGGCGGTGCAGTGGCGAAGAGTCCACTTGTCAATACAGGAGATGCAAGGGACATGGGTCTGATCCCTTGGTCGGGAAGATCCTCCTAGAGTAGGAAATGGCAACCCGCTCCAGTATTCTTGCCTGGAAAATTCCATGGATAGAGGAGCCTGGAGGGCTATAGTCTATGGGTTCACAAAGAGTCAGACTCAACTGAGCACATACAAAACTGGGGAAAAGAATTTGAAAAAAAAAAATAAAAACACGTGTGTATGTATATGTAAATCACTTTGCTGTACACCTAGAACACAACATTGTTAATCAACTATACTTCAATATAAAGTAAAAATACTTTAAATTTTATTTCATCAGAGACTAGTAGTTTGGGGCTTCCCTAGCAGTCCAATGGTTGACTCCCCTTCCAATGCAAGGGGCATGAATTCTATCCCTGGGTGAGGATATAAGTTCTCACATGCTATACAGCATGGTCAAATATATACCTATTACATGTAAAATAGTTAGTAGGAAGTTGCTATAACACAGGGAGCCCAGTCTGGAGCTCTGTGATGGCCCAGAGGGGTGGGATGGGAGGGGAGGGAGGCTTAGGGGAGAGGGAATATATATAATTACGACTGGTTTGCATTGTTGTATGGCAGAAACATTGATGTAAAGCAATTTTCCAATTAAAAAATTTTTTTAAGAATTGAAAAAAAGTCACCCCCCAAAATTTTTTTCAAAAAACTTCTAAAAAAGAAAAAAAAGCTGTAGTTTGCATTGTAAAAACGCTCCCATTTCTTGTTGGGGAAAAAAAAAAAGTACCCATTTATTTTAAATGTAACCCTACTAATAAAAAAAAAAACTACTTGTGACAGATATTTTGCAAATTATCCAACACTAATACACATATCTCTTGAGAGTCCCTTGGACTGCAAGGAGATCCAACCAGTCCATTCTGAAGGAGATCAGCCCTGGGATTTCTTTGGAAGGAATGATGCTAAAGGTGAAACTCCAGTACTTTGGCCACCTCAGGTGAAGAGCTGACTCATTGGGAAAGTCTCTGATGCTGTGGGGGATTGGGGGCAGGAGGAGAAGGGGACAACAGAGGATGAGATGGCTGGATGGCATCACCGATTCGATTCACATGAGTCTCAGTGAACTCCGGGAGTTGGGTGATGGACAGGGAGGCCTGGCATGCTGCGATTCATGGGGCTGCAAAGAGTCAGACACGACTGAGCGACTGAACTGAATACACATATCATACAATAACGTTTCTTCTTCTTCAGGTAACAGAAAATAGCTTATTATAGGACCTGAAAACACTGTATATTTTCTGTAGAGACTTATTACTAACTTTTGATGACATGAAAGTTACTTCAAAAAATCATTTTTAAGTTTTCAGACGTCTCTGTTTTCCCTCAGGTCAATTACGATACTTGAACAAGATGAAGGGAGAAAAGTTTTGATTGGAGAAGTGAAGTCAAAAGGCACCTGGAGCTGAAGGAAGTCTCACAGGGGCAGACACTGGTCCTGCCTCTCACCTTTTCCCAAGTTGTGTAAAAGACTGAGGAGAAAAGAGAGCAGGAGCTCCCCCGTCTGGAGACACCGAAAAACAGCAGGTGGGGGCAGAGAGTGGCCTAAGAAAGGCTTGCCTCTCCAGAGAACTACAGAGCCATCTGTCTGGAAAATTCGAGATGACAGGCCTCTGCCTCTAAGTATTTGGTAAGTCTCCCTACTGTACAGCAACCTCTGTTTCTTCCTTTCTTTTTATTACCGTATTATTAATCCATCTTGTTCTTTTTTCTTGTTCTTTATCCTTTTAAGTTCAACTCAAAGAATGAACTGACAAGTTGAGAATCATTTATTATTCAGATTATAGAACTTAAAAGTCTCTGGTTCACTTTTAAACATTATGAGTCAGAAAAAACACATGAATTTTTCTTTTATGGCTCTCATCTTTAACAATATATTTTGCATACATATATAATGAGCACTTCTAAAATCTGAGAACATTAACAAATGTCATCTGAAGGCTTATATATGAAGGATCACCAAAAACAACTGATAAGAGTGGCAAAATCAATGTCATAAACAAATTTCACAACTAAATGAAGTATTATTGTCAATACATAAAATCTCCTGTAAACCACTGACTTCAGCTTTCTTTCTGGGTTTCGGCACATTCTGAAAAACAATCAGTAGCGTGAGCTTTTGAACTGCTTAGCAACTTCTATTCAGCAACTTTAGAAACACTTAATAAGCCAGTTTTTAAATGGCAGACCAATACGCAAACATCCTATGAACCTGGCTAATGCACCAAGGTCTGAAAAGGAACCTGAAAAAGTAGGGCTCTTCACCATCTCCTTGCTAATGGCTTGAGAAAGTCTAAAAGAGCAGAGAACACAGATGAAACCAGGAGAACTCATTACTTCTCTTACTCGAGAATGGTCTCTCCACAAGGACATTTCTGTTTTCAGGAGAATATGGACACAGTGCAACATTAAAGGACCAGCAAGTCAACCTGGATTAACCAGCCCTGTGTTTGCAGAAACTACTGCTTAGTGCCCCTTCTCCAGGATTAAGATGATTTTTACAGAATATAAAGCAGTATAAATTTGACCAGAATTTCACCAAAAACTTCTGGGAAAAGTCATGCTACAAAAAGCAAACAATCATAATCAGTACTGCAGAAATACAAATATTTCTTCCTTTAAAGACTGAAAATAAGACCATTAGATAACAAAAACATAGGAGAGATTCTGAGATATGCTTACTATAAAGTATCATAAAGTTATAGAAAAAAATTAGAGACTGCTTTATGTTTCTACCCTGGATATTGTTAAACTACATAAGTACTGTGGTTTAAGAACTCTTTTATTCACTTAAATATTTTTTTGAGTACCTACTGCGTGTGAAGCAATGTGCCGAGCATGGGAAGGAGTACAGAAATGAGAATGCCTCTTCCCTTACAGAAACCATCAGCCTAGAAAAGATGTGATAAAGATACATAACTACCGTCAAATGTCACAGGAGATTCATGGATAAAATGATAGAGTTCAGAAGATGAAGGGATTTCTTTTGAATAGGTGGCAGGAGGTGGAGAGCCTGAACTGTGGTACTGAGAGAGCTGAATATACAGAAGGAATAGATCAGAGACTACTGCAAAGATCAAACTGAGAGTTAGCAGCTAACATGCACTAGAGACAAGGGAGAGAGGATGGAAAGACAAAAGCTAAGGATTTGGGGCTGGGAACATGTGAAATTGGAAGTAACTACAGGAAATCCTGATACAGATTTGGAGGGCATGGAAGAGCAGAGTTGGAGATGGAGAGTTGGGAATCACCCAGCCACAGGCACTGTGGAAGCCTAGATACTCCCAAGTGAGAAACGAAGGTCCATTCTTGAAAAGACGTGACGGGGAGCAAATGAGAGAGAGCTGAGGAACAGTGAAAGACAAGAAAAGAATAGTTGGAGAATACAATGCTTGAAAGATGAGAAAAAACATTTAAAGAAGACAGAGGCAATCAAAAACAGCAAACGGTGCAAAGATCAAACAGGATGACTAAGGAGAAGCCACTGTTGACTGGCTACGAATTGATAAAGCACTTCCAAACAGAAGCAGAATGTAAGGTGGTAGTTTTGAGAGGAGGCTCTTCTTGACCAAACTTTAGTTAGGCTCCTCTAAGACTTCCCTGGTGGCTCAGACGGTAAAGCGGGAGACCCAGGTTCGATCCGTGGGTCGCGAAGATCCTCTGGAGAAGGAAATGGAAACCCACTCCAGCACTCTTGCCTGGAAAATCCCATGGACAGAGTAGCGGACAGAGGAGCCTGGTAGGCTACAGTCCATGGGGTCCCAAAGACTTGGACACGACTGAGCGACTTCACTTTCACTTTCTCAGCCCATTTGTTAAGGGCTTAACCTTGACCCCCAGCCTTGTCAGGCCTGCACTGCCCAGTTTAAGCAAGAATTCTAAGTCACTTTAGAAAGAATCCCCCACCCTTGATATCCAATCTCTCCTGATATCTTAATCAAATTCCTTGCCCCTCACTCTTGATATCTGACCACCTGGCCTGCCCTCAGCAAGATCCTGTTAGGTCAGTTTAACAGGAACTCCCCCTACCCTTGGTTCCTCTTAGTAATTCTCCATCCACTGACCAACCGCCACCAACCTGCTCCTTGACTTATAAAACCCCACTTGTTCTCATATTCAGAGTTAAGCCTCATCTCTCTTGCCTACTGTCATGGTCTTGACACCCACTGCAAATAGTCTTGATGAAAGTCTTCCTTGTTGTTTTAAGTGTCAGAACAGTTTTTCCTTTCACAGTTGTCAATCTTTTTTCACTAGAGAATGAATGACATTCACAAATGCCTGATAATCAATTATGATAAAATACAGTGGCTGGGAAGAGAGGGTATAGAGGAGAGTGAAAGAGCAGTTGTACAGAAAGAAGAGGTGGGGCACATCAAAGCCGTTTGAATAGATCTCTGGTAAGAAGAAGGCCAATAAAAACTCAGGACTGCTTGCAATGTGAGGGTTCCAACGTCAAGGAAATGCTTTCTCACACGGAACAGGAAAGCACAGCGGTCATCAGGAGGAAACCACCCAGGATTCAGGGGAGAGGAAGAAACTGATACAAGACAAGAGAAAAAGGAATGCCCACGCTCACTATTTTCAATCTCCTTGCATTGTATTCTTCTGGAAACCACCTCAAATTCTTTCTTGAACAATGAGAGGTATTAATAAGTAATAAACAAAAGTTTAAAATCTTTCCACTTAAAAATATGAATGCTGAAACTGTTGTTTTTATCTGCTCTTCTAATAAATACACCAAAACTAACAGGAATGTTCCTGTAGGACACAAATTTATGATTATGAGAAAAAGATAATACTATTTTTATCTTCAGACTTCTAAAAGGTTGTTAGCCATTTTCATACTGAATTTCGATTCAGTTCCAATTCAATTTGATTATGTTCCCTACTGTGAGGGTAAAACATGAACAAGCCAAGCTAAATTATGTACAACTCTTTTGTACTATTGAAATGAAAATGAACAATAGTTTAATGAACTAGAATTTGTTATCTAATTATACCAAATAATTTAGAAACATCTGCTGGTGGTTAGTAATACTACAGTTAAATCTCAAAGAATCTGCTCCTAGAGAGATTTCCATTTTAACCAAGCCTCTGTGAGCTTTCAGTTGGGGATTCCATACAAAGAGTGTGGAATCAAGGGATGGTATAACAATTTATTTTTTTTTAATCAACAAATGAACAAAAAACTATGAAAAATAGAGGGTGTATATCATATATATTTGGGCCTGAAAACTAACTTCCAAATATAATAAACATAGTAGACTACTGTAACATCGAACATGCATTCAAACATTTCTTGCTGAGCTATTAAGTAGTCAGGCTGTCTGAGGAGGCCTTATAAATAGCTGAGAAAAGAAGAGAAGCTAAAAGCAAAGGAGAAAAGGAAAGATATAAGCATCTGAATGCAGAGTTCCAAAGAATAGCAAGGAGAGATAAGAAAGCCTTCCTCAGCGATCAATGCAAAGAAATAGAGGAAAATAGAATGGGAAAGACTAGAAATCTCTTCAAGAAAATTAGAGAGACCAAGGGAACATTTTATGCAAAGATGGGCTCGATAAAGGACAGAAATGGTATGGACCTAACAGAAGCAGAAGATATTAAGAAGAGGTGGCAAGAATACACAGAAGAATTGTACAAAAAAAGATCTTCACGACCAAGATAATCACGATGGTGTGACCACTCAGAGCCAGACATCCTGGAATGTGAAGTTAAGTGGGCCTTAGAAAGCATCACTACGAACAAAGCTAGTGGAGGTGATGGAATTCCAGTTGAGCTATTTCAAATCCTGAAAGATGATGCTGTGAAAGTGCTGCACTCAATATGCCAGCAAATTTGGAAAACTCAGCAGTGGCCACAGGACTGGAAAAGGTCAGTTTTCATTCCAATCCCAAAGAAAGGCAATGCCAAAGAACGCTCAAACTACCTCACAATTTCACTCATCTCACATGCTAGTAAAGTAATGCTCAAAATTCTCCAAGCCAGGCTTCAGCAATACGTGAACTGTGAACTTCCAGATGTTCAAGCTGGTTTTAGAAAAGGCAGAGGAACCAGAAATCAAATTGCCAACATCTGGCTGGATCATGGAAAAAGCAAGAGAGTTCCAGAAAAACATCTATTTCTGCTTTATTGACTATGCCAAAGCCTTTGACTGTGTGGATCACAAGGAACTGTAGAAAATTCTGAAAAAGATGGGAATACCAGACCACCTGACCTGCCTCTTGAGAAACCTGTATGCAGGTCAGGAAGCAACAGTTAGAACTGGACATGGAAAACAGACTGGTTCCAAATAGGAAAAGGAGTACGTCAAGGCTGTATACTGTCACCCTGCTTATTTAACTTATATGCCGAGTACATCATGAGAAACGCTGGGCTGGAAGAAGCACAAGCTAGAATCGAGATTCCTGGGAGAAATATCCATAACCTCAGATATGTAGATGACACCACCCTTATGGCAGAAAGTGAAGAGGAACTAAAAAGCCTCTTGATGAAAGTGAAGGAGGAGAATGAAAAAGTTGGCTTAAAGCTCAACATTCAGAGAACTAAGATCTTGGCATCTGGTCCCATCACTTTATGGCAAATAGATGGGCAAACAGTGGAAACAGTGCCAGACTTTTAGTTTTGGGGGCTCCAAAATCACTGCAGATGGTGACTGCAGCCATGAAATTAAAAGATGCTTACTCCTTGGAAGGAAAGTTATGACCAACCTAGATAGCATATTCAAAAGCAAAGACATTACTTTGCCAACAAAGGTCCATCTAGTCAAGGCTATGGTTTTTCCAGTGGTCATGTATGGATGTGAGAGTTGGACTGTGAAGAAGTCTGAGCACTGAAGAATTGATGCTTTTGAACTGTGGTGTTGGAGAAGACTCTTCAGAGTCCCTTGGACTGCAAGGAGATCCAACCAGTCCATCCTAAAGGAGATCAGCCCTGGGATTTCTTTGGAAGGAATGATGCTAAAGCTGAAACTCCAGTACTTTGGCCACCTCATGCAGAGTTGACTCATTGGAAAAGACTCTGATGCTGGGAGGGATTGGGGGCAGGAGGAGAAGGGGACGACAGAGGATGAGATGGCTGGATGGCATCACCGACTTGATGGACATGAGTTTGAGTGAACTCCGGGAGTTGGTGATGGACAGGGAGGCCTGGCGTGCTGCCATTCATGGGGTCGCAAAGAGTTGGACACGACTGAGCGACTGAACTGAACTGATACATCAATGATGGTGAAAGTGAAAATTGCTCAGTCGTGTCCAACTCTTTGTGACCCCATGGACTATACAGTCCATGGAATTCTCCAGGCCAGAATACTGGAGTGGTTAGCCTTTCCCTTCTCCAGGGGATCTTCCCATCCCAGAGATCAAACCCAGGTCTCCCACACTGCAGGTGGATTCTTTACCAGCTGAGCCATAAGGGAAGCCCAACAGTAGTGGAGTGGGTGACCTATCCCTTCTCCAGTGGATCTTCCCAATCCAGGAATCGAACTGGGGTCTCCTGCATTGCAGGTGGATTCTTTACCAACCGAGCCATGGGGGAAGCCCTCAACCATGCAGTGGTTGTTAAAGACAGAAGAAATACACAGCTTTCCCATTAGAGAACTTCATCTAATGGGTTACACAGGGGAATACAAACTAACCATTATATCACATGATACGTGCCAGGGCAGATGGGCATACAGCACTACCTGTGCAGAAAAGGTGCTGTGATGATCACTCAGTTGTGTTTGACTGTTTGTGACCCCAAGGAATGTGGCCCATCAGGCTCTTCTGTCCATGGAACTCTCCAAGGAAGAATATTGGAGTGGGTAGCCATTCCCTTCTTCAGGGCATCTTCCCAATCCAGGAATCAAACCCCAGTCTTCTGCATTGCAGGCAGATTCTTTATCATCTGAGCCACCAGGTAAGCCGTTATTAACTCATAAAGACCTCTTAAAAGAGATGACTATTCAAGGTGAGTTTTGCAAGATGTGTAGAAGGTAGTTAAGGCAAAGAAAGGCTTGCAAAATGATGCCACAGCCACACTGGGTACAATCCCTTCTGGAAACATCCCGTTGTTCAGCATGCCTGAAACACAACCTCTGAGGAGGGGATGAGAGACAAAACCAAACAGGCAGGGCATTTGGACTTAATGGTGATAAGGGCTCACTGGAGGATTTCAGGTAAAGAAGCAAACGGACATGAGTTTGGGTAAACTCCGGGAGTTGGTGATGGACAGGGAGTCCTGGTGTGCTGCAGTTCATGGGGTCACAAACAGTCGGATGAGACTGAGCAACTGAACTGAATAAATTTCTAAAAAGCAGGTCTGTTGGGGCTGGTGCACTGGGATGACCCAGAGGGATGGTATGGGGAGGGAGGAGGGAGGAGGGTTCAGGATGGGGAACACATGTATACTTGTGGCGGATTCATTTCAATATTTGGCAAAACTAACACAATTTTGTAAAGTTTAAAAACAAAATAAAATTAAAAAAAAAAAAAAGCAGGTCTGAGTTTCCAGTTATGGACTCTAATATAAATAACCCAAAATAATAAACGAGGAATAAAGATAAATGTTTAAACTGAGTCAAGGCTCTCGAGTGGCTCAGTGGTAAAGAATCCACCTGCCAATGCAGGAGACACAAAAGACATGGGTTCAATCCCTGGGTCAGGAAGATCATTGAAGGAAGAAATGGCAACTCACCCTAGTATTCTTGCCTGAAGAATTGCATGGACAGAGGAGCCCAGTGAGCCACAGTCCATGGGGCTGCAAAGAGTCAGACATGACTGCTCATGCACACAAGGTTGTTCACAGGTAAGTATATAGAGTAACAGTCCATTATTAAATGTTTGTTCTTCATTCACTTAGTAACTCAATAAATTTGGACTGAGCACCTACTATGTGCCAGCCATTGAGTTTACACTCCTTAATACTTTTAAGTGCCATGAGGACTGAGGCTAGATCTGCTTATATTCTGGATGACCTCCCAAAGGAGAAGCATTGCCGGTCGGCCAGTGTTCTGTTTTTGTTTTTGTTTTGTTTTACATTTTCAGAGCGTATGAAAAAGTACCAAGCATCCAGCACTATCAGAAGTCTATCTGGTCACTGAACCAGGTCTCAAGCATTCTCAAAGTCTACAGTGGCCTGTGGCAAGTATTTAACCACACATACAAGCAGAAATATTGCAGAACCACTTTTTCAAGTGGGTTGACAGACTTGTGAAATAAACAAATGGAGAAACTCTGCTGATATCTTGGATCTTTGCTAGTATTTACAGTAAGTGACAAAATTAGCTACTATGTATCTTCAATGACTATATTAAGAATCTTAGATACATGATCTCATTTATTTCTGAAGGAAATTAACAGCCCCTGATGAGATATACGGAAAATGAGACTAGAACATCTAGCTGACACCTGGCAGAGAAAGGATTCAAGGCAGCTCTTACTTCAAAATCTAAGCCTTTTCCTCCACACCACATGCTATGGAAGTAGCCACTACAGGCTTTTGATTTCACTCAGAGTGAAATCTGAAGTCCTCACTGAGGTGTACTGACAGGGCCGTCATAGTCTTTGACCCCAGCACCCCGCAGCCACCAGACGCCTCTCTGCCCTGACCTGCCAGCACTTCGGCTGGCTCACTCTGCTCCAGCCACGCTGCCCTTCTTCCTGTTTCTCAGAATGGCTAAGCACACCCCTGGCTTAAAGCCTGTTCCATGAGGCGAGTCCCCATCTTCATGTAACTCTTTCCCTTACTTCCTTCAGATCTCTGCTCAAAATCCACCTTTGCCGTGAGGCTTTCCCTGACCACAGCTTGCCCCATCCTCTGCACCCTGCTTCATTTTTCTTCACAGCCTGAGCCCTCTGGCACATTATACATTTTCCTCTGCGCCCTCAACTGCAAATATAATTTCCTTGAGGATAGGAACTAATAAATACCTGGCATATATTAGGCTCTCGATTCATCAAACATGAGTAAACAAATCACTGAACAGGAAAACACACCCCAGGCCTCAGAGCTACTCCTCAGGAAAATTATGAAAGAGTACATTCCTGTTTCTGCTTCCTTCTCCCACTCTACTGTCCACTCCTTCTCCCTCATGCCAGATGTCCTGAGCTTTTATTCACACCACCACCTACAACATGGGTCCCTCTTACTAATGCCCCGCTCTCCAGACAAACACTTCTGCACTTTCTTTTCTCTTACAGTGTAGTTCCCTCAGTCAAAATGCTTGCTTGTCTTACTACTTTAAGATCTTCAGTCCATAAATTAAAATCATTCTTCCATGCATATGATGATAAGCGCCTATATTTAGCATGCTATTCCTTAACAGGTAATATACTAAAAAAAAATCATGCTTTAATTTTAATATAATGGTGTAAAATTCATTCACCATAAAAGGCCTGCAGGGAAAAGTATTTCAATCAGGCAGATATTTATACATCCCTTAAATGCACAGCTCCCACCTATCTGCTGTCTGTCCCACCTAGTACAAGCAATTTCAAATCTTAAAAAGCATCTCTGACAAAGTAATGTCACACCCATTAAGGACGTGAAAAACAAAGTTCTGTAGAAGAGGTACAAGATAGAAAGAATAAGGGCTGAAGCTATGTGCTAACTGCAGAAATGGGAAAATCAGGCAAGTGTTAGCAGTTTAAAGAAGAGGATCCGTTCTGTTTTTGAAATGTCAAGTTTGTGGTCAGAAAGATCTATCTATGCCAGCAAGATAATATATTTCTTGAACAACACCCTTTTTCTGTTTGCTTTACACCATGAAATATATAAGGTAAAAGGTCAGAGTGGAAAGGGAAAGGAGCCACTTTCAGAGCAGCTGGGTATAACACAATGAGGTGGCCCCACACCACCATTAGCTGGCAGCAGGCCGGGCCTGACTCATCTTCCCTTCTCCCACAAACTGCTTCACTGTCAGCAGTAACTCTTTCCAAGAAGTGCCTGCTTTTCTAAATTTAAAACAACCATTCAAAACAGGTAGGGGTAGTTTAACCTATCAGTTCTTGGTTTTTTGTTCCTTGGGGAATAAAAGGAAAAAAAGACTTTCTAAAAACATGGACAGTTCTAAAGGTTCCTGAATATAAAACCACTCTTTTAAAAACAGTCTCAGATTTCTGGCTTTTACAGTTTAACTGAAGTGAATTTTCCTTCCATTCATTCTGATTTCCTACCCTCCTCCCACAATTTTATTAATACAATCTTACGTTGAGATATAATCCACATATCATAAAATTCACCCTTTTAGACTATACAGAGCAATGCTTTTCAGGATATTCACAAAGTAGTCATCCTTCTTTTTAAATGTAAGGAGCTAAATTAGGAATGTATATTTGTAACTTTATTTTGTCAGACATGATTCTTTTTTTAATATCACTTTCCAATGTAAAATATGGTCACATCGTTCTGCTTTCTTAGTTTTCCTACTTTGCTATTTTAAGTACAGCAGGATTATATTAATATATTAAAAAATCAAAGTTTGCAGGAATCATTTCCTATGTAAGAATGATTTATGACCAGTAATAGGTTGTAAGGCCAGGCTTGAAAATTTGTCTTGCATTGGGTTAGAAATTAAGTACAGTGATTTCATTTAGTTTATTGTGAGTGTAAAAGTTGCTCAGTTATGTCCAACTCTTTGCAACCCTATAGACTGTAGCCTCCCAGCTCTTCAGTGCATGGAATTCTCCAGGCAAGAATACTGGAGTGGGTAGCCATTTCCTTCTCTAGGGCATCTTCCTGACCCAGGGATGGAACCTGGGTCTCCTGCAGTGCAGGCAGATTCTTTACCATCTGAGCCACCAGGGAAGCCCCTTTAGTTTATATATTACAGATAAAAAAAGTGTTTTAAAGGTACTGTTACTGATCTTTATATAAAACTGAGAAAACACCAATTCCCCATATCAGGGGATATTATTATTACTGGATGGACTTTGAGAAAAGCTACACATACCCCAGACCAATCAAGGAACTCTGTGTTATAGCTGCTCTCAAGATGAAGCACACTGTTAAAACTTAGGTTAAACCAATCTGGTGAAAAAATGCATAACTTATTATATCTATGTCACTCCTTCAGAATTATGTGACATTAAAACAATATTTTTCTAATTCTCTTATGATTGCTTTAGATTAGTCTCAAACATGTGTTCTCAACAGAGGTAAGATTGCCCTCAAGGGAGCAAAACTTGGCTTCCAGGGGTCAAAGAAAAATTACTCTCTTTACACATAAAGCAAATATACATACAATCCATAAACAGAATCTTGGTATTAAAGTTTCACGGAAAGATCAATTACAAAAACATGTGTAAAAGACTTCTTACAGAAGGTGACTTAAAAAAAACAGTTGAGAAATACTGATCTCAAAGAAACTAAAACTCTAAATAAATACATTAAAACTTTGTCATTACACTTATCACTATCTTCTAAGATTAGAATGCTTACAGGATGGTTATTTCAGGGACAGATGTGACTCAAGATGGCAACCACCAATATTCCCCTTACACTGTACACAGATGGTGACTATTAGAGTTATAACAACTATAATTTTTTTCTCTCTCTTACATAGTCAAGTCTCCAAACATTAAAAGAAAACATTTTAAGCTGAGACTTTAGGCTTCTGACACCAGTAAAAGAAAGAATATGGACAAGCATTTAAGTAAGGATGGTGATTTTAATGACAGTTAAAAAGATGACACATTCTAAGAAAAGTAGCTGGGCTTTCAATATCAGACCACCCTGCTGCTTCTCATATTCTTTGATGAGCAATATCTGAAAAATTAAAATGGCAACAGAGAGTATATTCAAGTGGACGTTTCCTATAAAATGAGCTTTTGGGCAAATAAATCATACTGAAAATGTGCAGTTGTCTGCCAGGACAGCCATGGAAGTCAGAAAATTTCCTAACTGTATCACAAAGAATCCTCCATCCCTATTTAACTGCTCCAAAGTCTCTCTGTAAAGATACCCACAGACAGGTGTGTCAGGATAGTGAACGATGCCAAATAAAGCAGCATAATGAAGGGCTTCCATGGGAGTACGAGAGACTGAGGAAAGAATGTAAGAAATTACAGCGAAATCCTAAATATCAGAAGGGATCGACGGCAGTCATGATGGTGACTATATGGTAAGAAGAAAAAAGGGGGCGGGGCGGGGCGAGCAGGGGGCAATGCCAGAGCCAATTCTACCCAGAGAGTTATTCAAGTCTGGCTAGCTTAGCCCAGCTGAATTATAACTGAGTTCCCAATCTCACCAGCTGTCCTGGGCTATAAACCAGAGCTCCATTTAGCTATAAATGGCAGAAATTCCTGCCAAGTGATGACCTGACAGGATGTTTTTCCCCCAGTTCTATCAACTAGGGCTCTACTAGTGCAGCAAATCAGGATATTCTGGCCTGGGACATCAGCCCCAAAATCCTAAACTAGATGATCTGAGACTTTCCCTCTAGCCCAGCAACTGCTGGACAACATGTACTTCTCTGCCAGAGAAGTTCTAACAAAGCCCAGACGGAATTAGGTAGCTAGGTGCGAACACTGTAGTTCTGGAATGTCGGCTCTAACACAGGGACCGTGTTTCCTGCACACTGCTAGAGGTTTGTCAAATCAGGAAGGAAAGGCGAGTGACCAGAATATGAACTACATTTGGAGAGTTTTTAGGATTTGAGGATTTAAAAATTATTTGTATTTATGCTGATGACTGGTTCACTTGAAAGATGAAAAAAAATGTTTGCTAATTCCTGGACCGTCAACAGCACTCATTTTCAACTCCCAAATGAGACTGTGAAATCATGATGGACTGGGATCTGGTTCTTCCATCCTGGAATAAAAAGGAAATTTGCACTAAAAATGTCCTTTTAAGCAGCAAAGGTGATTAACAGTGAAGACAATATATAAAACAGTCTTCACTCTTCAGCTTAATTTGACAGGTACTTTACTAAGTTCCTATAACACACGGGTTATAAAATGTATTAAAAATGTACAAAAAATGTATATAAATGTCAAAAATGTATTAGGTAATTTTAGAGGCTCCCTTTTTAAAAAAATGAATCTAACTTTCACTAAAAGTTTTTCCTATAAAAAGATCATTTTTTACAATTATTAAAAAAAAAAAAACCTGGATGGAAATGTAAAACATAAAGCAAAAACACTAAGACTCTATTGCTGGCTGCTATGCACTTAACTGTGTCCTCCTCAAAAGTTCATATGTTGAAGCCCTAACCTGCAATGTGATGGTATTTGGAGATGGACCTTTGGAAGGTATTTAGGATTAGACGAAGTCAGGAAGGTGGGGTCCTCATGATGGGATTAGTGCCCTTATAAGAAGAGACTGGAGAAGGCAATGGCACCCCACTCCAGTACTCTTGCCTGGAAAATCCCGTGGATGGAGGAGCCCAGTAGGCTGCAGTCCATGGGGTCGCTCACAGTCAGACAGGACTGAGCTACTTCACTTCCACTTTTTACCTTCATGCATTGGAGAAGGAAATGGCAACCCACTCCAGTATTCTTGCCTGGAGAATCCCAGGGACAGGGGAGCCTGGTGGGCTGCCGTCTATGGGGTCGCACACAGTCGGACACGACTGAAGCGACTTAGCAGCAGTAGCAGCAGCAAGAAGAGACCAGAAAGCTGCTTTCCGTCTCTCTCCATCATGTAAGGACAAAGCAAGAAGATGGATATCTGCAAGCCAGAAAGGGGGCCCTCATGAGGAAGTAAACCAAATGACACCTTGGTCTCAGACTTCCCAGCTTCCAACACTGTGAGAAATAAATGGCTGTTGAGTAAGCCACCCAGGTTTTGCTATTTTACTACAGCAGCCCAACCAGCCTTAACTGCTTAACCAACTAACACACCCAACATACACAAGACAATGTCCTGGCAGTGGTTACTTCCAGGAAGCTTAGGTAGAAACTCTATGGAACTCTGATCATGATGATTAGAAGGTCACACTCGTCTAGTGTTTTGTTCCTACCTCATCTCATAGAACTTTATTTCATTGTTCCTCAGTTCTAAGTTGGTTATTAAGAAGAGATATGAGGCACTTCTAAGGCCAATTAATTAAAAAGTAGTAATATCTAAAGTAAAATCCATTTCTTCTAACCCTTGGAGACCGCTCTTAGCATATTCAAAGAACTATTTTGAACTGAGCAAGTTTGAGCCAATCTACTATTTATCATTAATGTAAAAGTTCTCAAACTTTAACGTGTAAGAATCACAAGGGAGTTCCTCTAAAAATGCAGATTCTGTGGGTCTCTGGACAAAGGAATCTACATTTTAAACAGACATCTCAGATGACTGATGAGTGGTGTGCAACTGCACTTGAGATCAACGGTTGCTCTACCATTACTTAGAAAATAGCCTCTGCACAGAGATATACTTTGCTTTACAACAGAGAAATAGTCTTAAAAATTGTAACCAAATTGGATTTTTAAACCAAATTCTGTTTTCCCACAAGATGACTTTAAAACTTTAAAGACACTTTATTCATCCTGAGAGGTGGGAGCGGTTTCACCTTCCTCAAGAGGTCAAATTCCATGCTCTTCCTTTTCTCGCCTCCCCTTCAGTAAAGATTTAATAATTTAGGAATTCATTCAAAGGAGCCTCATCATATAGTCCATGTCTCCTCAATTTATCCATTTTATTCATTGAGAATGCCAGTCTTTTAAAAATCATTGATTTGTAAATTATATCTTTGAAAACAAACCTTGAAAATGCAGACTATCTCTTTAGAAAGGTAAATGAATTTAGGAAAAAATAGTTTTAAAGAGAATTTCCTACAGTAGGTTTTACCTCAAGGTACTAGCTACAACAGTGTAAGATAAATGCTTCTTCAAAAGAAAGTATCAACTGTGAGTAAAGTGTTCCATTAAAGTTTAACTCTATACCAAAAAAGTTCACACTTAAGGAAATACTTCTTCTAAGTAATGCGTATTTGATACAAGAGATTGTAAAACAGGAGATTTTTATTATCCCTTTCAGAGAAAGGAGGAACATTTTTTAAAGCATTCATGGACAACCAACAAACACCAAATAAAAAATGTCATTTTTAGTACCATAGGTATTTGAGCAAAGTACATACAGTCCTAGACTGAAGATGGCAAACTATATTCTAGACTCAGTTTTGCCACAAAAAAGCCAGGAGCCCTCTGAGTCTAAACAACCTCTCTGGGTCTGAATTTAATTTTAAAAATAAAAGTAACTCTTTGATTCCAGTAGATTAATAAACTCTGACGTATTTACATGAAAAAGCATTGTGTCATGTGATGCCTGTAACGTGCTTGATCAAATGACATTGTTAAAATGTAACTGGAAACTTGACGTTGTGATTAACTTACTATCCTGGTAGCCATCAGGTACCTCTCATTGTACTTTTCTTTTTTGAAAAACTGAATACTTTGATCATCTAAATTTTCACATACTGAGTTTTCTTAAAGGAAAATACATATGTAACACAATCTGTTTTTGCAAAAGAAAATAAAGTATTTTTGGTCCTCCTTTCCAATCCATTGTCATTACAGACTTCTTGGGAGAGGGGGAACAGCAAAACACCTTTAATTAACTGCTGGAACATTAGTGTCACAGAAACTACATCACAGAAATACTACTACTTTCGTAAAATGTTCAGAGATATACTGCTGAGATTATCTTCAATACCAACTTCCTTCTGTCTGCTCTCAAACGCATTAGAGCAAACATTTTCAATTTTAGCAAATATTAAAATAAGTTCACCACTTATTCTTGTTTTTAACGGAATATACCGAGGGCAAAAAATTCCCCCCAAATCCAACAGGAATCAACACACGCATTTGGCAATTGTAAGAAGGTTGGGATGCACAGACATCTTGGTCAAAATAAATAAACTTTCCAGGATCTTTATTTACCGACTTGAGAAACATAGGCTTGGAAACAGCCAGCTAACTTCGTTCCCAACTTGGCATCTTAGAGAACCCTCCGTTTACAAAACACACAGGGACCTCAGAGCCTCCCAGCCCAGAATTGGCCAGGGGAGCACACGCCCATCGGCCCTGCCTGGAGAGGAAACAATGGGAGAGGCGCGAAGGAGCTAGCCCGGCGCCCCGG
>NW_011495022.1:5777248-5836453 GCF_000754665.1 Bison bison bison | reverse complement strand
AGCCTGGCAGCAGCAGGGGCGGGGTGTGTTTTAGCTGAAATCCCAGGTTTTTCCTTGAATGGGATTTGTGGAGACGCAGAAAAAAGCTGTTACTCGAAAGAAGTCCCTGAAGGATGCTCCATGAATACAAGGACCCAGCCAGGGTCATCTGAGGATCGGGTTCGTGTGAGGATATTCCTTTCCCCTGGAGCCCTTGACCTGAAGCTGCAGGACCCAGGAAAGGAGCCTGGAGTCAAAACGGTGGCACTAAATGTTGCTTTCCCCTCCATTTGGACTTAGGAGACACTAAGAGTAGTTCTGGTCAGATTATCATATGTGAGGAAACAGGAGTCGGTTAAAAAGCATCTGGGAATACATAAAATAGTTTGCTATAAGCGTTTAAACCTAATTTTCTTCTTTTTACTTTACACCTCTTTGATATTGTCTGGGGTGGGGGTGGGGTGGGAATCAACATTTCTCACCGACTGGCACTTCTTTACCACAAAAGATTCTTCCCCTGAGCTTTTTGCATTTATCTGATAATCACTGGCAACATCCTTCTGTGATATTCTCTGATCGCCTCTGTCTTTGCCTTAATTAAGGAGAAGCCATATAACGCCTTGAGATTATCATCCAAAAGATGTTCGTGAAAAGCTGAGTTATGATGGCTTTTTGTCGTTTTCATGTAATGTATTCAAGAATTCAGTAGTCTCTAGTTGCTATACTTGTTTCTTTTTTGTTTTAATCCTCCTTTTTTCTTGCTTCTCTGCTTAGGGATTTGATACTATTTCAATATCTAATCATGTAAGATTTTCTCTTTGGTTCTCATTTCTTCCTGGCTTTCAGTTCCCAGTTCCTCAGATTCCCTAATATCATTTTCCTTTTTACTTTAGAACTAATTAT
Source organism: Bison bison bison (assembly GCF_000754665.1). Lineage (NCBI taxonomy): Eukaryota > Metazoa > Chordata > Mammalia > Artiodactyla > Bovidae > Bison > Bison bison. The sequence continues at coordinate 5,835,571 of NW_011495022.1, read as the reverse complement.
TTTAAGAATATTATATAAATATTTTTAATTTATCCTGAGGATCAAAATCATTATAAAAATGAAAATTACTCCTTCAAATAGAACCACAGTTAATTCATCATCCTTTCACAGCAGACTCAAAGATCAGAAGAAAAAGAAAAGCAGGTTGGAAGGAGGAGCCAGCCTTTTGTTTCGTATCAGTTAACTCAAGAAAAAAGAAATTGTAAAATAATCCAACATCAGTGGGCAAATATTTAAGATGCTATAGGCTTAAAATTTTCTGATGTAATCAAATGGCTCTCCTTTAGCCACTAATATTAACATAAATCTTGAAATCTCCAGAATTTTAAATCTTTAATGAAAAGGACTCGATTTTGAACAGGCTTTCTGCTCATGAAAAATTACAAGCACACAGTTCATGAAGATAAATGAGAAACTCAAGAAGGCTTTGTGGGACAGATTTTAGAACTGGGTAAAGATTGCTGTGAACCTGCTCACACAACTGGATAAAGCAGGATCTAAAGACACCTTTTACTCTCTCAATCAGAAGTCCCCAAACTTTGGGGGTCCTAATTTCCTTTTGAGTCTCTAATAGAAATACTGTCTCCCTAGAAAAATATTTATGTACATACAAACACTCACCAGAATTTTTTCACACAATTTCGGGGAGATTACGAAGGCTTCCCTGGTGGTTCAAACGGCAAAGAATCTGCCTGCAATGCAGGAGACCTGGGTTTGATCCCTAGGTCAGGAAGATCCTTTGGAGGAGGAAACAGAAACCCACTCCAGTATTCCTGCCTGGAGAATTCCGGGATAGAGGACCCTGGCGGGCTGCAGTCCATAGGGTTGCGAAGAGTCGGACACGACTGAGCGACCAACGCACCAGGGGGATTACAGACTGTTGAGGGAACTAAGGTTAACTCCAGATATATTTTGTAATCTAGGAAAGTTTTTGCCTTTATAATTAAACTGTTTTAAAATGTCCCTTTCACATAGAAGCATGGAATATTGAACAGAGAAGGACCAAGATCCCCCAATACACAGATAAGGAATCTGAGGGTGCACTGGTCACAAGGTGTCCAAATTGATACACTTGTAATGTGGCAGAATTAATTGGAAAAATCTTAGACATCTGCTCTTCTCCCTGACCACCTCCCTCACTCTCCATTCCCCCACCAATTTAAATGGTACGTGGTTTGAGTTTAAAAAGAAAAACCTGTTTAGTATTAGAAGCAGAGTTGCAAGGGGGGTGTGTTTTGTCCTTAGCCATTTTGTATGTTTGAGTCTTCTTGTAGTTTGGGAAGCTGAATTCTATTCAAAAGAATCTTTCTTCACAAGCTCTTCAGCTCAGAACTGTGCGTCCAATAAGGCCGAGAGTAAACGTGTTTTGTTTTGTTTTTTTCTCCTCTTTGTTAAGCTCTCTTTGAGAGGTAACAGAGCATCAAGGTTTTGATGCTACAGCTCAGCTTGTTGGTAATTCTCTCCATGCTTTGGAGTGATATCCTAGGGGTGAGTCAGAAATTAACTGTCCTGTGCTCAGACTTAACCCTCCCATTGTATAGACAAGCCTTGGTTACTGGACCAGCTTTGTACTCACTAAGGATGGCTGATCACAGCTGAATCTTAGTGACAGACAGCTTGACTCAGGTGAAAACTATCTTCCCCTCCCCTTCCTCTTTTCCATACAGGTCTTAGCGCCTCCCCCCTCCGCCCCCCCGACCCAAAACAGACACGCACCACAAGATGTTTTTAGGATATTGTACTACTTTAAACAATACAGCTGAGTGTTGCCGTGTTTCCCTTTTTAAGCATCTAGCTTTCCATAAGTCCTTTGACTTCCTAATGGTTTGATGCTCTAACAAAATGCTCTCTATACTTTATCCAAGTGTTATGTCTTGAAAATAGTATTCATTTTTATAATGTCCTATTATCTGATAAGGAATAGAGTATGTTTCTTTTCTCACTTAGCTGGAAACTAAGCAATAGCCTTTCTGCTACAAATTCAATGTAAGGAAGGGCGTTAACCACTTGGGGTGATTATTATGGGTGGGGACTTAGATTGTTTATTAAAAGGGCAAAAATGAATTGACTTTTGAGAACATTTATGTTTTCATTCAAAGATTTAATTTTGTGCTTAACACATAAGCACCTAGAAGGGCCAGATTTGTTTGTTCTGTTACTAAATAGTTGTTCGATTTTTAGACCAATATTCTACTCTTTCTGGTTCTTACCTTTCTCATTTGTAAAATAAAGGAATGGGACTAAGTTATCCCTAATGTTCCTTCTAGGTTTGGTTGTCATTCTGTGATATTTTAAAATATTTAAATCAACTGGATTATGGATAAAACAGAAGACGACTTTTATTTGAATGTTCGATATATTCAAAGTGTTGGTATATCTAGTAAATTTAAGTATCTTATGTTACAGTTTCATAAATATCTAGTGTGACTAAGAAGTCATACTTGGTTAAAGCATTGATATGTGATTTCATCTGCAGTATGCTATACTGGTGTATTTATTGTATAGAGAGCAACCTTTTTTTCAGATTTAACAAGACTGAAATTAAGAGTGCACTGAACAATCCATTTCAACTGTACTAAAAACCGTTTTCTCATTTTTATTTGTTCTGTTGACTAAACAAAACTTAGAAAACCCTTTGAGTTTTTTTCCTACGTTTTAAACTAATGACTTATCACAAGTGTTTTGGGTTTTCATTTTGTTACTCATTTAGCTTCGTTCCCATTGGTAAACATTGATTCGTTTCTCAGTTTGAATGAAGCAGAAATTAATGAGGCAGTTTCTGCCTCACAATCACAAGTTAAAATTATAGCACTTTATCATGTCAGCACAGCTCTAAACACTAGGAGTACCAGTGGTATTAGCACAGTTCCCAAAATAGTGCAGAATGTTTGCCGTTGAACAAAAATATCACAGGGTGTATTTCTGCGAATGTGATAGAAAATTCGATTCTTCAGTTATACTGATAAAGGTTCAAATTATTTATTTAAAATATTCACAATATGTAACATTCTCTCCTATGTTCGTTACCAGTTGAAGTATTTTTTTCCACAGTGTGAATTTACTTCAAGTATATTTGGTCTGTTTTTAATAATGTTTTCCTAAATACTTAATCTAGATGAGTCTCCCCACCCTCCTTTTCTCTGAGGCTTACCTGATGTTTGTGTGGCATTTTATGATTCATAAATAGCACTTTCACTGGACAAAGCCGTTTGCTTTATAATGGAGGCAGCATTTACTTTGAACTTAGGGATTTAGACCATGAAACTATTTAGTGGGGGGAAGAAAAGAATATTTATGTCATCAGCTGTTAAATTGGCCTTCAAGCTTAGATTATTCATATTAATGTTTAGGGGAGTTAATTGTATTCTATTGACCACCAGAGGGTGCCTAAATTATATCCATAGGACCAATTTTGGATCTTAGAAATCAAATTTGAAAAACACATTAAAATCCTTAAGAACTGTTCTCCTTCATAGTGCTTCTTATAGTAGCAGAAGATAAATCCCACCAAAATTATACTAAAAGGAGAGGTGGCTGTTGGCTGGTTGGGCACCAATTTGTAATTGCATATTACTGACAAACTGCACATTTCTGAGCAGTTCTTGCTTAGTTTTTATCATATCACCTCCAAAGTTATAGAAGGGCTGTGTGTGTGTGTGAGCGTAGAGGTATAAAGAGAGAGGAAATTGAAATTCAAAAGCAGAATGAAAAGGTTTTCTATCCCTGACCCAAGATAATGGATTTCTTGTTAATTGCTCAGCTTGAAGAGGAAGTTTTAGTGCAGTACATGATGGGATCACAGGTATTACTATGAACTCTAGGTCAGAATCTTCTGAATGTCATACGTCCTATTTGTAAAATTTTGTGGTATAATTTATTTTGACAAGTCAAAATGACCACTGGTTTTGAGTGATCAGGGAAAAAGGGTAAAAGAGTTCTGTTTTTAATTTGTTTTGAATACACGTTTAAAATAATACTTATTTCCTGGTAAATAGTATAGCAGATCTTCTGGAAATTTTTTTGTAGGTTTAAAAATCAAATACATTTTCAAATACACGCAAGACAAAAGTACAGCGATTATGGCTGCTCTCAAGTAAAAGTTTTTGTTCTGAACTATAATCATGTTATAGTACTTTAAGCCAACATTTCCATTTGTGTGTATTTTTCTGAGGTCACCAGGCATATCTAATGCAGAGTGTAGCTAAATGTCTATTTGACTTGAGCAGTTGGATTGCTGCCAGATTTTGTTTCCAAGAGGGTATAAGAAGGTTTGGCTACAAATCAATTCTCCCTAACATGGCCATGGTTTTCCAGTTAATGTGGGTGTCTACAATAAGATGACTTACTCAAGCTGAATACATTGTAAGTTATAAATCAGCAAAATAGCTATGAACTCTGGGTGAGAATTACCCAGTCTCTAATTAAGCAACAGAGCTGAAACACAGGGAAGTGTATTTCCATGATTGAAAACAATCTGGGTTTAAATTTTATCTATCCCTGTGATGGATTTTTCATAAAATTCCTTTGTATATTGTTGTAAAATAGAACTTGTATCGGACATTTAGGACAATGTGCCATTTGGAATTTATCCATCCATCCTTCATCCAATCAACAAATATTTACTGAGTACCTGTGATATAACAGGCATTGTGCTAGATGCTGGCAAAGGGCAATGATGTATCAAACATGTATCCAGATCTTTGAAAATCTGCAGCTCCTGGGGATAAGACTTATAAATGGAACAATGAAAGAGCCACAAGAGGGGCACAGATTAAATACCCTGGGAATTCAGAAGAAAGATTATTTCCAGCTCATGAAATGCATGAAGGCTTCATGAGGAATGAAGCTTTGAGGTATGGATGGGAATTAGGCAACCAGAAAAGAGAAAGGGAGAGGTGAGGATTAGATAAGAGGAAAGAGGTAGGCAATTGTAAAAGAAGAATGGCAGGCAGGGCAGTTTAGCTTCAGCAAGGACTCAGGGGAGAAGAGGCTGGACATGCTGGTGGGGGACATATGTTATAGGATATCCACCTTATACTACACAGGAACACTTCTTAAAACTCCCTTTCCTCTATTCTGGTCTGAGCCCACAGCTATTCTGCAGCCAAGCACCCTCATACCTCCCAAATTCTCTCCCCTACCTCAGCCTTAATGGCCTTTCTGTGCTCTCCCCACCCCTATTTTCTGTTATGCAAATTGATCTCTCTGGCTTCTGTTTATTTTCCTTAACTTTTGACTGGTACCTAAATTCTTCATTATACAGGGAATTCAGAAACTGGCCCAGCACGCAAATAATCTACATCACTGCCTTCTTGCCTTTCAGTTCTAGTCTTTCTCTGTGCTTCATCTCAATTCTGCACCACACACACACACAAAAAAAGCATAGAAGGGCTTCCTTGGTGACTCAGTGGTAAAGAACTGCCTGCCAATGTAGGAGATGTGGGTTCAATCCCTGCTCCAGGAAGATTCCACATGCCACAGAGCAACTAATGCGGTGCGCCATTATTATAGAGCCAGGGAACCGCAACTACTGAAGCCCGCATGCCCTTAGAGCCCATGCTTTTAGAGCCACCGCAATGAGAAGCCCGGACTGACTGCAACTAGAGAAAAGCCCATGCAGCAACAAAGACCCAGCACAGCCAATAAATAAATTTAAAAAATTAAAGAAAAAGCATATAAATCTGGCCTTTTCATTAGAAGATGAGACAGTAAGACAAAATTCTAATAAATTTTGTCCAGTGCTTAAAATGAGTATACCAGCAGCTGTGTGAAATACTTTTAATGTACATTTTCTCATTTAAACCTCACAGAAACCACATGGGATAGAATCTTGGAATCCAGGACTCCCGATTCAGAACTCCAGTGCTGGGTAACTGGAGCACCTCTCTCTATAAAAAGGTTTAGCCACAGACATATTTTGATCATTGGTATATTAATGTACATTGCCAATGCAGGAGATGCAAGAGATGAGGATTCAAATCCCTGGGTCTGGAAGATTCCCCTGGAGAAGGAAATGGCACCCCACTCCAGTATTCTTGCCTGAAAAAATCCCATGGACAGAGGAGTCTGATGGGCTACAGTCCAAAGGGTCACAAAGAGTCAGACATGACTGAGCAACCAAGCAGACACACATACACCAGGAGCTCAGATATACAGAGTTGGAATCCAATTGATGAAGGAAACTACAAGTATTTACGAAACACCTATTATGAACTCAATATTTTGCAGTGTTTTTGATAGAAATGTTTATAATGTGCTTGCGGCAGACCAAATGAAAGCAATATCATTGAACAAGTGTGGGTGTGCCAAGTTCACTTCAGTCGTGTCCGACTCTTTGTGACCCCACGGACTGCAGCCCACCAGGCTCCTCTGTCCCTGGGATTCTCCAGCCAAGAATACTAGAGTGGGTTGCCATGTTCTTCTCCGGGGGGTCTTCCCCAACCAGGAATTGAACCCAGGTCTTCTACATTGCAGGAAGATTCTTTACCCTCTGAGCCAAGTGGGGTTAAATTTTTTTTAAATGCTGGAGGTGATTGGTCTTGTAGCTCTTGCCATCACATCTCTCAGGATAATGGTGACTAGAGGGGAGACAGCTGGCTAAGCAGGAGAGAGAGGAAGGGGAAGAGGTCCTTAGAACTTGCCTGTCATGGGACCATTAGGCCCACCATCAGTGCCCAGACAGTGCTCACCCAGGAATTGCAAGGGGTCAAAATATAATAAGTTCTTCAGTAGATGAGTACCAGGCTGAAATTTATTTTACTGACAAGATTTAAAAATTCCAACCTGAGATGGAATAACTAACTTCCTGTTGAGTGTAGATTGTAGCAATGAGTGACTTTGTTAATACTCCCCATATTCTGGGCTTGGGTTAGCTGATTCCTAGGCTTTAAAAACACTGGAAGTGCCCAGTACCTTTTAAGCTGTTAAGGGAAACCCGCTGTCTTAGGGTATGTCTTCCTGTGTTTCCTGTGTTTCTTCTGAGGAACAATGCAAATTGGAGAGAGATAACCTCCAGAGACAGGGTAAAATAAAGTGCTAGTTTTAACAAAGAGAAGAAAACATCCAGAAAGTGCAAGAGCTCTCATATCCGGTCTTCACTCAGCCTGGCCCTGCCTCTGTGTTCTCCACCCCTTTCCAGTCTCCAGCACTAAGATTAGTTCATCCCTCTAATTTCAATCAAAGTCTCCCTTGAGTCCCAAAAGCCTTTCCTCCCGAAACTATGATGGGAAACATTAGATTTCGTACCATTCAACCTGCATTTTATCCCATTACTTAATGTGACAAAATGACTAATTGATTTCTCCAGGTGCTTTTTCCTTTTTTTTTATTTTAACAATATAATCTCCTTCAGGGAAGAGTGATGTTTGCTGTCTTACTGTAATCAGGGTCAGACATCTCTGAGAGTGAGGGGGTCAGGTCGGATGGTGTGCACATTCCCCACGGTGTAGACCCTCAGGACCTAGAATCTGTCCCCTTCTTTTTCTTCCCCCAAAGTTGGGAGTTAGAATTTAGTTTAATTGAAAATATTTAATGCCAGTTCTTCTTTAGGCCCTCCCATTAGTTTTCAAGCCTGTGCATCCCGTGGCAGTATAGGGATATGCTAATACAGATACTTGGTTAAAGCAGAACCTGTGTATATATATATACACACATATACATGTATTGATATATATAGACATATATGTATTATATATGGAGAAGGAAATGGCAACCCACTCCAGTGTTCTTGCCTGGAGAATCCCAGGGACGGGAGAGCCTGGTGGGCTGCCGTCTATGGGGTCGCACAGAGTCGGACGCTACTGAAGCGACTCAGCAGCGGCAGCAGACATACATGTGTTATATATAGTGTTAAAATATATAATGATATGTTAAATACATAATAGTAATACATATAATGATATATTGATACAACATAGACATACAATGAAATTGTTCAGCTGAAATCCCAAAACAGTCATTTAAACTGAAATTCTTTATGAAGTCATCCCAACCAGAAGTAATAATTCTTTAACTCCCAGAGAACTTGTGCTTTAAGTTCAAGTATGGGTCTAAAATCACTCTACATTTTTTATAATTATTTGAGTATAAATATATGCAAATACATAAAATATGTGAGGTAGGGTGAGGTGTTAGTCACTCAGTCAGGTCCAACTCTTTGTGACTGCATGGACTGTAGCCCACCAGGCTCCTCTGTCCATGTAATTCTCCAGGCAAGAATACTGGAATGGGTTGCCATGCCTTTCTCCAGGGTATCTTCCTGACCCAGGGACTGAGCACAGGTCTCCTACATTGCAGGCAGATTCTTCACCACTGAGCCACCAGGGAAGCCCCATTAAATATGTACTTGTGTGTGTGTGTGTATATACATATACATATATATGTATATATATTTGTAAGTAATACACAGACAGACACACATATTCTACCTCTCTACCCACTGGATCCTTAGCTTAAAGTAGGGTTCTGTTGTGTTTTTCTTTATATTTCCCAGCACATAGATGCTCAGCAAAAGTCAGTTGCATATATTAATGTAAATATAAAAGCTAATTCAGTGATTTCAAATAGTCTGTCTCCATGATGAACCGCCCAGTGTGGAGCATGCTAGGATATTGATAACCTTCTGGCTGATAGTTTACATTGCCCTGCTCCACCCTGTATTTTGGCAAAAGCAAGTGGAAGGTCTTGTTTAAAGTTTGCACTTACAACTTGGACTCATCATAGAGGGTTAGGGAGCACCAGGATGTCAGAAGATTACTTGTAACTGCTGAATATTTGGCCTTTCCATGTTTCATTTCTGTGCAATTCAGTGCAATAAGCTTTGCAAAGTCAAGCTGGTCTTTCACACCAGTTCTCAGAAAATCTCACCTTATATGAAGTCTTTCTATGCCCTATACCTGGTGGCCCTTTTTGTACAGAGGACCAGAGCCAGATGCCTATGTTTTCCTTTTAAAAAATATTCCAATTACAAAAATATTATTTTTCTACACATAACAATTACAAAGATATATATGCAAAAAGAAAAAGAGTAAAGAGAAACCATTCTTAATTCCACTAGCAAAAAATAGCTACAGTTAACATTTTAGTTTATATCCTTTGAATAATTTTTTCTCTGGCTTTACAGATGTGGCGGGCTTCCCTGATAGCTCAGTTGGTAAAGAATCTGCCTGCAATGCAGGAGACCCCAGTTTGATTCCTAGGTCGGGAAGATTTGCTAGAGAAGGGATAGGCTACCCACTCCAGTATCCTTGGGCTTCCATTGTGGTTCAGCTGATAAAGAATCCGCCTGCAATGTAGGAGATCTGGGTTTGATCCCTGAGCTGGGAAGATCCCCTGGAGAAGGGATAGGCTACCCACTCCAGCATTCTGGTCTGAAGAATTCTATGGGGTTGCAGAGTCAGACATGATTGAGAGGCTTCCACTTTCATTTATAGATGTGGCACATGCAAGCATGGATTTTCCCCTTTCTCTGTCCTTGAATCCCAATGGTTATAACATGTTAGTACTGTGAGATTTTACCCTCTACCATAGTTATTTGGTAGATCTGTGGATGAACACTGACCCAAGCTGGGTCATTCAGAATTTCTCTGTCTCTGAGGATGAAGCTAAAATGTTTAAATTAGGGGCTGTTGGAAATCATCTTTGACTGTGAGGAACAAGAAACAGAAAACAATCTAGTGTGAACGAGTTGAATTAAAAAATAAGAGAGAAGCCCTGACAGCATTAAAGAATCTAGCCCAATTATTCTTTGTCTTAGAAGAACACACACTTTAAGTTCTGTAAGTAGAGTAGATGTTGGGGTGTCCTACCCATATCCTCCCCATCAGGAGTGAAGTATCCATTCCCCTGGAGGCCAGGAATGTCTGTTGCTGATGGCTCACAGCTGAGTTGATCCCAGGACCTGCCCTTGGACCGAAAGAGCTGTTTGGACTAATGTCACACACCTTCTCCACATAGGGGCAGCCTACATCCAATGATTGGTTGATATGTGGGTATAAAGGCCTGGGCTCCTGGCCTCAATATTTGGGCGACTCCAAAGCTCTCCATGGCATTGATTATAACATCTCAATTTAACCTTGCCCTCTGTCCAATTCTTCTTTCTTCACTCTCTTACACTTATTGATTTAAAGAGGGTCATCTGTTAAACTTTCTGCATGCAAATCCCTATCTCCATGTTTCCTGGGGAGCCAGACTAAAGACAGTGGGAGTGGCAGAGATACCTAAACATTCCACATAATGCATTCTCCCTTTTACCCTTGTTATAAGTCCTTCCACCATTATTATCTGGCCTAGAACATGTGGTTTCTTGGTTTTTGCAACCAAAAAGGTTCTAACTAGTATATTATTTCCTTATGATAATTTTCTGGAAGTAAAGTCAATGTTACACCAGAGATACAGATTTGTAAGAATTTTGATTCTTATTGCCACATCATCCTTCAGAAACTCGTACCACTTTACATTCTCATCAGTAGTTCATGGAAGCAATCTTCCCAGATGCTGCACAACACTGATATTATTCTCTTTTTATTCATTTATTCAACATTTGTTTATTGAGTGGCTGCTGTGTGCCTGCCTATGTACTGAAGGCTGGGGATAAATCACTGCCTTCATGAAGCTTGCATTCTTGGTATGAAAAGATAGCCAATTAACAATTAAGTGAGAAAGCTTTATTCCACAAAGTGGTTAAATACTATAGAGACATATAAAACAGGAGGAAGAGGCAGGGTGTCCATTTCAAGCACAGTGGCCAGGGAAGCCATCCAATGAGATGGTGACTTTTCAGCAAAGGCTTGGAGGAGGTGAAGGAGCAGCCATGGAGATATCTAGGGAAAGAGCATTTTTGGCAGAGGGAGCACCAAGTTCTGGAGGTTGGATAACGCACGTACATTCAAACAGCACCAACCAGGCCAGAGACTGGAGTAGGGAAGTGGGGGAGGCAAAGGGAAGAGTGAGAAGAGAGGTGGTTACTGAGGAAATGGGGGCTGCTACATTGTCCCAGGGATTGTGGCTTTCTCTAGACAAGATGGAGAGATTGGAGCACAGGAGTGACATATTCCAACTTATAATTCAAAAGATGCCTTCTGTACCACACTAAAGGGAAGTCTGCGTACCACAATGGAAGATCCCTAGTGTCGCAACTAAGACCCAGTGCAGCCAAAAATAAATAAAATATTTTTTAGAAAAGGCACCTTCTGGCTGCTGTGTTAAAGAAAGACTCCAGCAGCCCCCTCAACCCACCATCCTCAGGGAATATGGTACAGGACCCCCAGTGAACGCCTAAAACTGTGGATAGTACTGAATCCTAAATGTACTGTGTCTTCTTCTATCCATACATACCTAGGATAAAATTTAATTCATAAATTAGGCATACTCAGAGATTAACAATACCAATCGTAAACTAGAACAATGATAAAAATGTACTCTAGTGAAGTTATGTAAATGAGGTCCACATCCCCAAATATCTTACCACAAGAATGAATTCAATGCCTTTCCCATCTTAACAAGCACTGATCATGCACTGTGGCTGTAATTCTGCAGTTTGAGGTGAGACTTATGCAAAACTAGCATAATTCTCTTTTTCCTTCTTACCTCAGTACAACTTTTTTCTTTCTTTTAAGTTGAGAACTTTCACCTTTTCACTTAAAGAAAATGGGAGGCCAGTCAGGAGACTTTGTCTAACTGCTGGACCAAAAACAGTATTTCATTGCGGTTTCTTTTGCACTTGAAGATTTTACATATAAGGTGATTGTTTCTATTTCTTTTATTGGAAATGGCCTATTTTAAAGAACTTTGCTGATGCTTCTATTAGCATTGTACCTTTTGTTATGGTTTTCAGTGATATCGAGAATGTAGCTCTTTGCATATATGTGTAGTTCTCGGTCCAGAGTTATTCTTTTCTTTAATCCTGTTTGTGTTTTTTAATTTTTATGAGGACAGATTTTAAAATAACTTTTCTTTTAGGAACTTTGCTTGTGATATAATATTAGAAGTATTTTGCCAAGATTATTGCTTCAGGCTTTTTTGTTTGAAAGCACAGGGAGCTGGCTTAATTGAAGGAAAACTCAATGCAATATTTGTGATTTAAACTGGAACCTGGAGATAGGAGATTTAACAAGGCTACATGAGATTCTGGAACTGGAAACTAAAACCTTACCTGTCACCAAAGCATCATTTCCATTTCTCTGAGTTTTCCTGTTCTCTGCTCTCTGCCTATCTCTAAGAATGTGCTTCATTCTTCTCTGAGAAATGGTTTATCCACTGTGGCCACCCAAGTTTGAGCACCACTGACATGTAGACTAGTATCTCTGTGCTCCAGTTTCAACTCATAGGAAAGAGAAGCTAATTCACACAGTCCATTCAGTAGTAGATTGGTCTATCTCCCTACCCCTACTGCCGCATGACAAATAAGCTATGTCCAGGGAGTGGTGGAGTCACCAGCTATACGGGGCTTATCCTGAGGTGGGCACATGGAGAAAGGGCATTCTCAAATGGGAATAGAGGCACATGCATGGAGCACACCACGAAAGAAGTATAATGCACATTCATCCAAATTTCATTCTCCTACTTTCATGGTTTAAAATTTTCCATACATCCAAAATCAATTTTTATGGAAGATATACTTTAGAAATATCACTTTATTTTATATTTTGTTGCAAAAGATTAGCCAGTTGTCCCCAAATTTTGATAGAAAAGTTGGATTTGTGTCAGAAACGCTATTGATATGAGCCAGATGTCTTATATCTTGAATTGCTTAAAGTAATTTGACTATTGCTATTTAAATATTATTTATCTAATTGTTTGAAATTCCTCTTGGTATATCAGTGTCAATTATGCCTCAGTATGTGCTTTGTGCTCAGTTGTGTCCAACTCTGTGACCCCATGGACTGTAACCTGCCAGGCTCCTCTGTTGATGGGATTTATCAGGCAAGAATACTGGAATGGATTCCCATTTCCTTCTCCCAGGGATCTTCCCAACCCAGGGATTGAACCCGTGTCTCCTATGTCTCCTGCATTGCGGGCAGATTCTTGAGCCTGCAGAGCTCAACCTGCTGAGCCATCAGGAAAGCCCTTTATATGTTTGTTTGTTGTTGTTGTTCTTTACCAATTAAAAAAAAAGCCAAAGAATAGAATCAGACCAACATGATTACCTTATGGTTGAATGACACAAGAAAGATGAGAGTCACCACCAGCCCACCATGTTTGAGGAATTCTTTTATAGATCTTGGTGGAAAGACAGTTGAATTCACCACAGAGAAGCAGTTATAGTGGGAAGTGATAGGGAAGATGCTTGTCAGTTAATCTCATGCTGCTGGGATCCCTGAAGGTGCCCTAGCTCTTCTTGCTGGTGAGCCTCATTCCTCCATTCACTTTACGATTCTAAAAGCCACCCCATGCCGTCTAGGCCATTTCCTTTGCCTTTGAGGTAGCCAGGAGGGGCATCTTATTGCTTGTAACCAAAGACCTTCATCTGCTAAAGGTGGCTCCTGTTTACCTCTGCCTGGTGGGCCACTCCCAATCTTCTATAGAAAATAAATCCCACCCATCGTCTAACCACTTGGCCTCTAGATCCTAACGCCTCTAAATCAAGATCTACTCCTCTTACACTTTGGATATAATAGACCCCTCCTTTTTGGCTGGCCTGAGCCAGGTTTCTGTCACTTACATCTGAAATCACCCTGTGCCCAAGCCCCTCTCATCTGGCTGTATATGTGTATCAAGTGCCAAGCATAAGACTTGGAAGGCAGCAAATATTGGTCAATAAATAAACTACTATGCTCTTAAAATCAAAGACATTTTTCTAAATCTGTAGATAACAGAGAAGTGGAAACGTTGCTTGAAGCAGGATAGTGGTTAAGCCTAGTTCTCCTGAAGTCAGACTACCTGGCTGTGAATCCCAGCTCTGTATATGAATATCAACTCTGTGATCTTGGGCAAGTTATTAATGTCTCTGTGTCTTAGCTTCTTCAATCCTAAAATGTGGATGATAATAGGATATATCTCATAAAGTGGTTGGACTTCCCTGGTGGACTAGACAGTAAAGAATCTGTCTACAATGCAGGAGACCTGGGTTCAATACCTGTGCCAGTATGACCCCCTGGGGAAGGGAATGGCAACCCACTCCAGTATTCTTGCCTGGAGAATCCCTTGGACAGAGGAGCCTGGTGGGCTACAGTCCATGAGGTTGCAAAGAGTCGGACACGATTGAGCGACTAACACAACCACAACAATAAAGTGGTTATGAGTCCATTAATTTACAAAATGGATTGAGTCCATTAATTTACAAAAAGCATTTAAACAATGCCTGATACATGCAACTGTTCTAAAAATGGTTTTGCTTTGATGCTGATCATTTTTTGAATGATAGGGTCAGGAATGAAAAAGATTTCAATGTACTCTCAAGGATTAGTATGCTCAAATCTTGGTTACTAGTTGCAGAATCTTAGATGAAATGCCTACTTTCCCTGAGAATCCATTTTTTCACTATTAAACCGGCACATATAAAGTCCTATGTGCGTGTGTGAGCTAACTCACTTCAGTCATGTCTGACTCTTTGCAACCTCATGGACTGTAGCCCACCTGGCTCCTCTGTCCATGAATTCTCCAGGCAAGAATACTGGAGTTCCCATTTCCTCCTCTAGGGGATCTTCCTAACCAAGGATCGAACCCCGGTCTCCTGCATTGCAGGCAGATTCTTTACTGTCTGAGCCACCAAGGAAGCCCCATAAAGTCCTATATTGTGGCTCAAATAATGAAACACAGGTGGTTTAATAGAAGTTCATGTAATAAGGACCTTGAGTTTGGGGAGAGGCATGGGGTTAGCTGACCACAAGCTCATTTTGAGCTAATACAATGTCAAGGCTGACTTTCAGAAGTCAGGTTGCAAACAGTAGTGTCAATTAATAAAGATTACAATGCTTGGGTCTCCGCACAGCATTCAAGTACAGATTCAGCACTTCAATAGGCTGCAGAGTGTCTGGTAGAGAGCTAGACAGAGTGAGGGATATTTCAATCAGGTAATCTGAAGAACAATTGAGAGCCTTTAAAATGCTTGTTCTGAATAACAAGAGTTGAAGAGAAAATGAAATAAAAGGTACTCAAAACGTTGTCCTGTGGCGGAGGGATGGCACTTTACCTGACATTCTCCAGAAGCCCTGGGGGGAAGGCCTTCTTGGCAGACCCCAGCTCAACGTGAGTACGTGCTCTTTACCACGGAGAAGGCGATGGCACCCCACTCCAATACTCTTGCCTGGAAAATCCCATGGACGGAGGAGCCTGGTAGGCTGCAGTCCATGGGGTCGCAAAGAGTTGGACACGACTGAGCGACTTCACTTTCACTTTTCACTTTCCTGCATTGGAGAAGGAAATGGCAACTCACTCCAGTGTTCTTGCCTTGAGAATCCCAGGGACGGGGGAGCCTGGTGGGCTGCCGTCCATGGGGCCGCACAGAGTCGGACACGACTGAAGCAACTTAGCAGCAGCAGCTCTTTACCAACTAGAGCTGTTTAATGATGGAGAGGGCCGCGTTGAAAAGCCACAAGCCCCTGACCCTGAGAGGAACTGGGTGAACCTGAGTTTGTGTGTGAGTATGTTAGCTGCCCAGTTGTGTGCCCATGGACTGTAGCCTCCCAGGCTCCTCCGTCCATGGAATTCTCCAGACAAGAATACTGGAGTGGGTTGCCATTTCCTTCTCCAGAACCTGAGCTTAGGGACATATTAACAAAGAACCTGAAATGTAGGAAGGATGGGTCATTCATGACTTCTCTGTTTCATTTCACATTCTGAAAAAACATTCCTTTATTTTTGTTTTTTAGATTTAAAAGAGGTCAACTAAACACTTGACTGATGGGTTGCAACTTTTGAAAAGTAGGAGCAGCTGCATATAAGGGTTGCCCTTTGCCCTATTGGGAGTGGAAAGAGTCATGATTGTCTCCCAGGGCAGAATGGCCCAGCTGGGCCTGTCTTCAGGATCATGCCAAGTGGTTAGCATTGAATCTGCTTTCACTACTGCTGACACTTGTGCCCACAGCCTTGGAATGACCCAGAGGAAGTCCCACCCCAGTGTGATGATAAGATGAAGCCTTATGAATCCATCTGGGTGTAATATGTCATTTTGATCACTTCCCCCTCAGCCCAGGAGGCTTGGAAGAGAGTTGATAGTGCAAATCCTGTTTGCAAGTGCATTTCTTTCTAAAGAAAGAGTTGCCAGAATGTTTGCTCACAGAACAGCCACTGGCTAGCAGAACTCACACTAAATAATCACAGGGGATTAAAATGAATCATGAGGGGCAGAATCATTCCACACTAAACGTGGATGGTTTACTTTTTCTTCAAAAAACAAAAAACACCTTCCCTCCATATCCAAACACTGCTCTACCTCCATGCTTCTTTTTAAGAAAGAAAGAAAGAAAAAAAAAAAAAAACTATAGAAATACTATTGTTTAAAAATCGATTTCTTGTACACTGTAGATTCAAACAGCACTGAGAAACAGCCCAGGGACACTTTGATATTTATGTGTTTGATATGTGTGTGTGTATGTATAGGAAGAAATGTAAATATCTTATACAGAAACTCTTAACTCCAGCTGCTAGAGGCAGCAAGAGGTGTCAATCAGTGAATCATTTAAACTCCTTGAATCCCTATTGCTGCTTTCCCTGGAAAATAAAATTTATATTTTAAGACAGGACAAGAAAACAATTAAACACAGAATTCTCTCTGTTTGGGCCTTCTCCCTCCGTAATGTGCATTACACATTAACCAGAGCTCCTCAAAGATGGGAGTGCCTGCTCAACCATAAAAACCAATTTTTTTCTTTGTTCTGAGGCTAGCAATGTAACTTCTTAAAATAATAGTGCTCTTTTCCAGCACCGTAGGGGTCACGGTGACTTGCTGCTCACTTAGTACAAGCTTACCTGGACTACGTATCCTTGGTGACCTTTATGTAAAATATCAGTGTGTCATTTTGATATATGACCTTTGTCTCAAAAATGTATATGACTATGCCTTCTAACAGTTGGGACAATTCTTGTAGCTTTCTGAGAATCTGTTTCTAGGGTTATAATCCTCCATTTGGTTTGAATAAAATTCTTTTTTATTCCTGATAGTTAATTGAATTTTCAACAGGAGTTTGTTTCTTTTCTGATTATAAAAGGAATATATAATAATTGTTTAAAAATATGGAATATATGGAAAATTATGAAAAAGTTTCTAGGTTCAGAAAAATGAATACAAAAACAAAAATGCACATTTTAGGTGATTGGGGTCACATAAAATGTGCTTAGCTGTCCTTAATCACAGCACTTTTGACACCAGATGTGTTGATGCTTTTTTTTACACTAACCTATTCTTCTTATTCTCCAGACACCAACTGGGTGTCCTACAATCAATTCTAACCCTAACTACCCAGAGTTATTTTGCAGATTCTATAGGACTACCCAGTCAAAAGTCTCAGACTATCTGTCACCTGTATTTTTGACTAACCACTGGCTATTAATAGGAGTTCTCATGATCTCCCTCCTCATTCAATAATTTGGTAGAATGGTTCACAGAACACAGGAAAGCACTTCACTTACTATTACTGGTTTATTGTAAGGCTACAACTCAAGAACAGCCAAACAGAAGAAATGTATAGGGCAAAGCATGACCTGCCTTCTCTAGGCAGGCCACCCTCCTAGCACTCCATTGTTCTCATCCACCAGGAAGCTCTCCAAACCCATGGTTAAGGGGTTTTATGGAGGTTTGATTACTTAGGCAAGACTGGTGAAATCATTAGTCATTGGTGATTGAGCTCAGTCTCCAGTCAGGGGTGGGAAATTTGGTGGAATGGAAAGTTCCACCCTTCTACTCATGCCTTGGAGACCGGCTCCATCCAGAAGCCATCTACGTGCCTCCAGGTACCAGTCATCACATGCGCATACAAAGGACACTTATCACTCCCCAGAGTTTCCAACGGTTTTAGGAACTGTGTGTCAGGAACTGGGAACAAAGACTAAATATATGTATTTCTTGTTATGCCACAGGGCTCTATTTTAAAATGTTTAAAATGTCCTAACGTAAGTACTGACTGGTTAATCTCCCTCTGAGGATCTCAAACAAATTTGTCAGTATCCCTTCTCTGACCATAAAAGGGTATGGTGAATCTTCTAGACTTTAAAATCATACTGATCCTTTGGAGCTCTTTGGACTAATTCATTCCCTGGTAAGCAGTCTCAAGAGGCGATGCGCTGATGCAATCTATGCTTATATCTGCTGGAAACAGACTGCATCAAAGGGTTCTCTGGGCCAGGCACCTGAAGGCCAGAATGGAAAGACCACCAGCGAAGTACCTGGCTGATTCATTTTCATCAAAACTGTTGTGGTTAAAACTTCCTTCTAAAAAAAAAAAACAAAAACCTTCCTTCTTTGTATGGTTAACTAACACTTACTGGCAATCTCTGAGCCCGGGTTGGGGAGGTGTTCTCTGAGTGTGGTCTTGAAGAACAGCATAAGCATCTTCTGGGAACTTGTTAAGAGATGCAGATTCTCAGCCCACCTCACACCTACTGAATCAGAAACTCTGTGGTGGGGGCCAGCAATCCGTGTTATAACAAGCCCTCCAGGTGATTCTGATGTGTGTTAAAGTCTGAGAACCACTGTCTGGGGTGCTCCCATCCCGCAGTAGGGAACTGGCTCCAATTGACTCAGACTCTCAAGCCCAATCACATACATATCTGGAACTGTGTGGCAGTTACACAGGGACATCAGTTCATAAAAACTCTTCAAGCTCTACACTTGCTATCAGTGGATTTAATCAGGCCTACTTTGTTTTGTATTTTGGGGGGCTTTTTGTCTTGTTCTATTTTTAATCACAGTCAAACTGTATTTTTAAGAAGGCTGGTTGGGGCTGGGCTTGTCCCTATGAATTAAGGTGTCAGACCCAGGGATGGTGGCCCCAGCAATACTGTCTTCTAATCAGTGATCACTAGGTGGGCATTCCACGGTAACAAGAGCCTCCTTGGTCTATCCCCAAAGGTATTTATCGACATTGTTTAGCAGTGAATTAGTCCCCCAGCAACAATCTAAACTTGTTCTATAGCATCCTGGGTATGTCTCCAAAATGTGGGGCACAGACCCAGGAAGCCCTAAGGTGACACGTGGGAGCAGGTGGGAGGAAGTACTGGTCTTTCCAGCGGGAAAAGGGAAGCTGGAGAAATCTAGGGAGCAGTGATAAAACTCAGCTGATCTGGGCTGTGTGTATACAGACAAGTCTTGGGCAAGAGAGAAGTTCTGGCCAAAAAGCCATGAGTCACACAAACAGCGAGAACAGACCTGCTGAGAACAGCCTCTCTTCTGCTGATAGATTCTGGAGCAGCATGAGAAAGGGGGAGGAAGGAGATGGGCCAGGAAGGGCCCTGAAGCTTCTAACAGGCATCTGTTCCCTGCCCTGGTCATCAGGGTGAGGTGCAGACCCCTGAGAGCCACAGAGAGCCCTGCACCCAGTCTCAGAACCACAGAAATCCTGTGCTCCAGGGCCAACGTCTCTTGTGAATCCTGAAATGAAAAAAAGCCCAGCTTCCAGTCCCCATCACGAACTGTCTTCTTGATGAACCGGCCCTCCTTTGCTCTTATTTGGGGAACCCATCCTAGACTATGCAGCTCGGCCCACTTCTGTTAATCTCCACAGTGCTGGGCAGTGACAGCCCTGCACAGTGAAGGCTCAACGAAAGGAAAGTTGGAGAAAAACTGCTCCAGCAGGTGGACCCCGAGCCCACGCCTCGCGCTGCGCATGCGCAGTCACCCGCCGCTGCTCGCCCCTGCGACTCCGAGAGTTGCGTCTGCGGTCCGGGACTCGGGAATTACGCCAAACATGGAGTTTTCCTTTCAAATGCTCCCTACAAGGTATTGTTCCGTCCGCCCTAGCCCAGTGAAATGAAAACACATTTACAACCATTCCTATCTCAATCAATGAAGTTTCCCTTCATTTCCCAGACCATTTAAGGTGAGATGCTGCTGCTGCTAAGTCACTTCAGTCGTGCCCGACTCTGTGTGACCCCATAGACGGCAGCCCACCAGGCTCCGCTGTCCCTGGGATTCTCCAGGCAAGAACACTGGAGTGGGTTGCCATTTCCTTCTTCAAAGCATGAAAGTGAAAAGTGAAAGTGAAGTCTCTCAGTCTGTCTGACTCTTAGCGACCCCATGGACTGCAGCCCACCAGGCTCCTCCATCCATGGGATTTTCCAGGCAAGAGTACTGGAGTGGGGTGCCATTGCCTTCTCCGTAAGGTGAGATGCAGGCTTCTGCTTTTCTGGTTTCAGGTCCTACTTGGGTTTTTTTCTGATGCTTCGATTGCATAGTTTCACTGTGGGGGGTGCTTGTTAGCTCCTTTGCCTACTCAGCATCCAAACTTTGTTTCTGTGTTGGGTGAGTCTTCCATTGCATAAGGCTGGGCGGAGAAAGGCCTCCCTCTCATGGAAGAGGCAGAAGCAGACAGGTAACCTCTTTCCATCTCCTGGAAGTTAGCATGGGCAGCTGGGGACCTGAGCTTGGCCAGTCAGATGCTAGCTACCACCTGCGGCTTTAACTCTTGGCAACAATGCCAAGAGGAAGGGACCACTGAGGAGTTCTTCAGTGGGACAGCAGTGCAGTTTGAGTGTCCAGGGGTAGCGGAACCAGTGGCAGCTACCTGGTTCCATTGTCCTAAAGTGTGATCTTGTCAGGTGACTAGCCCAGGCTAGTTTCTGTTCTCCATCTCCTCTGGCTTGTAGTCAGCTCTCCCTTTTTGGGAGACTTGGTCTCCTTTCCCCGGATCCCAGGTCAGCAGTCATCACTACCTCTGCAGGCTCTGCGCCCAGCACCTCCACCCCGCTGTGGGGGGCTGATCCTGGTTGTCAGGGTATCAGGGGCCAGCTTGCCTGTTAACTCCTGCCTGCCTGCTGCTTGTCTGCTAAAGCCAGCGTTCAGCTGAGTTTTTGGAGGTTTTATTCCACGTATGACAGTTTTCAGCCAGTTCAGAGGAGCTTCTCTTTGTGTAAATGTGGCACTTCTGGCCACAAAGGTTGTGCAATAGGGCTGCTCTAACAAATAACCTAGACAGCGTATTAAAAAGCAGAGACATTACTTTGCTGACAAAGGTCCATCTAGTCACAGCTATGGTTTTTCCAGTTGTCATGTTTGGATGTGAGAGTTGGATCCTAAAGAAGGCTGAGCACCCAAGAATTGATGCTTTTGAACTATGGTATTGGAGAAGACTCTTGAGAGTCCCTTGGACAGCAAGGAGATCAAACCAGTCAGTCCCAAGGAAATCAACCCTGAATATTCATGGAAAGGACTGATGTTGAAGCTGAAGCTCCAATACTTTGGCCACCTGATGCAAAGAGCTGACTCATGAGAAAAGACCCTGATACTGGGAAAGATTGAAGGTGGGAGAAGGGGACAACAGAGGATGAGATGGTTGGATGGCATCACCAACTCAATGGACATGAGTTTGAGTGAGCTCCAGGAGATGGTGAAGGACAGGGAAGCCTGGTATGTTGCAGTCCATTGGGTCTCAAAAAGTCAGACATGACTGAGTGACTGAACAGTAACAATAACAAATTACCACAGACTGGGTAAGACCCAGTAAGTGTCTTCTGTCACAGTTCTGGGGGCCAGCACTTAAACAAGGTGTGAGCAGGGTTGGTTCTTGCTGGAAGCTCTTCGTGGGGATCTGTTCCATGCTACTGTCCTGGCTTTGGGTATCACTGCCTTCTTTGGCTTTCCTGGGCTTGTAGCTGCATCACTCTACTTTGGCTCAGCTTCATGTGCCCTCCCTCTCTGTTTTCTCTTTTTCTGTCACTTGTAGAAAGGGAACATTTGGACACAGAGGGAAGCCAGCATGAAGAAGACACAGGGAGAGACCTGTGTGAACACAGTGAGACGGAAGGTGGCCATCTACAAGCCAAGGAGGTGAGGGTGGTGGGAGAAAGCAGGAGAGTGCCATAGAAATCAAGGGACAAAGATCACTTCAGGAAGGAAGGAATGACCGCTGAGGTCAATGCTGTGGAGAGGCCTTAAGTTCCCAGAATCCATTTGGTTAAGGAACAAATGGCAGATTAAGAACTGGGGACAGAAAAGGCAGATAACCTGTAAAGAAGGGAAACAGGACTAAGGATAGATAGAAGCAGTCACTGAATAAATGTGAGGTTTGTCTGCTTGGAGGATGGGAGAGGGAGAAGGAAATGGCAGCCCACTCTAGTGTTCTTGCCTGGAGAATCCCATGGACAGAGGAGCCTGCAGGGCTACAGTCTATGGGGTCGCAGGGATCAGACACGACTTAGTAACTAAACCACCACCGCCGCTGCCAGGATGGGAGAGACAGCCCACTTTAAGGAAGCTGGGGATGAGTCTGCAGGGAGGTGCCTGGAGATGGCAGAAAGAGGAACGTTCCAAGAGAGATGCCGATATTCAGATGGAAGTAGTAGGCTCGAGCTCAGATGGAAAAAAGACACCTCTCTGTCCTCTCAGGAGGGAAGTGTGTCACTTCAGTGGCAGGAAGGTGAGAGTTTCTCTGTGACGGCTCCCCTCTTCTGTGTGAAGTCACAGGCACAGCAGCTCCTTCAGAGAGACGGGTGAATGGATCAAGATTTGAGAAGAGTGGAGGTGACTGGAGGCTACGCACAGAAGGGACACTGCCAGGCTCATTGACACATCTAGTGAAGCAAGCGATCATAGCCTGCTAGTTTTTCTTTTTAAATTAATTTTTATTGGAGTATGGTTGCTTTACAACTGTGTGTAAGTTTCTACTGTACAACGAAATGAATCGGCCATACATAGACGTATATCCCCTCCCTTTTGGACTTCCTTCCCATTCAGGTAGCCTGCTAGTTTTGAAATGAAAATTTTGAAATGTGGGGAGGGTGTATTTCTCTACACAAGTAGAATCTGTGTGCCATTGGCTGTGTACATGACACAGCATGTGCATTAAGAAAGGAGTATTCAGGGATACTTGGTTCAACAGGAGTTTATCAGCCTGACTTTTTACAGTTATAGCCCCCCACCCCAACCCCAACTATGTAAACCCTTCAATATTTTAATATTGAAAGTTACCTGGTAAAGTAAACCGATAGTGAATTCGTTCGGTATTTTCTTGTGTTCCTGAACTCTTCACTTTTAAATATTTCCGACTACCACTAGGTGGTGCTTTGTTCAATTCATTCAAAAGTAAAATTTCTTTTGATTCAGAAGGAAATGCACTGAAAAGTAAACACGCTGCCAGCTGCAGTTCAGTGCTAATATTTACTTTCCAACTCATTCCAGTTTTCTAGACCAGCTGTGGTATAAAGGAGAACTTTGCTTTTCTCAAGTGTTACGCACGGTCCTGCTTGTCTTTAAAGGAAATGGAGATGAGGAGGTCCTTCTTTTTGTCCCCTTCAAAGGACCTGGTGAAGGGAGTGATGCAGGAGGCAGGTCTCATCTGAGAAAGAAATATGGATGTATGCGTGATTGAGAAATCACTTTGTATTTGCAATTCTTAACCTTTTAAAAAAATTAAAATTTTGGGACTTCCCTGGTGGTCCAGTGGTGAAGACTGCGCTTCCACTGCAGAGGGTGTGGCCAAAAAAAGAAATAAAATTTCATATTAAAAAAAATCACATTGCCTTTTAAACCAAAGATGCTTACTGGCCCTTGTAGTTCCATTTAATAGTGCCTGTCACTTCTATGCTAGACATACCGGGTCTTCTGTAAATTCATTACTAAAAGCGCTCTGTTGAAAACTGAAATGGTTAATCTCTTATGAAGGTACTCTAAGCCAGTAGAACAACTATTTAAGTAAAAGAAGTACATTTTTTTCTTTCTCATCAGAAGTGGTAAAATAGGATTTTATGTATCAACCCAAAGCCTCCCTTTCCCTCTGTGTGCATTCTGGGTTTGAACACTAAACTTGATGCTTACCAGCTCTGTGACTTTGGGCCAGCCTCTTAACCTCTCTGAACCTTGGCTTTCTCACTCTGTAATACCAATATCTGCCCCGCCCCCACCGCTAGAGTTGTTATGGTGAACAGAAGCTTTTTTTTAAAAATTTTGTGAAGTTTGGGGTACAGAATGCTTGATAAATAGGAGAGATTAAGTACAAGTGCATCCTTTCCAATTCATTGTTATTTCTGCCTGAAAATCAATGTGCTAGAGTTGTGTAGCACATCTTCCGCTCTCTCTTCCTCCCCCCGAGGCCCAGTGTCCACCCAAGAAGAATACAAGTCTTCATCTTGTATTGTGCCGCAGGGGGTTGACTTGTGTTGACTGGATGGACAGGTTTCTTTATCCTCTGGCTTCTCGCTGAGTTTGGACAGTGGACAGGAGATTGGAGGGAGGGTGGAGAAAGGTTGGGATATTTGTTCATCTAGCTCCCTTCCTGTGGGGTCACTGGGGGCTGGCTGCAGCTCTCAACTGAATTTCCCAGGTTCCCCCAGGTAGCCTCACCGTGACACAGCTCTCTCTGTTTCTCTGAGTTTTAGCAACTTCTCGCTGTCCTTGCTCTCGCAGCGACTCTCACCCGTTACTGAACTTGTAGGATCTCCGTGCTGCTCTTTGTATTATTACATAGTCTCTTTATTAAACGGTCCTCACATAACCCAAGTGTACCGTCTTTTTCCTGCTGGGTCTCTGTGATCCAAGACTTCTGCTAATTTTGGAGGCCACTACAAGAAATGTCCTTGGACTCTTCATTGCTTGGGGCCTCTGTGTTTCTCTGGAAATCTTGGTGAAACTTGGACAGAACCCAAATTCCAGCAGTTGAATTTGAAAGCCTCCCCACTACTTCCGCTGTGTTCTTCCACTGCCTTCTGTGCTCCTGAGTCCCAGTCTCCTTGGTTTGAGTGTGGATCAGACCCAGGGTGAAGCTCCAGCCCTTCTGCACTGACCTAAGAACTCCAAAATGCTCAACGTTGTGTGATGCTCTTTAACGTTGCTGAGTAGTGAGGGCGACACAGTAGGGACCTTGTGGCATCCCATCCAGATTTCAGCCACCTTCACTGCCTCCCAACACCTGATCCACTCCCAAATGAGCCCTCATTATTGCTCTCCTCACTTGCTCCGTATTTCTTTGAGTGAAGCACCTATGACAGCTCAAAACCATCTCAAAAGATCACCCCCATACACACACACAAATAAAGAATAAAATCTGGCTGTAAGAGTAGTGCTGGCCCAGAACTGTGGGCACTTAGCCAGAGGGCCTTTCCTCTTGGAGTAGGAGGTAGGCTGGTGATGAGGTCCTAGGCCTGAAGCCTCACTGGCCAGGGTGATGGCAGGACATTGCAGACGCGGAGCATGTGGGCCCAGCCAGCTGCCAGCGGCAACCGGCCTCTGGTTAGGGAGTCTGAAGAGGCCCGAGATGGTGGGGGAGCTGCAAGGCCAAAAGGACACTGATGTCCCTGGCCACCAGCCTGCGGGGGCTGCACTGAGCTTTCAGCTGCGTCTCCCTGCACCAGCTTTGCCTCCATCACCCACAGTGAAAACTGAGGTCAGGTGCGAACATTTGAAAAGACTTACTGAGATTTCCCCAAAGGTCTATAGCAATTGTGGAGAAAGTATCATACGGGGTGGTGGAGGCGGGACCCACAAAGGAACAACACAAGAACAAAAACTTCCCAATAGGCCAGACCTTCCCAGGGCTCCTGACCTGACGCCCATTCCTCACTCCCAGCCCACCTGAGCAAGGAGTAGCTCACACCAGACATCTCCATGCTCCAGATCATGGCTCTCATTCCCGGGACACTTCGCACTCCAGCGCAAAATGTCCTTCTGTGTGGTCTGAGCTATTCCCAGAATGACTGACAGTGAAAGTATCCACCCCGTCAAGGGAAAACCCAGTCTCCTCACAAAAGCTTCCTATAATTACTCAATAATTACAAGTATGTTTCTCAAATTCTGGGCTGTTTTACCTAATATAAGAATATGTTTGGAACAAAAAAAGCTGAATTGAATTTGGGTTGTGTGATAATCTAAGTCCAATTCCTTTGCGGTCTCTCATCAAGAAATCAAAATTCTTGGAATCCAGTTTATCCATGGTTCACTTGGTTACAACGTGTTTTGGTGATGTGTTGTTCAGAATAGAAGGCTTATTCATATTTTTGATACATTTTTACTATTTTAAATATTTTTTGTCTCATGTAATACATTAGACTTTGAGTGTTCCTCCACCCCTAATTTTATTAGTTTGCATTTTCCTACCATATCTTTTTTCCCATCTCTTCATTTTCAACCTTCTCTCTTTTTGCTTTATATGCATCTCTTGTACAGAGAGTATAGTTGGGGGCTGGTTGCTCTTTCACCTAACTTTCTGTTTATTATGTTATGTAGTATTGTTTTGTTACCTTTTCACTCAATGTCACAATTTCTGCTGAATTAACGTTTTCTGCATTCATGTACGGTGGCTCCACAATTTCCTTTAAATTTTATTACTTCACCATCAGGTGTTGACTCACTTGTGTGGCCATCATGGCTCGCCTCCACGTGGACATCATAGCCCAAGGAAAGAGAACAAGGGCAGGGCATGACCCAGCAATTGCATAGGTGATTCCCATTCGTTCAATGAACAAGAAACGGCCTCCCCGTAGCAAGGGACGCTGGGAAAAAGCAGAGGGGCGGCTGTTGAATGCTTGTCTCTCAGATCCATTTCCACCCTCCTAAATTCTGGTTTTTGATGCTGGAACTGGGACTCTGCAAACTATGTTTCTTCTGTGTCAGCTGACTTTGTGATAAATTCCACGAAGAGAATGCGGTGGAGGTAGGACAAGCTGGAAGACAGAAGGGGACAGGGGAGTACTTCTTCTTCATTTGCTGGCTGTCGTTTTCATGTCATGCCGGGAATGGTTGTACGTCCCAGTGGCACCAATTGGTTTCAGTCTCCAACTTCTTTGGCTCTCCTAGAACCAGACCTCAGAAGTCTGAATCACAGCTCTGGGAGACCCTTTCTCTGAACCTTTAGGTTCTACAACTTTAATTTCTTCTCTTTGTTCCCAAAGCCCTAGGAGTTGTAGCTTCTTCCTGAAGTTATTTACCTCTGTTTTACCGCCACATTCTTCAGTCTTCCAACATCTGTTTTGTTTTTTTTGGCTGCATGGGGTCTTTGTTGCTGTGATTAAGCTTTATTTAGTTGCAGTGAGTGGGGCTACTCGTCCTGGTGCGTGGGCTTCTCATTGTGGTGGTTTCTCTTGTTGGGGAGCGTGGGCCCCAAGGCACACAGGCTTCAGTAGTTGTGATACATGGGTTCGTTAGTTGTAGCTCACAGATTTAGTTGCTCAGCGCCATGTGGGATCCTCCCAGACCAGGGACCGTGTCGCCTGCATTGGCAGGTGGATCCCTAACCACTGGACTAACGGGGAAGTCCCCTAACAGCTGTTAAACTAATTTCTTATATTAAATTCTTATTATTTAATTAGTATGGTTTCAGCTTTCCTGAATGCACCCTGCCCAGCACATTAATCTGTAGCTGGATGGCCAAATGGCACTAAAGATTCCAGTGCTGTTTAGGATGGGGAAAATGGATATTGAGAACTGCTATCTTCAAAACAGATCAAGAATTCTAGTCAATTTCATTCTGTTGGGGGCATAACCCCACCATATCTTTCAAGATTTGTTGAAACCATGTTAAGCTTTTGTTCCAGATGATTAATTTTTTTATGCCTATAACATTTAAAGACTTTCTTAAACAGTTCTACTTAAATTCACAATAATTATTTGGACTTAACATTTTATTGGTTTTATTTTCATAACTCTTTGTTATAACAGATCTTCTTATTTTATAAGTTATTCTTATTCTTTTTCCTCCCCTGGGTTTTTTATTTTTTAGGGAAAAAATGAGCTGGGAGTATGTTGCATACATTCTGGATTCCTGGATTTTGAAAATGTGTCTTGTCGTGAATGCTGTACATGTCTGTAGTGTCATGTAATATTGACTTAGATTATTTGGGGGAAAAAACAGAGAAGTAGCACAAGGCATCAGTGCCCTGAGCTCCCATTACTCCACAGAAGGCTGATCTTGGTGTGACCTACGTGGACTGCATCCATGTGGAATGGCTGCCAGGAAACGAGGCCTCCAAAGCACTTTATATAATTATAGAGAAGATGGAGGAACACTTAGTAGATATAACAGTGAGGTTTCCTGGTTCAGGAGGCTAATAAAGAGCCTCCAGAGCTCAGCCTTTGGTTTTAACCTGTTCTTCTACTGGGCTCATTTAAACCTGCTAAATGGGCTTCTTGTTAAGCTACTGAGAGAGGTGAGAAAATGAACCTCCAGCGCCTTTGGATGTATAGTTACTGTTCAGTCACTAAGTCATTTCTGACTTTTTGCGACGCCATGGACTTCAGCACACCAGGCTCCTCTGTTCTCCATCTCTTGGAATTTGCTCAAATTCATGTCCATTGAGTTGGTGATGGTATCTAACTATCTCATCCTCTGCCACCCTCTTCTCCTTTTGCCTTCATTCTTTCCCAGCATCAGAGTCTTTTTCAAAGAGTCAGCTCTTCACATTAGATGGCCGAAGTATTGGAGCTTAAGCTTCAGTATCCGTCCTTCCAATGAATATTCAGGGTTGATTTCCTTTAGGATTGACTAGTTTGAGCTCCTTGCAGTCCAAAGAACTCTCAAGAGTCTTCTCCAGCATCACAGTTCAAAAGCATCAATTCTTCGGTGCTCAGCCTTCTTTATGGTCCAGCTCTCACATCTGTACATGACTACTGGAAAAATCATAGCTTTGACTGTATGGATCTTTGTGGGCAAAGTGATGTCTCTGCTTTTTAACACACTGTGTAGTTTGTCATAGCTTTAGTTTCATGGCTGTGGTCACCATCTGCAGTGATTTTGGAGCCCAAGAAGATAAACTCTGTCACTGCCTTCAGTTTTCCCCCTTTTATTTGCATGAACTGATGAGACTGGATTCCATGAGCTTAGTTTTATTAAGTTGAGTTCCAAGCCAGCTTTTTCGCTCTCCTCTTTCACCCTCATCAAGAGGCTCTTGGATGTTTATCTCCTCAGTAATGTTGATACTGATACATATAAAAGATAATTTGGCTGGGTGTGCAGTTCTAGGGTCAGAACACTGTAAGAAAATTACTCTTAGATATTAGTGTGGCTTTCTTGAATCCTTGAGAACTGTGTGAGATCCACTTGAACCGTGACTTCACATTTTGTACATGTTCAGAGCAGTACCCAAGAGTTCTTCATATTCCCAGGGGATTTGTGTAGCATAGTGGTTAAAAAAAAAAAAAAAAGGTTCATAACCAAAAGTGCCTGTGTTTAAATTCTGACTCTGTTGCTCGGGTAACCACGTGACCCGGGTTTCTTAGACTTTCATTGCCTCATCTGTAAAATAGGAAAATAACACATCATCTGTCCTGACCAAATCTTTCGAGTCCCCTTGTGGTGGGTTAAGCTGTGTGACTAATCGTTGGTTGTGAGTAGAAATGACATTTGTGATCCATGGAATTGTTGATTTGAGACTTTCAAGAGTCCCCTCCCCGCAATTTTGTCATGGTGATAAGCCATGTTTAAGATGGTAAGAATTGCCCAGTTTGCACACACAAATGAAAGGGAATAAAGAGAATCTTGGAATTTGAGGCCTTGTAGGTAGGCTTGCCCATAACATTTTTGAGGTCTGAGGCCAGAGCACAAAAATTTATATTCAGTTGTCTAGATATGTGAAAGTTATAAATGGAGATAAAATATTAAATAAAATATGTTCCACCTTCCTGCCTTAACAAATATAGTTCCATAATGAAAAAATAAAAACTAGTTTAAATCTATTTTTTATGACTGAGAGTCAACAAAATGTCACAGATAATTATTGCACATATTTTAGGTGGTCTTTGTTGGGTCAGTAATATTACATGAGCAAGAATATTAAGAAATAAAATTTATGACATTTGATATAATTCTTTTATGAAATCACTAATTATAGATATAGTAAGATTTTATATTCCTGTTCTTTTGACAGTAGTGATATAAAGGGTTAAAAGCAAAGTAATTATTCAAAGTATAAAAGTTTAAGTAGAATTTTATCAAAATGGAAAATTATATAGATGCAAAGTCAAAATCAAAAATTAAAATTATTTTGTTTTCAAAAACATTTTCTCCCATAAATAGCAAAATTTTCAATCTATGAAAAGGTAAAATAATATATAATTTTATTGTAATATATGGATATTAAGCTTATAAATCAAGTTAATAAGTGTAAATAACTTTAATATTTTGAAATGTTAATCTTATTGCTATTTTATAATTTTTATTGCAATTTTAGTGTTCAGTGTCTATCCAGTTGCCAATATAAAGGAAACTGGCATCACTTTATGCATGCATCTAGATCTGATATTTACAAATTTAAGAGTAACATGAAAAAAAAAAGAGTAACATGAATTATTAATATTGCACAATGTTTCTCTGGCACTATGTACATCTTTTGACAATACTACAGACTGGAACAGGAAAAGAAAATGAGCATTTGACATTACTGGGAAGTAGTACTTTGTGCATGAATTTATTGCATTCATGTTCAGAGAAGAGATTTGACAAATTAGTCTTTTTTCTTTCACTTCCATAACTTGAATCTTCATCCACTACAAATTAGTGTTCATCTCTGATATCAGCAGTGACAGCCCACAAAGGTACATGTCACTCTGATGTAGTTACTTTGTTTTGATGATACATGAAAGAGATGTAGAGAAGTGTATTCGTGGGGCCTGAATGGTGTAAGTTGTGAACAGCTGTTGGTGCTGTGCCAGGGCTGACTGTCAGATCTTGAGTGACACAGAGACTCGCTGAAGTATGGAGCCGAGGGCAGTAGTCCCTCTTGTCTAGGTCTGAGGGGACAGAGTGGCAGATTTGAGAAGCTGCTGCTGCTGCTGCTAAGTCGCTTCAGTCGTGTCCGACTCTGTGCGACCCCAGAGACGGCAGCCCACCAGGCTCCCCTGTCCCTGGGATTCTCCAGGCAAGAACACTGGAGTGGGTTGCTATTTCCTTTTCCAATGCAGGAAAGAAGAAAGTGAAAAGTGAAAGTGAAGTCGCTCAGTCGTGTCTGACTCCTAGCGACCCCATGGACTGCAGCCTACCAGGCTCCTCCATCCATGGGATTTTCCAGGCAAGAGTACTACCTACTCCTAAACTCCAAAGAATAAGAGACCTGAAGAAAAAGTTTGAATATCAAAGGCCAATCAGTAATAAACCCAGCAACAAAGGATTGAGTCTTCTCACTGAAGTCTGATGGCATCAAATTGCCAGTGAGAGAGAGAGAGGCCTGGGAGTGAGACAGTAATGTAGTAAAGTGATGTTTTTGGAAAGCTAAGAATTGGAATGAAAGTTGGGTGTGCCTACTGGCTCATGACACTAACTTGAAACAAAAAGATCATAAGCCAGTTGAGATTTTAAGTTATATTGCAGAAGAATCTCTGAGCCTAGACTAAAAAGCTTTTAACAGATTGAAACACTCTCTGGCCCCAAAACTTGCAGAGGCAGGAAGTAGGCTGTGAAATCAACAACACCCGCCATGATGTGGCCAAAGAGGATACAGAACATGGAAGAACCTCCAGAAAGGTGATCTGGGGCCACAGAAAAAGGGGAAATTCCATCAACAAGTGGCATCAGGCCTCATCCAGGAAATTCCCCAACTGCCAGCAAAAAAAATCCTCACAATGCCTGTCCCATCAGACTCTGTAGTTGCTGCGGACCAGTGATTGCTGTGTATTCTCCAGCGGTCCTTTTTCTGGAGGGAAGTATCTGTAGTAGTTGTCCTCTCCTGAATTTGCAGTGGTTTAGTAAGAGTACTAAACCCACTCCAGTACTCTTGCCTGGAAAATCCCATGGACAGAGGAGCCTGGTAGGCTGCAGTCCATGGGGTCGCGAAGAGTCAGACATGACTTCCCTTTCACTTTTCACTTTCCTGCATTGGAGAAGGAAATGGCAACCCACTCCAGTCTTCTTGCCTGGAGAATCCCAGGGACGAAGGAGCCTGATGGGCTGCCGTCTCTGGGGTCGCACAGAGTCGGACACGACTGAAGCGACTTAGCAGCAGTAGCAGTAAGAGTACTGGGGGGTCTGAGGGAAGATAGCATGTCCAGTAGTTCATGTGTTGTGAGGTCACACAGAGCCAAATCCAGATCTCAGAGATAGGGGTGTGCTGCATCAGCCTTGGACTTTGAACTGGATGTAGTAACTTGATGGGACTTTTGGTTTTCTTCCTTTGGAAGATGAGAGTATGTTCAGTATGGGAAGAAGAGTATGCTCACTATTTGATAGCCAGAGAAGGGGGGAAATGCAATCAAGACTCAAGCAGGAAGGCAGGATTCCGATTTTAGCAATCACCTTAGCCTCTTCTCGGTGTCCTTGCATGTCATTTTTCCTTTGAATCTTTGCAATAGCCCAGTGAGGGAGCGGGAGACAGACCTTCAAGTACAGGGAGCATCACTGACGAAGGGCCCCCCCAGCTGCTGACTCTGAAATCCATGGCCACGTTTGCTCTATGGCCACATCGCCCTCTTCCCACCAGCTGCTTCTAACCAAAGCCTGGATGTGGCTGGGATATTGGGGCCCCTCTGATAGTGAACTTTGGCTCAAGGATATCCCCAATCCCATGGCCCTGATGACCCTTCTTGAGCCTCCTCTCTACTTTCCCTCCTTCTCTATTTTACGAGGGGTCAGCTTTATCAGGCTCCTTCACCTTTTCTCTCACAGGCGTTTCCCCAAATAGAACCCTTGCTTGTTTGGGAAAAAAAAAAAGTAGCCAAAGCAAAGGAGTAGATTGCTGTAGACATCACCGTCTTCCACTGAAAACTGTGCTCTTCCCTATAGTGTAGAGACATTGCTGGAAAGACATATAATCAGTTCTTCTGCCGGGGATTAGTTTTATTGGTGTCATGTTTTCCTGGCTCTGGCTTTATAATGGGAGCCCAGGGCAGTCTCTCACTGCGAAGGACACCTAACTTCAAATCCAACTCTCTGCTGTGGGTGTCCTCCTTATTTATGGCACTCCTCTTGCTTTATAGCTCAGCTGTACATTGAAATATTTCAAATATTATATATAGCATTTTTATGTGTTTGGAGGAGGTAGGGTTACATTCCGCATTATCTCCATCCTTAAGTTCTCCCAAAACAGCAAACATCCAAAAAGAAAATACAAAATTCCAAAAAAAAAATAAATAAATAAAAGTTAAATCACTGGGAAAACAGAAACATTTTCCTTTTAAAATGTTTACTTCATCTTATCCTATGCATCTCTTTGCATAGTTGTAATTAGCATGTAAATCATGATTTTAATATTTTCATAATATTTATCAGGTTCCATACAGTATTTTTGTAGTGAATTTCTTAGTGGCGTCTGCTTGCTAGTCATTAAGTACAACATAAATATACCAGTTTACATTTAGATACATTTTTTAAAAATTTATTGAAGTATAGTTTTTTTTCACTTAATTTTGATTGAAGGACAATTGCTTTACAATATTGTGTTGGTTTCTGCCATACAGCAACATGAATCAGCCACAGGCATATGCATGTCCCTTCTCTCTTCAATCTCCCACCCCTCTAGGTCATCACTGGGCACTGAATTTGAGCTGTCTGCATCATACAGTAAATTTCCATTGGCTATCTAATTTTGCATTTGGTAATGTGTATTTTCAATGCTGCTCTCTCAATTCATCCCTCCCTCTCCTTCACCCTCACGTCTGATCTTAAGATCAGGGGGAAAAAAAAAGCTTTATAAAAAACTCCTAACTATTGACTTTCCTTCTAAATGTAATTTTCCTAATAGACTTTCCATTTGGGAAGATACAACATTTGTTCTTTTAGTTTCAGAAAGAGGTTCTGGTATATATTGAAGATGCATTGCTTAAATTGGGTCCATTTTGCTTTGTCTTGAAGGAATATGACCTAGTGCTATATCAACATCTTTTCTCTGTCCAAAAGAGTATTTCACACAAATGTAGGACAGAAAATCTCTGAAGCATATTGAATATATCAAAAGCTGATCAGCAGTGGCATTTTAGGGTAAAAAAATCACTGGCTACTTGTTTCAAATTTACTGCTCTTGTTGTAAATAGTTGCCTATATTTAAGATTTTGAATACCCTCAAAAGAAGCAACATGTAGGAATTGGGATTTGATCATGGCGTTTTAAAAAGCAAGTTTTACCTCGCAGGTAACACATTCAGAAAACTAAGATCATGGCATCACTTCATGGCAAAGAGATGGGGAAACAATGGAAACAGTGAGATACTTTATTTTCTTGGGCTCCAGAATCACTTGTAGATGATGACTGCAGCCATGAAATTAAAAGATGCTTGCTCCTTGGAAGGAAAGTTATGACCAACCTAGACAGCATATTAAAAAGCAGAGACATTATTTTGCCAACAAAGGTCCATTTAGTCAAAGTTATGGTTTTTCCAGTAGTCATGTGCAGTTGTGAGAGTTGGATCATAAAGAAAGCTGAGCGCCAAAGAACTGATGCTTTTGAACTGTGGTGTTGGAGAAGACTCTTGAGAGTCCCTTGGACTGCAAGGAGATAAAACCAGTCAATCCTAAAGGAAATCAGTCCTGAATAGTCATTGAAAGGACTAATGCTGAAGCTGAAACTCCAATACTTTGGCCACCTGATGTGAAGAACTGACTCATGGGAAAAGACCCTGATGCTGGGAAAGATTGAAGGTGGGAAGAGAAGGGGACGACAGAGAATGAGATGGTTCGATGGCATCACCGACTCGATGGACATGAGCTTGAGTAAGTTCCGGGAGTTGGTGATGGACAGGGAGGCCTGGGGTGCTGCAGTCCATGGGGTCACAAAGAGTTGGACACAACTGAGAAACTGAACTGAACCTCTGAAGTGGCTCACTGGTAAAGAGTCTGCCTGCCAGTGTAGGAGATGCAGGTTCAATCCCTGGGTCAGGAGGATCCTCTGGAGAAGGAAATGGCAACTAACTGCAGTATTCTTGCCTGAAAAATTCCATGAAGAGAGGAGCCTGGCAGGCTGAAGTCCGTGGGGTCCCAAAGGGCTGGATTCGACTAAACACACATGGATGCATGATGTTATGCATGAAAAACTGGCAATGTGCTACTCTGAAAAACTTAGTGTAATTTTAGTAAAATTATTTGTTTAATGTAATATTTTATTTTTAAATTTTAATTATGAAACATTTATAGAAAATTAGACAAGAGAAGAGAAACTGTCATCAGCTTTATAAAGTGTTATCAAGTTGCTCTTTGAAGTCATGGTACCAATATATGCTTCCACCTTGGTCTAATGTTCTCACATGCTCCCCCAATACCTGGTCACATCTGATTTACTTTTCTAATCTGATGAGAAATTTTTGTATCATTGTTTTTTCATATTAATTTGTGGTTTATATAATTCAAAGAGGATATTATTTATACATTTTTCTTAGTAGTAGACCTAGGATTTACAACATTTATCTTAATCATACTGTATCTTTAAATGGTATCATATACTTCACATACAGTATAAGAATCTTACAACAGTATTATTTCAATCTCTCCTTCCACCTTTTATGCTACTGTGGAGATATATATAACTTTTGCATATGCTATAACAATACATTGCTATTATTTTTGCTTTAGACAGTTAATGATTCACTTTGCCATATACCTGGAACTAATACAACATTGTAAATCTGATTAGACATTAGAAAAAATGTGATTAGACATAAAAACTCTTTTATATTTACTTCCATTTTAACCATTTCAAGAAAATTTCCTTTTTGTCAATCTAAGTTTCTGTCTGTTAACACTGCTTGACTTTTGACATTTCTTGCCGTTCAATTCTGAAGATAATAAATTATTTCAGTATTTGCTAACAAATCCTTATTTGTCTTTCATCTTTGAAAAGTATTTTCACTGAATATAGAAATCTAGATTCATCAGTCTTCTCCAGCCATTTTAAGGAGACACAAAGGAGACTTGCTTATTTGGATAAGAAATCTGTGGTGAAACTTACCATTTTCTTCTGTATGTAATTTTTCAATTGATAGGCTTTATTATTTATTTTTTCTGTTGAGTTGCGTGCGTTCTTTGTATAGTATGGATATTAATCCCATATCAGATATATGACTTTCAAACATTTCCCCCCATTTGGTACATTTCCTTTTCATTTTGTTGATTTCTTTTGCTGTGGAGAACCTTTTTAGTCTGATGTAGTCCTACTTATTTATCTTTGCTTTTGTTGCCTTTTGGTATCAAATCCAAAAAATTGTTTCCAATACCAACTTCATGGTGTTTACCTCCTGTTTTCGAGTTTTATGGTTTCAGGGCTTATGTTCAAGTCTTGAATCAACTTTGAGTTAGTCTCTGTGTATGGTAGAAGATGGTGGTCCAGCTTCATTCTTTTGCATATGGCTGTCCAGTTTGTCAACACTGTTTATTGAAGAGATTGTTCTTTCTCCATTTTATGTTCTTTTTAAAAAAAAAAAAATTACTGGTGTATGGTTGATTTACAGTGCTGTGTTAGTTTCAGGTGTACAGCAAAGTGAATGAGTTATGCATATGCATACAGCCATTCTTTTTAGATTCTTTTCCCATATAGGTTATTACAGAATATTGAGTAGTTTCCTGTGCTATACAACAGGTCCTGATTAGTTATCTATTTTGTATATAGCAGTGTGTATTTTTCAGTCCTGATCTCCTAATATAGCCCCCTCCGCCCTTTCCCCTCTGGTAACCACGTTTGTTTTTTGCATCTGTGACTCTATTTCTGTTTTGTAAATCAGCTCATTTGTGCCATTTTTAAGATTCCATATATACAAGCAATACCATGTGATGTTTGATTTCCTCTGTCTGACTTACTTCACTTAGTATGATAACCTCTAGGTCCATCCATGTTGCTGTAAATGGCATTATTTCATTCTTTTTTATGGCTAAAATCCATTGTGTATATGTATCACATCTTCTTTATCTGTTTCTCTGTTGATGGACATTTAGATTTCATCCATGTCTTCGCTATTGTAAAGTGTTGCAATAAATATTGGGGTGTGTGTATCTTTTTGAGTTAAGGTTTTCTCCATATGCACAGGAGTAGGATTGCTAGATCATATTTATTTTTTTAAGGAAGACTGTCCATTATTGTTCTCCATAATGGTTGTACCAATTTACATTCCCACCAACAGTGTAGGAGGGTTCCCCTTTCTCCACATCCTCTTCATCATTTATTGTTTGTAGAGTTTTTGATGGTGGCCATTCTGGTGGCGCTAGTGGTGAAGAACTTGCCTGCCAATGCAGGAAATGTAAGAGACGCGGGTTCAATCGCTGGGTCAGGAAGATCCCTGGAGGAGGAAATGGCAACTCACTCCAGTATTCTTGCCTGGAGAATCCCATGGACAGAGGAACCTCACAGGCTACAGTCCATAGGGTCGCAGAGTCAGACATGACTGAAGTGACTTAGCATGCACACATTCTGACCAGTGTGAGGTGATACCTTATTGTATTGGTGATCCTGAGCATCGTAAATGTGCCTGTTGGCCGTCTGTATGTCTTTTTTGGAGAAATGTCTATTTAGATCTTTTGCCCTTTTTGTTGTTGTTATTGAGCTGCATGAGCTGTTTGTATATTTTGGAGGTTAACCTCTTTTCGGTCACTTTGCAAATATTTTCTCCCATTCTGTAGGTTGTCTTTTCATTTTGTTTATGGTTTCCTTGGCTGTGCAAAAGCTTTTACATTTAATTAGGTCCCAATTGTTTCTTTTTAATTCCTTTAGGAGGTGGATTAAAAAAGATATTGCTAGAATAAATGTCAGAGTGGGCTGTCCATATTTTCCTCTAAGAGTTTTATATTATCCAGCCTTATATTTAGGTCTTTAATCCATTTTGACACAGTCACTTGTGCATGGTGTTAAGAGTTCTAATTTCATTCTTTTACATGTAGCTGTCCAGTTTTCCCAGCACCACTTACTGAAGAGACTATCTTTTCTGTTGTATAGTCTTGCCTCCTTTGACATAGATTAGTTGACCATAGGTGCATGGTTTTATCTCTTGACTTTCCTGTTCTATTGATCTCTGTTTTGTGCCAAGACCATACAGTAACCTGTCCATTGGTGTAAGTGAGGTGTTGAAGTCCCCACTATTACTGTGTTACTTTCGATTTCTCCTTTTATGGCTGTTAGTGTTTGCCTTATGTATTAAGGTGCTCCTGTGTT
Source organism: Bison bison bison (assembly GCF_000754665.1). Taxonomy (NCBI): domain Eukaryota; kingdom Metazoa; phylum Chordata; class Mammalia; order Artiodactyla; family Bovidae; genus Bison; species Bison bison. The sequence goes on along the minus strand of NW_011495022.1, from coordinate 5,797,439 downwards.
AAGTGCATGTGTATTTAAAATTGTTACATCGTCTTCTGGTACTGATCCCTTGTTCATTCTATAGTGCCCTTCCTTGTCTCTTATAGCGGTTTTTGTTCCTATTACCATTTTGTTTTGGATTTGTTTTTTGCAAGTGTTTTTTTTCTCCCTCCCCTCTTTCGTTCTTTTGTGATTTGATGACTCTCTTTTAGTGTTGTGTTTAGGTTGTTTTTACTTTTTTTGTGTGTTATCTAATGTTTTTTGGTTTGCAGTTCCCATAAGGTTTTTTTTTTTTTTAATGCAATGTAGTTGTGTTGGTTTCTGCTGTCCAACACAGTGAATCAACTGTATGTATACATACATCCCCTCCCTCTTGGACCTCCCTCCCAGCCCACGTCATCCCACCCATCTAGGTCACCACAGAGCATCAAGCTGCACCCCCTGAACTACACAGCAGGTTCCTACTAGCCATCTATTTTACATACAGTGTACACATGCTGACCCCAATCTCCCAATTCATCCCACCCTTCCAGCCTGCCCCTGCCCCACCACATCCACCCATCTGTTTCTATGCCTGCATCTCTACCATTTACTAGATTCCACATATATGTGTTAATATAGGATATTTATTTTTCTCTTTCTGACTTACTTTGTATGACAGGCTCTAGGTGCATTCATGTCTCTACAAATGACCCAATTTTGTTCTTTTATATGAATAATACTCCATTATATATATGTACCACAACTTCTTTATCCATTCACCTGCTGATGGACATTTAGGTGGCTTCCATGTTCTAGCTCTTGTAATAGTGCTGCAGTGAACACTAGGGTGGCATGTGTCTTTTCAGAGGATGGTTTTTTTTCAGGGTATATGCCCAGTAGGGGGATTGCTGGGTGATATGGTAGTTCTATTTTTAGTTTCTTTTTTAAGGAATCACCAGTGTTCTCCATAGTAGCTGTATCAATTTACATTCCCAGGAACAGTGCAAGAGGGTTCTCTTTTTTCCACATCCTCTCCAGCATTTATTGTTTGTAGATTTTTTGATGGCCATTATGACCAGTATGAAGTGATACCTCATTTTGCTTTGATATGCATTTCTCTAATAATTAGTGATGTTAAGCATCTTTTCATGTGTCTCTTGGCTATCTATATGTCTTCTTTGGAGAAATGTCATTTAGGTCTTCCACCCATTTTTTGGCTCTTATTTAAAATATTGAATTGCATGAGCTATTTGATATTCAGTCTGCCTGAAGGTTAAGTTGCTGGTCTCTTAATTTAAAATGCAATTCCCATTTCTGGTGTTTGTACTCTATTCTCCTAGTCTTTGGTTTTATCATTTTTGTGTATGGATAATTTCCTATGTTACTGTATGTTTTTCTTTACTGATGACCTTCCCACTTGTAATTTTATTTCTAGTTGTGGCCTTCCCTCCCTCCCACTCTCCTAGAGAAATTCCTTGAGTTTGTTGTGAAGCTGGTTTGGTAGTGCTGAATTCTCTTAGCTTTTGATTTCTCTGTCGAATCTGAATGAGAGCCTGCTGCTGCTGCTGAGTCACTTCAGTCATGTCCGACTCTGTGTGACCCCATAGACGGCAGCCCACCAGGCTCCCCCGTCCCTGGGATTCTCCAGGCAAGAATACTGGAGTGGGTTGCCATTTCCTTCTCCAATGCATGAAAGTGAAAAGTGAAAGTGAAGTCGCTCAGTTGTCCGACCCTCAGTGACCCCCTGGACTGCAGACTACCAGGCTCCTCTGTCCATGGGACTTTCCAGGCAAGAGTATTGGAGTGGGGTGCCATTGCCTTCTCCAGAATGCGAGCCTACCAAGGTAGTATTCTTGGTTGTAGGTTTCCCCTTTCATCACTCTAAAGCTATCATGCCACTCTCTTCTTGCCTGCAGAGTTTCTGCTGAAAAATCAGCTGATAATCCTATGGGAATTTCCTTGTATGTTGTTGCTTTTACATTTTTTCCTCTGTATTTAATTTTTGTCTGATTAGTATATGTCTTTTAAGAAAACAACTATTTTATTGTATATTGGAGTATGTGTGCATGCGTGTGTGCTCAGTCGCTCAGTCAGTGACGCTATGGACTGTAGCCCACTAGGCTCCTTTGTCCATGATATTCTCCAGGCAAGAATACTGGAGTGGGCTGCCACGCCCTCCTCCAAGGACCTTCTCGACCCAGGGACTGAACCTGTGTCTCCTGCATTGCAGACGGATTCTTTACTGCTGAGCCACTGGGGAAGCCCATATTGTAGTATAGCTGATTAATAACGTGATAGTTTCAGATGCAGAGCAGAGGGACTTAGTCATACATATACATGTGTCCATTCTGTCCCAAACTCCCCTCCCATCCAGTCTACCACATAACATTGTGTAGTTTCCTGTGCTTATCAATAGGTCCTTGTTGGTTATCCATTTAAAATATACCAAACTCCCTAACTATTCCCATCCCAACCCTTTCCCCCTGGTAACCCTAAGTTTGTAAGTTCTCTAAGTCAGTAAGTCTGTCTGTACATAAATTCATCTGTATAATTGCTTTTTAGATTCTGTGTATAAGGGCTATCACACAGTGTTTCACATCCGTCTTGCTTCATTTAGTATGATAATCTCTAGGTCTATCCACGTTGCTGCAAATGGCATTAGAAAATTAAAGTGTTAGTCATTCAGTCGTGTCCAACTCTTTGCGACTACGGACTATGTATATGTAGCCCACCAGGCTCATCTGTCCATGGAATTCTGCAGGCAAGAATATTGGAGTGGGTTGCCATTCTGTTCTCCAGGGGATCTTCCTGACCCAGGGATTGAATCCAGATCTCCTGCATTGCAGGCATTCTTTTTAATGGCTGAGTGATATTCCCATTGCTTTTGCTCTGAATTGGCTCTTCTTCCCTTAGTGCTGGTTACAACTTGGATTAGTGCAATTTGTAGGCTGATTGCCACATGGGCCACCCTTTCTATTGTGCATTTTTTAAGCTAAGTCAATAGTTGCCTGTTTTCTAGTCTAAATCCCTTCAGTCCAGTTCAGTTGCTCAGTCGTGTCCGACTCTTTGCAACCCCATGAATCGCAGCATGCCAGGCCTCCCTGTCCATCACCACCTCCCGGAGTTTACTCAAACTCATATCCATCGAGTCGGTGATGCCATCCATCCATCTCATCCTCTGTCGTCCCCTTCTCCTCCTGCCCCCAATCCCTCCCAGCATCAGGGTCTTTCCCAATGAGTCAGTTCTTCACATCATGTGGCCAAAGTACTGGAGTTTCAGCTTTAGCATCAGTCCTTCCAATGAACACCCAGGACTGATCTCCTTTAGGATGGACTGGTTGGATCTCCTTGCAGTCCAAGGGACTCTCAAGAGTCTTCTCCAACACCACAGTTCAAAAGCATCAATTCTTCGGTGCTCAGGCTTCTTCAGAGTCCAACTTTCACATCTATATGTGACCACTGGAAAAATCACAGCCTTAACTAGATGGACCTTTGTTGGCAAAGTAATGTCTCTGCTTTTGAATATGCTATCTAAGTTGGTCATAACTTTCCTTCCAAGGAGTAAGCGTCTTTTAATTTCATGGCTGCAGTCACCATCTGCAGTGATTTTGGAGCCCCCCAAAATAAAAGTCTGACACTGTTTCCACTGTTTCCCCATCTACTTCCCACGAAGTGATGGGACCAGATGCCATGATCTTTGTTTTCTGAATGTTGAGCTTTAAGCCAACTTTTTCACTCTCCTCTTTCACTTTCATCAAGAGGCTTTTTAGTTCCTCTTCACTTTCTTCCATAAGGGTGGTGTCATCTGCATATCTGAGGTTATTGATATTTCTCCCAGAAATCTTGATTCCAGCTTGTACTTCTTCCAGCCCAGCATTTCTCATGATGTACTCTGCATATAAGTTAAATAAGCACAGTGACAATATACAGCCTTGATGTACTCCTTTTCCTATTTGGAACCAGTCTGTTGTTCCATGTCCAGTTCTAACTGTTGCTTCCTGACCTACATACTTTAGGACCCTCTATAAACTAGCCCTATTCCAGCTATGCAGTTTTGCTCATTGCTAACCCTCTTCTTCCTATCTTTCCATTGTCCTATAAACATAACTCATTTATGTGGTCTTTTGTTGTTACTTTTGTTTCCTTTCTACCCATCTCATTCATAATTTAAATGAAGTTCAAATATAGTATGGTTTGCCTCCTTTTGTGAACTTATAAATTGTTTCAGAAGTTGTAGATTTTGATTATTTCCTGTCATAGATGTAACAAATATTTTGTCTTTCCAAATGGATTCTCCTTGACGGTAAGATCCTGGTCTTTATTATTACTGTGGTCCCTACAGTCCAACAACTCGGTGCAAAGTCTGTGCTTATTAGGTACTTCGTTTAGTGGGCCAATATTCGTAAGTGTTTTCACCAGCAAGAGAAATGAGACACCTAAATTAATATTTTTATGTTAGAAATTCAGAAAAAATTGGGGGAAAACTTTAAGCAAGAGATTAAAGCATTGTTAAATGATAATTTAAAATTATATATACCTATGCACTATTCGGAGAAGGCAATGGCACCCCACTCCAGTACTCTTGCCTGGAAAATCCCATGGATGGAGGAGCCTGGTGGGCTGCAGTCCATGGGCTCGGTAAGAGTCGGACATGACTGAGCGACTTCACTTTCACTTTTCACTTTCATGCATTGGAGAAGGAAATGGCAACCCACTCCAGTGTTCTTGCCTGGAGAATCCCAGGGACGGGGGAGCCTTGTAGGCTGCCGTCTCTGGGGTCGCACAGAGTCGGACACGACTGAAGCAACTTAGCAGCAGCAGCAGCATGCACTATTAGTTATAGCAAACATACAAATATTTTATGCAAGTTCTTAAATTATAGATCATTAATATGTTCAAGCGCCTACTACTTTTGAGCACTTACGTAACTTCTACAGATAAGTAGAACACAATTAAAATGACAATAGAAGTAGATATTTTCAAAATTGTCATCTAATATTACCTTGTCATAAATAATCTCTAGTCCATAAAAAAGAATTTCCAGTTTTTTTTTGTTTTTTGTTTTTGGTGCCAAAACCCAGGAACGAACAATGAATTTCCAGTTTTGATCTTCAGTCACAAAAAATATCTGAAGATCTTTGTTTGCAATATGTTAATTTAGACTATTGATATGATTGTTGATAATTTAGCTGCTGCTACTGCTAAGTCACTTTAGTCGTGTCGGACTCTGTGCGACCCCATAGACAGCAGCCCACCAGGCTCTGCTGTCCCTGGGATTCTCCAGGCAAGAACACTGGAGTGGCTTGCCATTTCCTTCTCCAATGCATGAAAGTGAAAAGTGAAAGTGAAGTCGCTCAGTCATGTCCGACTCTTCCCGACCCCATGGACTGCAGCCTACCAGCTCCTCCATCCATGGGATTTTCCAGGCAGGAGTACTGGAGTGGGTTGCCATTGCCTTCTCCTTGATAATTTAGCAGATTACCTCAATGTTGGAAGCTACCTCAGAATCCATTAGCTAAGCTGAACAGATTAAGATGTAATGCTAAAAATTTAGCAACTGGGGAAAGTCATTAATTATCTGTTGAATAAGTTTTAGATGCTCAAATTAATTATGCTGATAGCTATATTACCTAACTCATTTTATTTTCAATGATAATATTAGACCCTATGAACAGAATTTTAACAAGCACATCTCCTAAAAATAGAGAAATTTAGCTACTGTTTAATTACATGGGAGATTTAAAAATTTTAAATGGTGAGAAAAAAATAAAATTATCAATTAATACTGAACTGTGCAAAAGGGTTTCTTTTTGAGGATAATGGTAGTGACATATTTTTGCATTTTCTCAAGCATCACATAATGCATTTCTCTCCTTCCAGTTATGAGAAACTCAGACAACTCTATCATCTTAAATTCTGTTAAGTAAACTTCATTTAAATACTTTTTGTGTCAGGTTATGGAAAACAGCATTTCTTAATTTACATGCTTTTAAAAAATCATTAAAGCAAAAATAATTTTAAAAAGAGCTCTTTTGAGGGAACAGTCTCTTGTCTACTTTCATAGAAAGCAAAACCTACTGTAAAATTAAGTGAATAAAGTAAAACTACCTTTATTTGACTTGATAGTTAAAAATGAAATTCATAATAGTAAGTACTTTCCCAAATAATTGAGGTAATGCATGATAAAACCATGGTTCTAGCTCAATGAATTATTTCTTAAATGTAAAATCTAATGCAAAATAAAGCAAGGGAAGCACCACGACCATGACAATGGTGTGCTAATGCCATCCTCTTCTCATAGTCATTGGAAAAATTTGGATGTCCATTTGAGGAAAAAAGGTACAATTTACTGGCCCATTGTTGAATATCAGAACTCTTCTAGTCTGAGTGCTATGACATTTTTGAAAATTTTACAATATTTGGTGCATTGGACTGCTACAACAGAATAAAACTATTCATATTTTCTTTTATTGTAGGTTCCAATGTCACATGGCCTTGGTTATTTCAGAACTAATGAATGTTTAGTTCTGGAAACATTTCCATTAATTTTACTTCTATGGCAATGTGTAATTGGCAACTCACCATTTACTTAAATGGTAAAACTATTTATTTCTCCAGAAAAACCCTTATTCTACTTTTTGTGAGTTTTTTTCTCCCACACAGAAAGGATCTTAATACTTTGCTTCGGTGAAAACCCAACTGTTAGTCTAATTTTAGATGGCTAGAAAGATCTTCACTTAAAAATGTATGAGAATCACAGAAAAAATGTATTTGTATTTATTGAAAGTTTAAAGGTGATTTTTCATATCAGACATAAAATGGTATAATTTTAATTGCTTCAGAAGTTAAGTATTATCTTGTGGTCAAGGTAATCTAGAAACATCAGATTAAAATTTTCTTCTACTTGGTTTTATAACTGTTCTTTAGGTATTTAGTGTATACATGTCTGTGTGTACATGTATATATTTTTATAAGATGAAGTCCCAGCAGTAAATGGATTCTCTCATAATTACATTCTCAGAAATAAATTATTATTGTCAAACATCAAACTATAGTTTCAGAGATGGATAATGAGCAGAACTACACTTAAACTCTTGTCTGTGGAATTTACTTATCTTTCCTATCCTCTGAAATAAAGCAAATGTGTAGTTTCTCAGTGTATCATTAGTCAAACTTTGTTACAGAAACACATCAGTTTGTCTTTATCAAGTCTTTGATATCATGTAATTCAGATTAAGCACATTTATGAAATGTACACCTTAAAAGTAAATAACCACGTGTTTCTTTGTATCTTTTCAGATTGGCTCTGAGAGAGAAGACTGAAACATCACTCCAATGCTCTCCAGCACAACTGGGATGTCTTTCTTCACTTAGCACTGATAGTTTCTATTATAACACAGTAAGATGATGTACTGATACTGTGTTGTGTTTCCCTAAAACCTCTCTCCCCACTTAGAATGTAAGCCTCCCCAAAGCAGGAGTTTTTGTGTTTTGGCTGTTAGTGTATACCCAGTGCCTAGAAGAAAAACGGACACCCAGCAGTGTTCACAGTGTGGTAGGAGATGAGGTCAGAGATCTAATGGGATGCAGTTGGGGGAACAGGCCTTGTAGGCCCCTGTAAGGGCTGGCTCCAGCTCTGAATGTAATGAGGAGCCGCTCTAGAACTTGGAGCAGAGGAGTGCCCTAACCTGTTGCATGTTTGGAAAGCTTCAGTGGGGCTCCTGTATTGAGGATGGGCTGTAGCAGGCAGGGTGAAAGAAAGGAGGTGGGTGTAAGGTATACAGTACTCTGGGTGAGGAACAACGAGGGCACAGCTCAGGGTGATAGCACTGGAAATGATGAGTGGCTGAATTCTGTATTATTCTGAAGGTAAAGTAACAGCATTTCTTGATGTGTTGGATGTGAGAAGTGAGGAATCAACGATGAGAACAAGGTTGTTCTGACCTCAGCAACTGGAAGGATGGTGTGGTAATCAATTGCTTTATGAAACATTATGGGAGCAGTGTCTTTGAAGGCAGGGTAAGGGAAGATTATACAGTTCAGAGTGAAAGATAAGAGTTGTTTTGGCAGGCAGTTACCAAGATAAACCAAAGGCTGGTGCATCTGTGTGTAGTAGTTGTGTGTGTGGGTAAGGGAATATTCTGGGCTGGAGACATAAAGTGAATGCAGAGAAGAAGAAAGAGGCCTGAGTGACCTTGCAGCTGAGAGAAGAAATTAATTTTATCACAGGAAACAGAATATTAGGTTCTTCTCAGGTAATAAACATTCTGAAGGAGAAAAACATCATGATCAAGTAATCTTATTTTAGGAAAGACAGATAAGAACAAGCAAATTATGAACATAATTTAAAGATAGAATTTATTCTTTGATGGTTTACTCATGCAAACTGCACATAAAAGAAAATAGTACAGTTTGTGTAACATTGCAAATATAAGGACTCAAAATGCTAGGTACAGAAGTAGTGTGACATCCTGAAAGTCAAAATGGAATTTGTGTTTATACAACTAATAATGATTTTTATTTGCTGAGTACAGACTGATTTACAATGAGTTTTGCTAACCTTGGTAATAAGCTCATTAACCGTTTACATGACTTCTTACATCTATGTAGTTTTATTTTACAGTTGCAAGAATTCCTGTTACCAAAGAACTTTAACTTGCATAAATAATAAAATTTAAGAAAAATGCACTGACTGACCTAGGAGAATGAAAAACGGAGGCTTTTCCTAACCCATCCAAACTACAATAAAAAACAGCCTTCTTGCAGAATTCATATTTTGTGCCTTTGAGATCAACTCCTTAGCATAACTACGGCAAAGTCATGATTAGAAATTGAGTACCTGAAAATTATAAAATCAGTTAAAAAAAAAAACTTTAGAAGTACAATTATCAACCAAAAATGCTCTCATTTTTTATAAGCCAAACAATAAAATTCCTATTATCTTCATACTTAAAAGTCCTGAAATGTCATGTGTACAATCTGAATGTTTCCCAGTTCGGAACTTAGGCAAGGTGGGGTATTTTCTTGAATTGTCAAGGATATTCCATACAGGTTTTTAAAATGTCAGTCTCATTAGGAGATGGCACTGAGACTTTAGCAAATAGTGTAGTATGGATGCAGAACAAACCACACAACTTATTATAAATGTGTTACAGATATTTACATAATGGAATCCTGCTTGAATGCCAGAAGTCGCTACTGGGGAGGACTCATAACTATTTTACAAAGTTTTTTTACACACATCTACTACTTTATTTTTAACAATTTTGTCTATTTTAAAATATTGTACTGTATTTTGAACATAACTGCAGAATAAAAATAGATAATGGCACATTAGAAAACTCAGTATCCCACAGATGATTGGATAATGAGAAAAGTGTACCTACAATCATCTCATCAGAAACAAACTACATCATGGAATGTTAGTTATCCAAGCCTGCACAGTAATGACATCTTAAATTGCAATCATCTATTGGCCAGCATCACACTGAAGGCATCGTTAAACATTCAAGCAAAGATTGCTGGCATAAACTATTGAAAGACACACACATACACACATACTCACACTCTCTCACTCACTCTTGTGTCCCACATTATAGTTACATTGTTCTAAAGATAGATACTGATTTTTTCCCACGAGAAACGTTATCAAAATTTGCTACTAAAAGATGACAGTGCTTCCACAAGAATAAGTACAAGTTAGCTTGCAAGTACAAGACAATGGGGGTAAACAGTCTTAAATTTTCTAAGTAGTAATTTTTAGGCTTTTCTGGCAACCATACCTTACTTGATTATGCATAAACTTCTCAGTTTAAAACCTGAAATCTGTAAAAAATAAACAAAACCAAAAATCTAATATCAAAAATTATTAGGTATCCGATAACCCTGTATTGTACTTTATATAATTTCATATTGTTAGCCTCAAAACATAGGATTTAAAATACTGAATTTAAGACTTGAAAAACAGTCATCATTGAAATGATAAAGGATTCCAATATTCATGCTTACTTAAAATCTTAAAGAAAATGCACTATTACTGACCTTCATTAAGAGTGTGCCTAAAAGCACTGTATGTCTTTTACCACATTTCACTCACTTAAAAAGTGTTCGCTAATGTTCTTCCTTTTGCATAATGTGCAAAATAAAAGGCAAAAAGATTAAAAGCAAATTTCTTTCACTTGCTAGTGCTTTATGACCTTGTTAACATTACAAAGTCAATAGGGACTATGCAGAACTTTGGTATAAATGATATAACAAAACTACCATCATAGTTGAGGGTTAAGAGGTGGTCAAAAGAAGTGAAAGTAGGAAGAGAGATTCAGTAACACCCCCATTTATTAAAACACCCCCAAATTAAAAGTGAAATAAACCACAATGAATTATAATACAATTTACACATTGAGCACAGAAAAATTAATAAATCTAACAATATTTATAAAAAAAAGCAAAATCAGTCTTTTTCCAGAGACTAAAAACTTGTTCAGTCTGATCATCAACTGCTGCTACACCAACTTTAGAGTCAAATTTAATTTCAAGTAAAAAAAAAAATTTACAACCACAGATTTCGCATAAATGGAAACTGGTCTTTCCTTGATTTCCCTTTGAAGTCACTAATGAGTATCTAAAGCTGCCGCACTGCAGGTTTTTAATCAACTTCCTGAGGGCTGTGACTGGGAGGAAGGAGCCATGACAATCTGCGAAAGCACAGGCTCTGTACTCTGGTCCGCCATCTGGGTGAGGACTGAAGTGGCTACAGCTTCTGCCTTGGAAGTTGAACTGACTCCATTGGATGTGCTGACAGAACTATGTTGTATAGCTTCGGTATGTGGACTACTCGGCACTGACAAATCTTCTGAACTATCGTCTTTATCAGCAGCTGAGTGGAAAAAAGAAAACTACTCAGTTTCTTAGAATAATTGTAAAAATTTATCAGGCTGAGTCAATGTACAGAATAAAAGGTTAGATGACATTTTACATCAGTTTAGAGAAGTTGGTATCACAGTAACTGAGTAACTGAAAGGTGGCTATAAGTCATGAAGTAGGCAATTTTGCTGCAACAAGCCAAATGAAGGCACAGGCATGCACATGGAAACCCCTCAAGTCCAGTAAAGCAGAGCTGAAGAATTATTTGTTCAATAGTGTTAAGAAAGAAAATGAAGTAGGAATTTGAGAGGTAAGTCTCTTATAGATAAAACGAAACACCCAGCAACACATTTGACATGTAGGCCAATAGACTGGTTTTGTTATTAAAAGGTTAGAAAATATAATCAAAATGAATTCTAACATACAAATTATGTCTTCAAATAATTCCCTCTGCAGAACTATATTTATTCTGACTTTCAATCTGCTGCAGCAAAGGATGATTATAATACCTGATTCTAATGATCTATACACATGAGAATAAGCAATATTTAGAATCTAAATGCCACCACCTCTTATAGTTGCATGCATTGAGATACAAATAAAAATCCATATAAAACTGGAGAAAGGGCATTCTAAATATTTATGAAAATAGATTACCAATTTTTTGGCTTGAACAAATCTATATCTTTCTTATTTTAACAGAAGAGAAACCAATAATTCCATTTGTATAACACCCACAAATTGTTACAGTGTATGCAAGTTATGAGACAACTGATCCTATCAACACCTGTGAACTCAGCTTCCCAACTTAAAGACTGCAATTAACACTTGTGCTTCCTGGAGGGTCCTCTCTTCACCAAAGGTAATCACCATTCTATATGTATTCCTTTTGTAATTCCTTTGTTTTTTCTTTGAAGTTTTACCAGATAAGTATAAATCTCTAAACAGTATCGTTCAGCTTTATTTGTGAACACTTTAAAAACAGTGTTATACAGGATGTGTTCTTTTGCACTTTGCATTTGGCATTAAAATAATTTTTATTTAGTGCTCAGAAATAACAATTAGCTGGCTTTCTATGAAATCTGAGAGTACATACTGGCCTGCTTACTGATGGCCAGGTGCTCATTCTGAAAGTCAATTATTAAGATTGTGGACCCCATGAAGCAGGACTTACCCAGTGATTTGTAATGTAGAAGATAGAGGGGGAGGAATCTGGCAAGCACAACTTTAGTTCAAATATAATTCTTCCTTTTGAGGGTTTTCTGAAATATAGTAACCCTTACAGTATTTTGATACTTTTGCCTCAAATCCATGCATTTTTGAAAGAATCTCACCTCTCTATAAATCTGCTTTAAATACAAAACTGCACCACTGGATAAAAGTTAGATGTCAAGATATAGTTTAAAAAAAAAGAAAACAACCCACTATCAGTAATCCTTTTTAAAATTATGTAAAGCATAAAGGTACTTTTCTGATTAAGCAACAATGAATGTTATAAAATATTTACAATTCAGTTAAATAGCCAATACAATAATAATGCATTCAAAGAAAACACTAGCAAATAACAGTTTAACTGGAGAGAACAGTAAAAAGCCCTTTATTTCACCACTATTCAACACGATAACAAAATGACCTTCCTCTCAATGTAAGTTCTCGGGATATAACAGCTTTCAGAAATAGAGCGAGCTGTGACAAGTGGTATGAGGAAATATAAATACACAATGGGGGAGATGGAGTCAAAATGAAAGTGATAAGGGACAGGTGTATCTTTCTCCAAGCTTTCAGAATTAGGTAAAACAAATCTCTAGGTTGTACAAAGAATCAGGTACTCACTTATAAATTATGTATAAAATACCTTTGTAATGTCATACAGCTGTACCTATGTCCAGTTCGAGATGGTAAGGGGAGAAGAATTACTAGTGTAAATCACAAACAATAGAAAGATACAAGAGATCTTATTACACTCTAAGAGCTGTTTTTAGCACTACTTAAACCAAAAGAAACCAGTTATTTGACAATTCACTCTCTGAAGTTCCACTAATGTTTATACATATTTTCATTAATGAAAATATAAACTCACATTTAGGGTCTAATAAACTTTACTTCCCACTTATGATTACAGAAACAACTATATATTATATTAATTATGTCCAGAGGTTTACAGAAGATGAATTAATGGCAGCAAGATTACTCTTATGTTTTATTCTTCATGGAATCCAAACATTAAAAATGTTTTCATATTTCCATTCTTGTTTTGACCCTTAAAATCAATGTCGTGGTTTTCTCATGACTGAAAGGTTTCCTAGGATATGGGACTTTCTGTTTTTAAAAAAGAGACCCTGTGACTGTGTGACTTTATATTGTCACTTTTACCTGCAAGATTTTGTGATATTACTTAATTTCTTCTAAACCTTAGTTTTCTGTCACATCGTTTTGAAAGAGCTAACTAGTATTACAGCTCATTATCATTAGCAATTGCTGTGTGTTATAATTTGATGAACAGTTATGTATTTGTAAATTTCTCCACATTTTTTTCTGAGATGTAAACATTAACTTAAACAATCTTTACTTTGACTACCAAACAGAGAAGTCACATTTTTTTCCAGACTTCAAATTTGAAAATAAAAATTTTGAAATTTCTACAAAATCCAATTTGTAGAGCTGAAGAGAACTAATTTTATGCAAGAACTATACTGAGTCAATCAGTTTGACGTACAGATAACTAGACAGGAAAAAAGATGGGAACTGTTCCAAAACTTCAAAATGTCTTATTTTTTTACATTTTCCACAACCTTGTGTATCTTCACTAAAAACTTATTAATCTAGATTTCCAAGTCAGTTTGAGGATACAGCATGCAAACCTATACATCTGTACAGTTAAAAAAATCTTTATGGCTTCAAATAAAGAACTGGTTTGCATTTGCTGAGTATATACTGCCTGGATAACAGGGAACTGTTGGGGTTATCCAATAAATTTAGATGAAAAAATTGAAGATAATTATAAATTGAATGCAACTTAAGAGTTAATTTTCCTTCTACTTTTACAGAATTATTTGTATATTTCTTTTTGAATATCAAAATTCAGGAAAGCTCTCTTGTTAAGAAAATCATGTATGCATAATGCTGGACTCAGTAGCTTCTAAAGGAAATGATGTTGTGAAGTCACACGGGAGCCATAACAGCCTCATCCCCGCAGCAGGCGTTGTTAGTACAGCCCCAAACATAATTCTATATGGTTCCAATTTACTCTACAATGTGTATCACAATCCTGTCAAAATGACAAGACGTCAAAGGCCTGAGATTTATTTGCTCAAAACTGGCAAAAATCAATGTTCTAAATATACATGGCATAGAGAGTTGCTAAATCTACTGAATCTTTTAAATTAAAAAATATTGCCCATTCTGATGAAACTGCTTACAATGACTACAAGTAAAGATGGTGGCCATTAAGTTTTATCGTGAGCACCTGAGGAACTGTTTGCATCCAATACAAAATGTTTCTTTGCTTTGAATTACTGACACTGGCAAATTAAAATGAAGTGGATACAGATGGTTGAAACAATCTTCAGATTTACAAATATCCTGAAATATCACTAAATCATAAAAATGAAAGCTATGGGTTATATATTATGAATGTTCCTAATGCATTCCCAGCTATGTTATTTGTTACAGATTTGTGTACGATGGACAAAATTGGCCATTTATTCAAGACTACCAGCTGGTTCCAACATTGTGCATCTTATCAAAATAGGACATTACAAGAAGAAAAGCACAATTAACCTCTAAAATGCTGAAAACAGAAAAAAAACCCCACCTCATTTTAAAGGGAAATATTTAAGAGGAAACTTACAAGCAGATAATTTCAATACTGTTCTAGTTTAGTATTTTTGTAACTAGAAGGCTCAATATAAACATTCAGAACAATGAAACTGCACAATGCTGATTATCTAAGGAAGAACACTAGGATCTGCTACTGTAACAATAGGATCTGTTACTGACTGTTAAGATAGTTAATTTTAAAAAAATTACTAAATGGAGGCTGGAAAAGAAGTGTTCAGTCTGTCAGTCCAAGAAAACTATTACTCTGAGAATATAAACAAAATATCATAAGTACTTTCACTATATTTTAAATTATTAACCAACTGATTTTGCTGATCTATAGTAATCTCTAGGGAAAAGCTAGATATAGGAAAATTAAAAAACTCTAGATTATGAGAAGTATATCCTCCATTCCATAATAACTCTGCAGAACTTCTGATATTTAATATTAAATATTAGAACTGCAATCTCCATTTTTTTAATGGTAGCTTGGTTCACTCTGGCAGTATTTCACTGATATAGCCTAAGGCTATAGGTAATGGAACATTACTCACTATGATAGCCAGATTTCTTCTGCATGGCGGTTACAGGGCAATCTTTATGAGCCAGAAGAAGCTGTTTCAGCTGTGCCACTTCATTTCTCAGCAGGGTGACTTCACTCTGGAGGGGAAACAACTTATGTACCTTACCAGCATCAGACTAAACAATTTTCACTGTTTAAAACAAGTGAAGATTAAGATATGAAAATCAGATATCTTTAAAATACCAAGAAATAAACAAAAATATGCTGCTTAAATTTATTTAATCATTACACATTAGCTTTTATATTTTAATATTTACATAAAACCTGCAACTTACATAAAAATTTAAATCACAAGTGGATAGCGTATTTCAAAGTTTTTTACATTATCATTTGCCTTGGAACTGCTTATATACTACACAGGTTACCTATCAAAGGTATTTTTATTTTACATATGTTACATGGTCTTTTGATTATATGAACAATTAGAAGTATCAAGGGAGTCAGGATAAAATTTCACTGATTCTATTCACTTGGAAATAAAAAAAATTTATCCTGGAAACTAATTAAACAGCTTTCTAGAAACTAGGAAAATCTCCATAGGGGAAAGCACAATAACTGGAGAATCACAGCTATCTAAAGTGCATCACAAGGCACTGTGTTTTTGGACACGGAACCAATGAAAGTAGACCTGATGTCTAAACGGCTTAGCTGCCTTTGACCTAGGCCATTTGTACACATCTAAATTTAAATCTGATAAGTCAGTGATGATTTGTCCTTCTTACAGAATAAGCAGTTCAGTCTTTGTTTTGGATGCATTAATCTGGTAGATTCTATGTTGAAGTTCCAAGTTGAGAAAGCCCAATTAATTCCTTTGGATCACCCCCAAACCTTAACACATAAATTAGTGATCATTACCAATACTCAAGAGTTACAAATAATATGAGTGTAATAGATTAATAACATTAAAAAATCTTAACTTACAAATACCTCTACTTATTTGGACTTATATTAACTATTCACATTTCATCCATGAACCCAAAATTAAATGAAGAAATACAGCAAAAAGGTATACATAAAAGCTCAAGCACTTCTTTTTCCATCCCTAAATCTCTTACCCAGAAAGCTGAATGTAAAATAATTTAGTAGATTAGACTCATTAGGTCTCCTTAAGTGACTGATGGTAGGAACATACAAGATCAAAAGAATAAAAGTTCAGTAATCCAAAGGCAAGTTTGTCGAGTCAAACAGTTCCTCATACCCCAATACCAATGAACTGTAAATGCTGTGTTAAAGCACAAAACAAAAGCTGATGCTTTATAAGAACTTTGAACCATTAAAAAAAAAAAAGGTTAAATTATGTTTAAAACATTGTATTTGAGACAAGAATGGGTGTATAGTGATTACAGTACAAATGAAAAAGGTTTAAAGTTTTGCTTTAAAAAACCAGCTGTTACTTAGAAAATTAATTTCTATGGAATACTGAAGTCATTAGTGTCAATACTGCTAATTATCTCTATTAATGACAGTACTTATGAGAAACCATTATTATGAATAATCCAACATATATAATCCAAAATGTTTCTCACTCTTTCTGCTGTCAGCTTGATTTTGAGACTCCCATTTACAAGTTTCTCTCATTAATTTCTCTAATATGAAATAGGGCGGGATATGTATTTTTAGTCAAGAATACACAATCTTTTACAATCGAATACCTGTGATCACCCTTCTCATTAGTTTGAACCTATTAATCAATATTTAATCATTTTGACCTATAAATAGAAATTTTGTATGCCTAACTAAATATACACTGTTATTTCCATCTAGAAAACCTTTCCTTTTTGCCTTGTTAATTATTTCACTATCTTTAAAAGTCAACTCAGTACAATATAAATACACATGGTGTTCACTTCTGTGCTTCCACAGCCATATTTACATCTATGTACGTATGTGTGTTTGATAGTGTGATAGCACTTATCACACTGGATTGTTTTTGGTTTACTTATTTGCCACCTCTGTTAGATTGGGGTTTCTCAAGAGCAGGGATCACTTTGCTTTCTATATCCCTAGATCACAGCCCATGGCCTAGCATAAACTGAGTATGCTGAATTACCATGGTCTTCTCTAAAATCTATTTCCAGTGGGTAAAAAAAAAAACCACCACCAAAGAGGGTGAAATGAAATAGCTTAAATAATATAAAACTGGTCAATGGTTCTAATTTCATTATTTTTGTCAACAACCTCACCACATAGTCACACTGTTCATTTTCTTAGAAAAGGAAGATTGACATACTTAATAGCATCATCTCAATTACAGAATTTTAAAAATCACAAATGCCTTCTCAACTAAATACTCCATATGGACATTCATCATAAACCATATTATGAAAGGAAATGATGTATTAGATAAAATTCCTGAGCAGTCACAAGTTGATAATCTGATACAAAATAGCTGAAATAAAATTCTGGGTGTTAACCATTAAAACAATATTCCTATGCACTCAAAAATAAATATATTCAAAAATCTCTCTTTAAATGACAGGTTTGAAACTGGAAAGTCTGAATACAGAAACTGTATCAACCATCTAACAGTTGGTGGTATTAGGTCGTTCACCTAATCAGACTACCTGGTCCACGAACAAGTCAACAAATGTAAAGATGCCCCTAGCTAAAAATGGGTAATGAACATTACAGACTTTAGAGAGAAGGTATTTGATTCCTGTTATAAGGGCTTCCCTGGGAGCTCAGATGCTAAAGAATCCGCCTGCAATGTAGAAGACCTGGGTTGGGAAGATGCCCTAGAGAAGAGAATGACTACCCACTCCAGTATTCTTGCCTGGAGAATTCCATGGACAGAGGAGCCTGGTGGTCTATATAGTCCCTGGGGTGGCGAAGAGTTGGACATGACTGAGCGATTAACACTTTCACAACTTATATTTATGTTAACTGACTTTAATTTGAATCAGGGGCAAAAACTGGAAGAGAGGAGGAAATTTAAAAATGATTAAATATTATAATTTGCATATATTAAAAAGGAGATCAGTCCTGGGTGTTCACTGGAAGGACTGATGCTGAAGCTGAAACTCCAATACTTTGGCCACCTCATGCGAAAAGTTGACTCACTGGAAAAGACCCTGATGCTGGGAGGGATTGGGGGCAGGAGAAGGGGACAACAGAGGATGAGATGGCTGGATAGCACGACTGACTTGATGGACATGAGTTTGGGTAAACTCTGGGAGTCGGTGATGGACAGGGAGACCTGGAGTGCTGCGATTCATGCGGTCGCAAAGAGTCAGATACGACTGAGTCAGATACTGAACTGAAGTGATACAGTGCACAAGTATGCTGTTCTTTATCCAAAATGCAAATAATGTAATTTTCCCCCTATACCTTTAAATGACAGAAACTGTAAGGAAAAAAAACACAACAAACTCAAGGTGTGCTCAATACAAATTTAGTCCAATCTTTTACATCATCCTCATCTAAAATATTTTATAATGATGAGATTTTCCTAATGGTAATCCTGAAGCTCAAGTGATTTTTGATCAAAAGGTTAAATTAAATCAATAGTTTGTATTTTATTGTATCCTAATACTCAATTTCTTTAAAAACTGGTTATCAGCACTAGACTGAAAGCAGCAAATGGGACATGGTTGCTAGCAAAGAATTGGACTATAAGAAATACTGCAAAGCAAACACAATTGGATAAAAGAGGCCAAACCTTAAAGAAATGGATTTAGTTGAGCTGGAGAGCCCTAAGTATAAGCATATGCTTATGGTCTACATCAGGTCCCAGGTAGGAGTTGATAAAAGGAGGCTTATCCTGGTATATAACCTTTACATTAGGCAAAATTAGAAGAGTTTGCCAAAGCCTGGCCAGGATTTTTAAAATCATTTATGACAAATGCAGAAAACTCAACAAATTAAACAAAACATTCAAGAATTATAGTCACATAATTATATGTATAAAGGAAAGAACTTAAAAAGACAGTATTTAGACAAGGCAGTTCCATAAACCATGACTTAAAGCCATAACAGAACCAGTTTGCTTAAGCCATAGTGAATCTGAAAGAAATACATGTAATTTGGAAAACTCAGCAGTGGCCACAGGACTGGAAAAGGTCAGTTTTCATTCCAATCCCAAGGAAAGGTAATGCCAAAGAATGCTCAAAACTACCGCACAATTGCACTCATCTCACACACTAGTAAAGTAATGCTCAAAATTCTCCAAGCCAGGCTTCAGCAATACGTGAACCATGAACTTCCAGATGTTCAAGCTGGTTTTAGAAAAGGCAGAGGAACCAGAGATCAAATTGCCAACATCTGCTGGATCATCGAAAAAGCAAGAGAGTTCCAGAAAAACATCTATTTTTGTTTTATTGACTATGCCAAAGCCTTTGACTGTGTGGATCACAAGAAACTGTGGAAAATTCTCAAAGAGATGGGAATACCAGACCACCTGACCTGCCTCTTGAGAAACCTATATGCAGGTCAGGAAGCAACAGTTAGAACTGGACATGGAACAACAGACTGGTAGGAAAAGGAGTACGTCAAGGCTGTATATTGTCACCCTGCTTATTTAACTTATACGCAGAGTACCTCATGAGAAACGCTGAGCTGGAAGAAACACAAGCTGGAATCAAGATTGCCGGGAGAAATATCAATGACCTCAGATATGCAGGTGACACCACCCTTATGGCAGAAAATGAAGAGGAACTAAAAAGCCTCTTGATGAAAGTGAAAGCGGAAAGTGAAAAAGTTGGCTTAAAGCTCAACATTCAGAAAACTAAGTGGCATCTGGTCCCATCACTTCATGGCAAATAGATGGGGAAACAGTGGAAACAGTGTCAGACTTTATTTTTTTGGGCTCCAAAATCACTGCAGATGGTGACTGCAGCCATGAAATTAAAAGACGCTTACTCCTTGGAAGGAAAGTTATGACCAACCTAGACAGCATATTCAAAAGCAGAGACATTACTTTGTCAACAAAGGTCTGTCTAGTCAAGGCTATGGTTTTTCCAGCGGTCA
>NW_011495022.1:5702964-5777146 GCF_000754665.1 Bison bison bison | reverse complement strand
GATTGGAGGCAGGAGGAGAAGGGGACGACAGAGGATGAGATGGCTGGATGGCATCACTGACTCAATGGACGTGAGTCTGAATGAACTCCGGAAGTTGGTGATGGACAGGGAGGCCTGGCGTGCTGCAATTCATGGGGTCGCAAAGAGTTGGACATGACTGAGCAACTGAACTGATAAACAGATTTAATATTAAATGAGAAAAGAAATATTTATACCTCTGTATCTGTGGATTATTTTAGAATGATTATAATTGGATTCAGCCTCCAAAACCTTTCTGGTTAGTCTGTTATTAGTTTATTTGCAGAATCTATTAATTGTCTTTCTGGGTCATTCTGAAGATTAAATGAAATATGAGACATGAAAACATTTTGAAAACATTAAAGTCCCATTCAAATGTGACCAATTACTGATTTTTTTTTGTGGGGGGGTCAAAGTAAAATGTATTTGGTAAGATAAAGCAGATGCTAATTATGGTCTAAGAGAAAATGTAATTATTTGGCATTGTCTATACCATTGCTCTAATCTATCTGTATCTACTCAAAAGTTAATTACATACTGATGAACAAATTTTATATATATATATATATATATTTACAGTTTGTCTGAAGCAGATCAGACTGATGAAATAATGACAGGATAGCTAACTGATTAACCAATCAAAACATTTCATTGATATTTGGCCACAGATTGATGATCAGGTTCCATAAATTCATGATCTTTGACTTCTAGTTCAGCTACTATTCCCCAAATTAAAGAAATAATATTGGATAGTTTCTTCTTTGGGGAGTTTCTCATTGCTATTATCATTGATTTTTGTGAAGAGTAGCTTAAGTATCTTAACTTCTCTATTACCTCTCTTATTTGGTCTTTAAAATAGTACTTATTCTATGAGTTTGACAGATGAGGAGGTAAAGGCTTGGGAAGATTTTAGTAAAGACTAGTAAAAACTGCAGCCATGAAATTAAAAGACGCTTGCTCCTTGGAAGAATAGCTATGACAAACCTAGACAGCATATTAAAAAGCAGAGACATCACCTTGCTTTGCAAGGTCCATATAGTCAAAGCTATGGTTTTGCCAATAGTCATGTATGGATGTGAGAGCTGGACTATAAAGAAGGCTGAGCACTGAAGAATCAATGCTTTCAAACTGTGGTGCTGGAGAAGACTCTTGAGAGTCCCTTGGACTGCCAAGGAGATCAAACTAGTCAATGCTAAAGGAAATCAGTCCTGAATATTCATTGGAAGGACTGATGCTGAAGCTCCAATACTTCGGCCATCTGATGCAAAGAGTTGACTCATTGGCAAAGACCCAGATACTGGGAAAGATTGAGGTCAAGAGAAGAAGGGAGCAACAAAGGAGGAGATGATTGGATGGCATCACTGACTCAATGGACATGAGTCTGAGCAAACTCTGGGAGATAGTGAAGGACAGGGAAGCCAGGCGTGCTGCAGTTCATGGAGTCGCAAAGTCGGACACAACCTAGCGATTGAGCAACAACAGTAAAAAGAAGTACTCAGAATAGAATACAGGAGATAGAAGTGGCATCACTATTACCCTTTTCCCCTCTAGATTATAGTGAAAAACTCAGTCTGGGAGTGGAGTTCTAGAGTTTTTCAGGAATTAACATTTTTTAATTTTCAGGTATTGGATACCATCTCCCAATTGTTGCCATTCCTTTCTATTTCAAGTGATAAATACTAAAATACTGTTTAGGTACCAGGATTTAAAAAATTGATCCCATTCCCCCTAAGTCAATGGACCAGTAAACAATACCTTTTCTGTATCATTAACTTATTAGTGAAAACTCCTCACATATCTTGTTATCAAAGAATGCTTCTATTAATTTACCAAGCTTCCAGTCCACACACATTTGCAGTGCGTAAGTTTTAAAAGCAAAATCCACAACAAATTCTACAGGTTTTATCACAGATTGTTCAGAGCGCCTATGAGTCTGCCTTTTGTCATAAAGGAAATGCTGCAATTCTAAACTGAAAACTAACCCACAAGATGAGTATATGAAAGACAAAGACATGGGGAGGGAGGAGGGAGGAGGGTTCAGGATGGGGAACACATGTATACCTGTGGCGGATTCATTTTGATATTTGGCAAAACTAATACAATTATGTAAAGTTTAAAAATAAAATAAAATTAGGAACAACAAAAAAATAAAAAAAATAAATCAAAAAAAAAAAGAAAGACAGACAAAGACATAATGGCGTTAAAACCATTTCAAGTAAAAGACAAAATCATATATTACCTTTGAAAATATAATAGTTTATAACCAACAGCATCCAATTCTTGGTCTAGAGTACCATAAATGTCTCTAATACAATTTGATGAAATTGTTTTTAAAATAATGATTCTAGAAAGCTAAAATATAATTAAATTCAGTGAATGGGGCAGTAAAGTTGAATAATTAGTATTTTCTTAAAACCTAATATATATTTGGTAAAAATATGAACAGTCACACCTCAACACTCATTAAACCTTTTATTATATATAAGTAACCATGGGTCATTACTGCCCATTACACTGATCAGCTAAACCTGAATGTCACGTGAAGAATTATTAAGGAAATGTAGAACTGATGAATGTTTTCCCATAAAGTAGAGTTTAATTATTTCTTTGACATTCAATTTTCTTTACAAGTCATTCTGTTCTTCATAGTTAACAGTTTTGCTGTTGGCAGACTGAATGAAATTTTTTCTCCAGAATCTATTATAAGCATATTAACTCTTCATATTCTGAAAACTAGAATGTGTCACTTACTTTTTTAAAACTTATTTTACATGACATGTAAGTAAAAAAACAACAAAAAATCATATATCCACTTGAAACAATAGAGAAAGCCATAGTTGAAAGTACCCTTTCTTCTCAAACCCCCTTTATCACTGTTGTTACAAACTAATACATGTCATTCTTAAAATTTTACCTGTTTAAAGATTCATTTCTATACTGATTTCCATACCTACACATTTACACATTTTAACTATAAAGCTTTCATTAATGAAAAAGAATTATGCTATACATTTTTAGTATGTGACTTTTGAGTAATTTGTTGAGGTGCAATTTCCATAATATAGAATTAACCATTTTAAACTGAAAAATTCAGTAGCATTAGTACACATCTGCAATGTTGTGCTACGCGCACCCTCTATCTGACCATTCAAGAGTAAAACCTCTTGTCCGTTAACCAGTTTCTTCCTATTTTCCTCTTCCTCCCCCCAGTCTCTGGAAACTACCCATTTGCATTTTGTCTCTATGGATTAATTTGTTCTATATATTTCATATAAATGGAGTCACATAGTTTATGACTTTGTGGCTTCTTTCACTTAAGCATAATGTTTTGCGATTTATTCACATTGTAGCATGTAATTTCACTCCTTTTTGTGGCTGAAAAATATTTTATTGGATGTATATGCCACAATTTATCTACTGATGGACATCTGGGCTGTTTCCAAGCAACTTACTTTTTGCCCATAATATTAAAGACATTTTCCAGGTTAATATATTCAGAAGGACCTTATCCTCGTTCTTTTTTGCAAAAGTTTTTTTTTTTAAAAACCCGATAACACATCGTCTCACCTAGCTTCACGTTAGAACACTTTCTTTCTAACCATGATGCTATCCATCCCTCAATTATTAAAAATACTGATTTTTATGCTTAGTGAAATAAATCAGAGAAAGACAAATACTGTATGATATCACCTGTATCTTGGTTCTGAAACATAAAACTAGTGAATATAGTGAATAACCAAAAACAAAACAGATACTGAGAAAAAACTGTGCTTACCAGTGGGCAAGACAGAGAGATAGGGGATTAAGATATTAAAAATTGCTATATGTAGGGACTTCCCTGGTGGTCCTGTGGCTGTGTCTCTGCACTCTCAATGTAGAGCACCCAGGGTTTGATTCCTGGTCAGAGAACTAAATCCCACATGCTTCAACTATGAGTTCACATGCCACATCTAAGATCCAGCACAGACAAATATATAAACAAACATTTAAAAAACCTGCTATGTATAAAATAAACAAGCTGCCAGGACACATTGTACAGCAGAAGGAATAAAGTAAGTTGTAAATGGAGTATAACCTTCAACAATTGTGAATCATGACATGTACATGGCAACATGTAATTATATACTATATATCAACTATACCTCAATTTAAAAAAAAACTGGTTCTGTTTTAATTTGAGATATTAAGTAGTATGTTCAACTATAGTTTAACTTCGTGATTTCTTGATTGTGACTTCTATTTAAAAGTTTCATGCCTGCTTCAAAACTGAGGTGTTAGCTAACTTTTACCTAGGTGATAAATCTTGCCTTTACTCCTCCAATCAAGAAATTTCTACTCAAATTAGGAAATGTAAAAATGAATACATTTGACAATAATGGTATTTTATATAGTTTGGATGGTGGAAATAACATGAAATTAATGAAGTAAATATTACATTTATTGTGAATACTGAATTCTCCAAAGTTTTCTGATGAGTTTGAGCAAACTCTGGGAGATAGTGAAGGACAGGGAAGCCTGGCATGCTGCAGTCCATAGGGTCACAAACAGTTGGACATGACTTAGCCACTGAACAACAATCTCATTAAAAGTTGTTAATATTGTTATAACTTGGGTCAGAACAGAAAACTGGCCCAACCTGAAGTCCAGTACCTTGAGAATATAACCATATATTTATATACCACTTTACAGTTTTGAAACATTTTCACTTCAAAAAAAGGCATAATTAGCCAAATTACAAAAGAAAATATTGATAAATTTATCCTATTAAAATTAATATATTTTAAAATGCCTGCAAAAATTCTAATTTGATGTAAATAACAATCCAGAGCAGGAGGACCAACAAGTATTATTATCTCTATTTCATGGGTAAGATAACTAAGGCTGACAAAGAATGTTATTTTTAATACCATGTAACTGTTAAGAAGCCAAGTCATTCAGAAGAATGATTTTGTTAGTTTAATAGATCCACCTAAATCACTTTGTTAATGTATTAGTATGAATACTCAAACATTTAAATGATAGTTAATATTCAGAAATCTGATAAATAACCATTTTTACAGTACATAAATAAACTTGTATCTATAATGTTTCACTTTAAAGAAAAAAATTCAAAAGTTTGTTTTGAAAAATTATAATATGAAAATAGTTCCTGAAGAAGAATTTATTTATCAGGTAATATATTATTTAACATATCCTAGTATATAAGTCAGAGAAGGCAATGGTACCCCACTCCAGTACTCTTGCCTGGCAAACCCCATGGATGGAGGAGCCTGGTGGTCTACAGTTCATGGGGTCGCTAAGAGTCGGACACGACTGAGCAAATTCACTTTCACTTTTCACTTTCACGCATTGGAGAAGGAAATGGCAACCCACTCCAGTGTTCTTGCCTGGAGAATCTCCAGGATGGGGGAGCCTGATGGGCTGCCATCTATGGGGTCGCACAGAGTCGGATACAACTGAAGCGACTTAGCAACAGCAGCAGCAGCAGTATATAAGTACATATTGAAGTCTCTGTGATACGGTAAAATTAAAATCATATTTAATTTTAAATGGTTAAAAGTAAGTTTTGCAAGATAATTTATTTGTTCTAAAGCTAACATGTCAATATTCAAAGCCCAACACAGAGTTTTAAAAGATATCTGTCTCACATATGAAAAAGTGTTAAGTTATTAAAATTTACATTAGGTGAAATGCTATGCCTGGAGCTAAAAAGCTAGAAAGCTTTTTCCTAAGCATTTAAACAAGACACTGATACTGGTGACATCTTTAAAGATGTAAGATGAGAGCAAGTCTCATCATCGGTCATGATTAATTTTTAAGTAGGAATGGACAGCTCAGAGGATTGACCAATAATAACAACTACAATTAATTCATTAAATTCATAATGAATTTAAATTCATCAATTTAATTCATCAATTCATCGATTTTTCTCATTGATGCTTATCAATTGATAGTTTAGAAGATTTTACTTGAGAATATTCACAACATTAAAAACAACAAAAAAGGAAGAAAAAACAGAAGGAAGGAAATAGACTTAGTGCTGCCAAATACCATCACTGAAAATCTTACAAAGACTGAATAGGAAGGAGCCTTAAAACCTTTATACCACATAGGGTTCCTAAGAAATAAATCTGAGGCACACTGGCAGGGCAGTATGAAATGCTTTCTACTGCCACTGGCCATATTGTACCTGTTCTGTGGGTAATTAGTCCTTCAGTTCCAAAGCTGTCAATCTGGCACCTTTCACGAGCACTATATTCACTTTAAATAAAACAAACAAAACAAAACAAAATTTATAATTCAAAGAACAAAAGAACTTAAAAACAAAAACTGTAAACTGAACCAACTCTACAGTTGTGACATGAACCAAAAAATAAGAAAAGTGAAGTACCAGTAATATTTTACAGTTTAAGATTCTGTTGAACTCTATATCATAACTTTATAAAGTTTAAACCAGATTAGGTACTTTTGTACTATGCAAGTAAACACTTAAATTTAAAAATTTCTTCACTCTATCAGTATTGAAAATTATATTACTTCATCTTGGTATTTAGTTTATTAAACTACACTTTACTACAGATTCCATACACACCCAATATTATGTCCTAAAATGTCTGAATAGCTAACTAGGAAAAAATAAGGAAAATGTGTGTTCATAATTATTAAAAATAAATAAAACAATTTACATATATGCACCATACCTGCAGTTGACCATTTAATGAACTCAAGTCTTCTGCTTTCTTCTCTAAAGACTGAACCCAGACTTTTCTCTTTTGTCGGCATCTTGAAGCTGCTGCTCTATTTCTTTCCAGAAACTTCCTCCTTTTTTCATCGGGATCTTCATTAGCTGCTCTTCTTCGACGACCAGTTGTATTTTGGGTCTGTGGAGTTGTGTGAGCTGGAGAAGCCTATAATAGACACAAATGAAAGTTTTTTATATTTGTACCTAGTGATTAAAATTAATATAATAGGCAGTAAAGGACTGCAAAGGTGAAACTGAAAGTCACTCAGTTGTGCCAACTCTTTGTGACCCCGTGAACTATACATTCCATGGAATTCTCCAGGCCAAAATACTGGAATGGGTAGCCTTTCCCTTATCCAGTGGATCTTCCCGACCGAGCAGTCGAACTGGGCTCTCCTGCATTGCAGCTGGATTCTTTATCAACCGAACTATCGGGGAAGCCCCTTGCAAAGGTGACAGGTACTAATTTTATTTTCTCTCATTGTATACATCAATATTCTGAAGCAATGTGCAAATCACCCTGTTGTT
Organism: Bison bison bison; assembly: GCF_000754665.1. Lineage (NCBI taxonomy): Eukaryota > Metazoa > Chordata > Mammalia > Artiodactyla > Bovidae > Bison > Bison bison. The sequence goes on along the minus strand of NW_011495022.1, from coordinate 5,769,858 downwards.
TAACAAATTCCTTGAAATAAATAAGCATTGCTAAACCGAGATTCTCACTATCACAGTGAATGTATTCTTTGTTGTTGTTCAGTCGCTAAGTTGTGTCTGACTCTTTGCGACCCCATGGACTGCAACACGCCAGGCCTCTCTGTCTTTCACTATCTCCTGGAGTTTGCTCAAACTCATGTGCATTGAGGCGGTGATGACATCCAACCATCTCATCTTCTATCACCCCCTTCTCCTCCTGCCTTCAATTTTTCCCAATATCAAGGTCTTTTCCAATGACTCGGCTATTTGCATCAGGTGGCCAAAGTATTGGAGCTACAGCATCAATATTCATACAATGAATATTCAGAGTTGATTTCCTTTAGGATTGTATTCTATTCTTTAACGTTTGTATAAATAATATTTTCATGTTTATAGACAGAATACAAAGAAATTGAAAAATGTAATACAAACGATGATGTACAGATCTTTTATTTTTCCAAGTGCACTTTTAAGCAAACATTATGTTATTATTCAGTGCTTTGATAATTATTAAGGTACTAATAAAAAATAACTTTTTATTTAAATTCACTATGGGAAACCATGGTTTCTATGCTATTTTTACAATAAAAACAGCATTAAACTGTAAATGTTTTTTAAAAATTGGTTTGTCTAAAATTAAGGAGTTGAAAGTACATACACATTTTAGTGTATTCAGCTTTTCTTCAGTTTCTGAAATTTGGGGTCAGTCTTTTTCTAAGGGTCAGGTTTATATAATTATTAACGCTCATTTTCCGGTAGGTAGAATCCCAGAGTCTAGATTTTCATTTTAATTGGTCCGCCTGCCCAGCAATATCAGCCAGACAGAAATCTTCAGTCATTAGTGATACTGTCCAGTGTTTAGGATTACAGGATATCTTCATGTCTCTCACAAATCCCCAAATAGTGCCACAAAACACCTGAATACAGGAGATACGATATAAACCCTTGGAAACAGTGCAAAAGAAAGCACTTTGTGGCCGTAGACACATGATCCAAAGTAGCAGCCTGAAAACAAATCTCTTGCCTCTACTTTAATGATGTAAACAAAAATTTCTACATTCTCTTCATCTATACCATAGGCAGAAATCTTTACGTTCTGCAGGTAATTAACCTGAATTATATATATCTCTACCTCTAACAAGGATTTGAGGCTACTTAGAAGCATATATTCTTCCTTCTCTCCCTTTTTCTATTGATTCATTCATTCTACTTCACTGAAAAATATGCAGGAACTATTTTAGTGATATAGCAGTGATAGACCAGATAAAAGTCCTGCTGTCCTGGAGCTTCATCCCAATACAATAAAGTATAAAAATATAAATAAAAACGAGATCCAGGTAAACTATAGTTAGTACAAGAAAGTAAATTACATTCATTTACTTTCTTTTAAATAAACTTTTAAGTATGTAAAAGCCATACTGAACTTGCCAGCCATAGATAAACAGCCATGAGCTGCATTAGGCTCATGAGCCAGTTGGCTAACCCTGAATTAAGACATAAGAACACATTCACTTTTCCTCTCTTTTGGCTCCTAGGTAAAGTTCTTGGTGGATGACAACCACAACTATTTCACTTTATCTTAAGTTTCACAAAGGTAAAAATACTGTTATCTAAACACCTATGCTTAGGAGGTAGTATTAAACTTGTTGTTCAGCTGTGTTTCTTTAATTGGAAAGTTTTACTTTTAAATGCTAATATTCTTTAAGTAGAGAAGAAAAAGGTCTAAATAGAGCTCTGAAACATTTAACAGAAATACAGTAATGCTTTACTGCAGACATATAGAAATAGCAATCATCTAATGGCCAGACACAAATTAGAGTGAAATGGGCCTCTAGTATAAACAGCTGCCATTAAACCTATCTGCGACTTTGGTGACATTTCACAAGTGTTAAATTCAAGAACTGTCTTATATCAGTAATATGGTTCATATATAAATTACTTGTTGAATACAACCAATAGTAAAATTTTCTTTAAATACTATTGATGGATACTATGCCATTTTAAACCAACATACAGATACTCTGAGAAACATTTACAGAGTGCCCTCAGCAGTAACAACTGCTTATTTATTTTTTATATGTTCAACTTTTATGTTGAGTTACCTTTTCTTAAGGCTTTTTAAATACACTTTTGAAATAAAAATTTGACGAGAAAATCTTTTCAAAGTATATAGTCATTGAAGTCACACTGTGTGGTGTTTTTTTTTTTTTTTAAAAGGAAAACTGAGAGATGAATGATAAAAACAACACACATACCGGTGTTTCTGTGGTGGATGTGGCTGGCTGTTGTAATGACTGTGGTCGAGATTCCTCTGATTGAGTCCTAACCAAACCACTACTGTGACCTTTGACAGTATCGCCGTTGGTAACTGGAGGATGTTGCTGGGTCAAAGCAGCTTTTAATCTCTGAAATGCAAATACCAATTAAAATAAAAATGCTCCCTGCTTTCTACCCAAATCTAACTCCCAACACACTTTTAGTTAACCAAATGAGACATTTGTTAATGAATACATAGGCTTTAAACTTAGTTTTGATTTATTATATTCCACTGCATTCCTAAATATCAGTAAGACAGATAAAAGGACCTTTGGGAAGCTTTCCTGAGTCTTTCTTGGCAACTTTTCCTCTCTTCTTTCTTTGGAAATAGCATAAAGGGGTAGATACTAGAGAAGAGCTTTAGACAAAATCCCCTACATCATTCTAATACAATTGTTTTCATTTACTTCAACTAAGAATAATCTGGAAAATCTGTAATTTATTTTCATCTGTGCATATCTTAATATCTATAACTGATTCAGATACCTTAGAAATGAGGTATATATTAAAAGACCACCAATATTTCTGCTTAAGCAAGTGTTCGTAGACATTTTCTACTGCTAATCATTGTAGATTCTGGGTGTGATTTGAAAAACAAGGTCAGTAGTGTAAAAAATGTTTTCTTGAGGTATAAGTTACGTACAGTAAAACGAAGTCTTTTCAGCATATATTTCTATGAATTTTAACAAGCACATACAGTTGTGCACCACCTCCTACAATGAGGATACAGAACAGGCCTATCACCCACCAAAACTTCCTCATGCTTCTTGTCACACTCTCCTCCCACCACAGTTGAGTCACTCAGTCATGTCCAACTCTTTAAGATCCCATGGACTATAGCACCCCAAGCTTCCCTGTCCATCAGCAATTCCCAGAGCTTGTTCAAACTCATGTCCAATGAGTTGGTGATGCCATCCAACCATCTTGTCCTCTGTCATCCCCTTTCTCCTACCTTGAATCTTTCCCAGTATCAGGATCTTTTCCAATGAGTCAGTTCTTTGCATCAGGTGGCCGAAGTATTAGAGCTTCAGCATCAGTCCTTCCAATGAATATTCAGGACTGATTTCCTTTAGGATTGACTGGTTTGATCTCCCTGCAGTCCAAGGGACTCTCAAGGGTCTTCTCCAACACCACAGCTCAAAAGCATCATTCTTCAGCGCTCAGCTTTGTTTATGGTCCAACTCTCACATCCACATATGACTACCTCCCACCACAGTCCCTGAAAACCCCAAGTCTGTTTTCTGATTTTCAAAGTTTTGCTTTTCCAAATATCATATAAATGGAATCATACAGTATATATAATAAGCCTTTTGAATCTGGATTATTTCCTTTAGCATAATGCACCTGAGATCCATCCCTGCTGCTGTGTTATCAGTAGTTTTTAAATCAGTTTCTAATAAACAGTATGTTGACTTTACAGATTCAGTCCAGCTCAGTTCAGTCGCTCAGTCGTGTCCAACTCTTTGCGACACCATGAACCACAGCATGCCAGGCCTCCCTGTCCATCACCAACTCCCAGATTCCACCCAAACCCATGTCCATCGAGGCGGTGATGCCATCCAACCATCTCATCCTCTGTTGTCCCCTTCTCCTCCTGCCCTCAATCTTTCCCAGCATCAGGGTCTTTTCCAATAAGTCAACTCTTTGCATGAGGTGGCCAAAGTATTGGAGTTTCAGCTTTAGCATCAGTCCTTCCAATGAACACCCAGGACTGATGTCCTTTAGAATGGACTGGTTGGCTGTCCTTGCAGTCCAGGGGACTCTCAAGAGTCTTCTCCAACTCTACAGTTCAAAAGCATCAATTCTTCTGCGCTCAGCTTTCTTTATAGTCCAACTCTCACATCCATACATGACCACTGGAAAAACCCATAGCCTTGACTAGATGGACCTATGTTGGCAAAATAATGTCTCTGCTTTTTAATACGCCATCTAGGTTGGTCATAACTTTCCTTCCAAGGCATAAGTGTCTTTTAATTTCATGGCTGCAATCACCATCTGCAGTGATTTTGGAGCCCAGAAAAATTAAGTCAACCACTGTTTCCCCATCTATTTGCCAAGAAGTGATGGGACCAGATGCCATGATCTTAGTTTTCTGAATGTTGAGCTTTAAGCCAACTTTTTCCACTATCCTCTTTCACTTTCATCATGAGGCTTTTTAGTTCCTCTTCATTTTCTGCCATAAGGGTGGTGTCATCTGCATATCTGAGGTTATTGATATTTCTCCCGGCAATCTTGATTCCAGCTTGTGTTTCTTCCAGCCCAGCGTTTCTCACGATGTACTCTGCATATAAGTTAAATAAGCAGGGTGACAATATACAGCCTTGACGTACTCCTTTTCCTATTTGGAACCAGTTTGTTGTTCCATGTCCAGTTCTAACTGTTGCTTCCTGACCTGCATACAGGTTTCTCAAGAGGCAGGTCAGGTGGTCTGGTATGTCCATCTCTTGTAGAATTTTCCAGTTTATTGTGAACCACACAGAGGCTTTGGCATAGTCAATAAAGCAGAAATAGATGTTTTTCTGGAACTCTCTTGCTTTTTCGATGATCCAGCAGATGTTGGCAATTTGATCTCTGGTTCCTCTGCCTTTTCTAAAACCAGCTTGAACATCTGGAAGTTCACGGTTCACTTATTGCTGAGCCTGGCTTGGAGAATTTTAAGCATTACTTTACTACTGTGTGAGATGAGTGCAATTGTGAGGTAGTTTGAGCATTCTTTGGCATTGCCTTTCTTTGGGATTGGAATGAAAACTGACCTTTTCCAGTCCTGTGGCCACTGCTGAATTTTCCATATTTGCTGGCATATTGAGTGCAGCACTTTCACAGCATCATCTTTCAGGATTTGGAATAGCTCAACTGGAATTCCATCACCTCCACTAGCTTTGTTCGTAGTGATGCTTCCTAAGGCCCACTTGACTTCACATTCCACGATGTCTGGTTCTAGGTAAGTGATCACACCATCGTGATTATCTGGGTCATGAAGATCTTTTTAGTACAGTTCTTCTGTGTATTCTTGCCACCTCTTCTTAATATCTTCTGCTTCTGTTAAGTCTATACCATTTATGTCCTTCATTGAGCCCATCTTTGCATGAAATGTTCCCTTGGTATCTCTAATTTTCTTGAAGAGATCTCTAGTCTTTCCCATTCTATTGTTTCCCTCTATTTCTTCGCATTGATCGCTGAGGAAGGCTTTCTTATGTTTCCTTGCTATTCTTTGGAACTCTGCATTCAAATGTGTGTATCTCCTTTTCTCTTTTGCTTCTCTTTTCACAGCTATTTATAAGGCCTCCTCAGACAGCCATTTTGCTTTTTTGCATTTCTTTTTCTTGGGGATGGTCCTGATTCCTGCCTCCTGTACAATGTCATGAACCTCCATCCATAGTTCATCAGGCACCCTCTCTAGCAGATCTAGTCTCTTAAATCTATTTCTCATTTCTACTGTATAGTCATAAGGGATTTGATTTAGGTCATACCTGAATGGTCTAGTGGTTTTCTCTACTTTCTTCAATTTCAGTCTGAATATGGCACATTAGGACACTAGAGATCATTTGCCCAAGGTCACAGAGCCATTAAGCTAGTTAAGATCCTAGATTTAAATCTGGATCTCCTTCTTTTCAAAGTGCAGTTTTTCCATGGCATCATGTTATGTATATTATCCTATCTCCCCCCACCAAAAAAAGAAGGGAAAAAAAAGAAAATGCAAAAATCAAGAAAGATAATCTAAGACTGGGTGGCTTGATGATTCGAAAGACAACTACAAGGGAATCCCCTGGTGGTCCAGTGGTTAGGACTTCGCTCTGTCCCTGTCATAGGCCCAAGTTCAATCCCTTGTCAGGGACCTAAGATCCAGCAAGCCAAGTGGTGTGAAAGACAACCACAAAGGATTCGGAATGCCAAGTCTGATACTGTAACCTCTAAAGCCATATCACCCCAGATTAGGTATATTTTCCCCATCTTTTCTGACTAAGTACTTCCTTATGAACTGCAAATAGCAGTTCATAAAGTCCTAGTTTCTTCACTGGTTAGCATACATAAGATATACTGTGTATATATATTAGCATACAAAATGTGTACAGCTGAGAAGATACTTTACTGTTTAGAAATTAACTCTGTCTCAAACTATCTGAACAAACTATCTGTAAAACTGGGAACAATGACAACTTCCTTGTAGGGCTGAGGTAAAGATTAAATATGTAAAACTTCAGTTCAGTTCAGTCGCTCAGTCGTGTCCGACTCTGTGACCCCATGATTCGCAGCACGCCAGGCCTCCCTGTCCATTACCAACTCCCGGAGTTCATTCAAACTCACGTCCATTGAGTCGGTGATGCCGTCCAGCCATCTCATCCTCTGTCGTCCCCTTCTCTTCCTGCCCCCAATCCCTCCCAGCATCAGAGTCTTTTCCAATGAGTCAACTCTTCACATGAGGTGACCAAAGTACTGGAGTTTCAGCTTTAGCATCAGACCTTCCAAAAGAACACCCAGGACTGATCTCCTTTAGAAAGGACTGGTTGGATGTCCTTGCAGTCCAAGGGACTCTCAAGAGTCTTCTCCAACACCACAGTTCAAAAGCATCAATTCTTCTGTGCTCAGCTTTCTTCACAGTCCAACTCGCACGTCCATACATGACGACTGGAAAAACCACAGCCTTGACCAGACGGACCTTTGTTGGCAAAGTAATGTCTCTGCTTTTGAATATGCACATATGCAGATGACACCACCCTTATGGCAGAAAGTGAAGAGGAACTAAAAAGCCTCTTGATGAAAGTGAAAAAGGAGAGTGAAAAAGTTGGCTTAAAGCTAAACATTCAGAAAACTGAGATCATGGCATCTGGTCCCATGGCAAACAGATGGGGAAACAGTGGCAGACTTTATTTTTGGGGGCTCCAAAATCACTGCAGATGGTGACTGCAGCCATGAAATTAAAAGACGCTCACTCCTTGGAAGGAAAGTTATGACCAACCTAGTAAACTTACCTGAGTCATATAAGGATTTCTTAATTTTTTATCAGCTTCCTTACCTTTTTCAAAAATATCTATTGAGCCCTCTATTTTCATAGTTCAGGTGTTAGGGTACGGACACCAAAGAATCACAAGAGTTCCTTTACTTTTGTATTTTCAAAATATACTTAGGAAAAAAAGTACTCAGGGATCATCTTAAGGACAGGTTTAGCTCAGTCTGGAGCTAAATATTTAAAATTTTAAATTAAAATTTTAATATTTAATATATTAAATTAAAAAATATATAATTTATTTATTTGACTATGCCAGCTCTTAGTTGCAGCATGCAAACTCTTAGTTGTGGCATGTGGGATCTGACCAGGGATCAAACTTGGGTCCCCTGCATCGGGAGCGCAGAGTCTTAGCTACTGGACCATCGTGAACTCCTCCAGATGTATTTTATTTTGGAAAATATATTCTCAAGACCACATGGTACACTGCATCTTTCAGAATCCAGATTAAGATTCCCAGTTCCATTTTTTCTTCCTTCTCTTATGCTATGCTAAGTCACTTCAGTCGTGTCCGACTCTGTGTGACCCCATAGATGGCAGCCCACCAGGCTTCCCTGTCCCTGCGATTCTCCAGGCAAGAACACTGGAGTGGGTTGCTCACTTCTCCAATGCATGCGAGTGAAAAGAGAAAGTGAAGTCGCTCAGTCGTGTCCGACTCTGAGCAACCCCAAGGACTGTAGCCTACCAGGCTCCTCCGTCCATGGGATTTTCCAGGCAAGAGTACTGGAGTGGGGTGCCATTGCCTTCTCTGCCTTCTCTTATAAACAAGCAGAAATAACCACATTAGCAGCTAAGATTCAGGAAATTGGGACACTCATAACTGATGGGATAATGTGGAAGTGGATGGATTAAAACTAATTAGGTAGGTGACCAAAGTAGTACTTGGCTGTAGTTAGGAAGGAATACTTAAACTAAATGGTCAAAGAAGTGAAAGCAAAAAGAGAGGAATTTGAAAGTGTGGGTCATATAAACAGAAGGAGGAAGATCTGGGAAGGTGGTCAGTGTGCATAATTACATCTTTTATAAGCCAATCTATAATAGCGTTAGGTTAGGGCTTTCATTTCTGGATATAAAATGTATAAAAATATAAGTACTGGTTGAGATGTGAACCTTGGTAAATTATGTGTTGGTAAAACATTTTTAAGTCCTTAGGTAGAAAACAGAATTGAAGAGCATTTAAAGTTTTATAGTAAAGAGCTTAGCTCTTAGAATTAATGAAATACAGTAACTGCACATAGGGGAGTCTGAAGTACATAAACATCACTCTCTTGAATAATCTTTAGTAGGGCAAGTTACTACCTTATAGAGCACTTAAAAGCAGCATCAGTATTCATTCATTATCCTCTCTTGACTGCCCTAGGGTATACAGTACTCATCTAGTGAGGAAGCGCTAATGTTTGCTCCATGCTGTTACATTGATTACAATGGGTCTATCTTGGAAGTGTGCCACTGGATACAAAATGCAAGAAAAAGATTTTCAAGGGTTAATTAACACTGCTTTCAACTACAGATTTTTTTTTAAACTATAAATTTTTTTTAAACAAACATGTTTAAAAACAAATGTATGCTAAAAAAATTACAGTGGGTTAGGAGAAGAAAGTTGTCTAAACGGTGATTCATATACATTTTACAACTAATGTAAGGATATCTATAATCCACCCACATATATGTTGAGACATTTTAAAGAAGGGTAATTTGGTCCCCCCAAATTAATGAAAACATCTATAAATATGATAGATATTTATCTTACAACAGAATTTTGGAGCTACTCAATTAGTCCAATTACCATCTTACAGGTAAAGAAATTAAGGCCCCAAGAGTGAAGTTACTTCCCAGGATCACAGAGCAAGTTAGAAGCAGATCTAGGACCAGAAATTCTGTCTGTTGACTCCTGGTTCACTGAACAAACATATTTTAAACAAAAGGTTGAAAAGGTTTGAAAAAACTAGAGCTTTTGTCTCACATTAAGTATTCTTTTTTTTTTTTTTTAGTATTTATTTATTTAGCTGTGCTGGGTCTTAGCTGCAGCATGTGGAATCTAGTTCCCTGACCAGGGATCCAACCCCAGCCCTCTGCCTTGGGGGCACAGAGTCTTTGCCACTGGACCACCAGGGAAGTCCTAACATTAAGTATTCTAAGTATAGTTTAGTAACCATTAAGAGTATCAAACACTGGTCTGTCCATTACTGGATCAAAATTCTATCAATAGAGAAATCTAATGTAAGTAAATGAAGATTAAGTACTCAGAGAAATTATATAAGATTTAACAAGTCTATATTCTGTACAATGTACAATAAAAGCTAGGCATAATTTTAATTTTAAACTAAAGGAAAGAAAACGAAAATCTTTATTACTATGTTTCTAAGCAGACTAGTAATTTAATGGTAGAGTTACATTTTAGTGTTGTAAAATTCAGCTACTATGTTGAAAAACTTTTTGTCTTAAAGACTATGTCAATTAGAGTGAATGTAGGGGAAAAAAAAGTGAATATAGTCTTGTGCTGACCAATCTGATATCCATCTTAAGAGGTAATCTGCTAAAAATAATGTTATTCAAATTCTATGTTATATGTTGTACCCATGAAAGCAAATTTTTATCACATCTGTCAGTACCTGGTAGGAATAAACTACTCGATCATAGTTCAAAGAAAAAACACAATGTTCTCTAGAAACAATTTATGAAAAAGTCAGATCCATATTTCATAAGCACCACAAAAGCTCATCAGAGTAATAACCCTCCGTCTCCTGGGTGTTATCCTACCATCTGCTGCTCTATTACTTATCTTTATTTTGCAACTAATTAACAGCATAATCTTCTAAATTCAGCAAGTTAATTATCATTATTGTGGTCTTTGCAGCATCATCAGTCCTTGTGAAATCTTGCTCCCCACCCCCAGAGAACATATGAAAATGAAGTAGGTTGGGAAAGAGTCTGTTTCGTTGGAGTGGGCTCATTTGGTGTTTGCTCATTAGCTTGGCATGCAGAGGGAGGTCAGAAGAATTCTGCTGAACATGAGGCTCCATGCAGGGCCCAACTAAGTTAATGTAGGTTTCTGAACATTTGCCAAGATGCCCTCTGTCAGCTCTCAGTAGAAACCCCCTGCAGAAAACCTACCAGCTACCCACTGTGTGCAAAGATCTCTCTCAGTTTGTCACACAAGTCTTAAAGAAATGATTCTGGGGAATACATCTTAAATACTTAACTAAATCTTCTTAAATGAAACTCCTGGATGGTTAACATTTTCTTATTCAGATGAGTTACTTTTTGATTATAAATATTACATAGGAAATTTGTTTTTTTAGAAGAGTAATACAGGTAGCAAATATCTATGGTTTAATGTGCTTAAAGACAAACAAAACCCCTAAACTATATGTACATTTGGTGAGAGCCAGTGCAATTTTGTAGAAAACAGTAGATCCCAAGAATTTTCCTAGAGTATTAAAAAATACTGGGTAATCTTTTATTTGTGGACCCCCCCCAATACATTTTTACTTAAACTAAGTTTTTACTTTTCCAAAAACTCAAAGTTCTTAAAAAACAAAACAAGCACAACTTGTCCTGAAAGAATTTCTTCATAAAAAAAAAGAAAGATCTTTTTAAAATATTTGTAACAAACACAATGCATATAAATCTTCCAGTAAGCACTGGGCACGTGAAAACCAGGCCACCGCAAAAGCATCCTTGGCTATCTTAGGATACAAGTAAGTTTCTCTTCAGCTATAGTGTACTACTTATTGTTCTGTGTTCCAATGTTGCCATTTCTCAAACATTTTTTTTTTAACCACATTTTAGCAGAGTTACTATTGCTGTACTATTTAACATTAACAGACTGTGACCACAAAGGTCAAATAAATCCTTAGCAGAGATGCAGAATCAAACAGGGAGGATGTTTAAATATTTTCAAAGAGCTGAAAACAACAAAGCAAAATCCAATTGAAGCAGTTAAAGAAGAAATTATAATGTTTGCTGGGGGGCTTCAGACTGGTAAAAAGTCAGGAAAATTATTTAACATGTAACATGAATCTAGGGGATGTGAGCTGGGGACCATTCATTTGGAGAGAATGGAATTAAGAGTTCTATCACTGACAGAGAAAAGAATCCAATCCTATGATCATTTATCTGATCATTAAAAAACCTCTGTGCACTAGGATATGAATCTAGTCTCAACTTTCTCCCATTAGAATTATACAATTATTTATTTAGTAAATCTTTTTAGCCCCCTGATGCTTAATAAATTAAGAAAATCAATGACACTGACATTTTAATTCAAGTTTAGAAACAATCAAACCAAACCATTCAAAGTTCTAGCAACAGGAGAATGGATAAAGAAATTGTGGTATACTCACAGCAAAATACACAGCAATAAAAAGAAACTACAGAACATGCAACAACATGGATAAGTTTCACAGACATATACTTAACTGAATGCAAGAGTATATATTGATTTTATTTATATTGCTGGTGATAAATATTAACAGCTGGGGGAGATGGACTGAGGGAAGGAACATAAAGAAACGTGGGTAGATGTTAATGTTCTATACCATAATAGAGGTGAGTTACATGAATGCACTTAAATTGTACAGTTTAAATTGGTCCATTTCAATCTATGTAAATTTTACATTTAAGAAAGACTTATTAAAAAATAATTCAGTGACGGTAAGGAGTGGTCTGAGGAAGAACAACAGTTACATTGCTAATAACTGAAGCTGGGTGATGAGCACATGGGGATTCATTACAGAATCTTATTTACTTTGTATATAATACTTGAAATCTTCCATAACAAAAAGCTTAAAAAAAAGGAGGGGGGAGGCTAATTTCTGAATCTTTTTATTTAATTAAAAAATAGGACAATCTTATTTACTATCCCAATTAAAATAGGTAATCACCTAAATGTGGCTATTTTATATGTTAGCAATATTTTACTAAGAAATTTAATTGGACTGTTAAATTTAAGTGAGGCAATTTGTGACTCCCCATGCAATTTGGGGGGCCTTCAACCTATAACTGTGTTTCATACATAAATATGTGAAATACAGCTTTGGTATTTTTCAGTGTACAAGCATACAAAGTATTTTTATTCTTACTAATTAAATTTCTCAAATTTATTCAGTTATTCAGGGAAGCTTACTAGTTTCTATCTTATAGCCAAAAGTATTTCTTTAAATCTGATCTGTTCTTTACAAACTGTGGAGGGAAAAGTCCACTGAATATGTGAAAGTATTCTGAGATGCAGAGAACAACAACAGGATCTCTTTAACTTCTATTCTATTCTACATAGTTCTCACTAATTCATTTTTTCATTATACTAGTTACGTTAAGTAGGAAGTGTAAAACACATTCCTAGTGAAGGTCTTCTGCTAACAAATGAAAAAGATTCATCTTAGTTCCATGGCTTTGACCTAAACATGGTGTTACATGAAAAATTGTCCTCTTGGATTTTCAAGTTCTTTCACTATCATCAATAACCAGCTAATTTTAATACTCTTCAACCAACTATTATTTATTCAGACAGTATATAAGTTTTACTGTTAAAAAAAAAAAAGTTATCACATGCCAAATTCAGAATGATTATTTGCATTAATGGAGAATAGCAGTAAAAAATTTAAAGCCTTGCAATAATACATAATGGTTTTTATGTGTACAAATTTATAATGTCAGTGTAGTGCCCAGCATATAACTGAAACAAATAATAGGTGTCTAACAACTATCGATTGATTTTAGTTAAAAATTAGCTCTAAAGTGTGTTAAATTGTAGAAGGGAGAATTATTTTGATTTAAAAGAAAATTACCCCACTGATCCTCCCACCCCTTAGCAGCAGCTTCAGGTCATCTACTAAGAAGTTAGCAAGTAAGAAAGATTTGAGGCTAAGAAAGACCCCAGAAATCAAAGTTTAATCCCTTTATTTTACAGATGAGGAAAATGAGTCTCAGAAAAATTAAAGTGGCTTGTTTGGGGGTAGTGAACAGAAGAATTATGAGTAAAATGAAAATGTCTTCTGATTCCTACTCTATAGTTCACCCCTTAACATCGATTTCTTAGTGCTTGAAACACAAGTCAAAAATATGGTTTTCCTTTATATATAATGTTTACTAACCTGTATACTATTTCAGAATTTTTTCTTAATACTGTTCTACTCATTTGAATGACTGTTTAAAATCATTCATAATGTCAGTGCTGCCTTCAGATGATTACTTCTAGTTTCAGCTGCAATATCCCTAGCCTCCAGCAGGAGGAGTTTGCCTAAAAAGCCACATCAAACATCAGACAAACCAATGATAAAAACTAGAACTTTACTTCCAATCGATTCATTTGCTTTCAAGTACCAGTACCCTGTCACTATGCTAATTAAAACTTTCCTTTTCCAAACTTTCTGGTTCCCCTATAATGTAGTACAGGCCCACAAATTTATAAAATTTGATCTAAATTGTGCATCTGAAGTGGGCTTTAATTGAAAAAGCTAATTCAAAACAGAGTCAAGATATGTACAGAACAAATAAAATCTTGCTTACCATTTTTGCTTCTGACTGCACTGGTTGAGGAGAGGAAGGACCTGGAATTCCTGGAACGCTAGGCACCATGGTGACTGGTCGAACAAGCTATCAGAAGATATTGAAAAATAATTACTAGAAAATATATTCAAAATGAGATTTGTACTTTATTTGCAAAATGGCTGCTATAATAATTTACATAATAAGTATATATTAATATGTATATGACAATATATTACACATTAACAGAAAGTATATATTGTGTTGGCAAAAAAGTTCCTTCTGTTTTTAAAGTAAAAATAAGACACATCTTTCATTTTCATCAAGAACTGTATTGAACAACATATTCACTGTTTTGTTCCACTGCCTTCTGCCATTTTTCAGGCAAGTTAATGATTCTGTCTTCCCAAAACCTTTTATCTTTTTGAGCAAAGAACTGTTCTAGGTTCCTGTCATAATTTGTTTTAAAAATGCAATGTTTTCATTATCTTTCTAATCACATGTAGAAATGACAGTCAAGAAGGTTTTCTTCACTTCACTTACATGGAACACAAATATCAAAGTGATGATTAATCAAGCTGGTACAAATGATTTTCAGTGCTTGATTTGGATATTTTGAGTATGTCAGCTATCAAACTCATAAGATTGAGTGTTCTTAATTAATGCCTCGATTTGATCACTATCAACTTCAACAGGACTACCCAACCATGGGGCATCATCCAGCAAATCTCCAGCACAAACTTCACAAACCACTTTTGACACGTTCTATCAGACACAGCACCTTCTTCATTTACTACACAAATCTTTTTTATTTTTTGCATTTCAATTGTGTTTTTACTTTTCTTGAAATAATAAAGCATAAATGTGTTGAAAATGTTGCTTTTTCTTTCATCCTCAATATTAAAATGGCTATAAATAATTCACCGATTTCAATTTTTTTTTTAAAAATGTACACTAATACGACAGCTGTCACAATACAATCTAACAAAATTGTTTCAAATGAAGTTAAAGACAACTGAGTGCTACTAGAGCCATCTCATGGGGAGGGACTGAATGAACTTTTTGGCCAACCCAATATATTAATATTTATATTGTAATATAAATATAATAATTGATAAAATTGAGACTGCAGAATCAGAAAACTTCAGAAAACTGTATCTGAACCCTTAATGATCTTAATCCTGACTTATCCTTCAAAACTTGTCAATTTTTCTGAGACATTCATTTTTAATCTTCAATTCTCATAATTTATTTTTAATAATTCCTTCTTACAGAAACTAATAATATTCACAGTGATGCAAAATTTCTCATAGATCTGTCACACCTCCATTTTGAATGAGAAAGAATGTTAAAACTTGTATAACTAGGCATAAAAAGTAATTTCAACAATGAACTTTGCTTTTCTAAAATATATACATATAAAATTTATAAAATATATACATGAAAGTTCTTTAATACATTAAATACAGCATAATGACAAAGGAGAACCTGATTACCTCTAGTAATTTCACTAATACTACTACTTAACAGATTTTCCATCGTCTTTTGCCTTTAAAAAAAACATAATATCAACAGTGAATGATTAGTTATTGTATACTAAAGTATATCTCTTTTTCATTTCAGTTTCTCTCACTGCAGTTACATTTAACAGGATACCATATAAACCCAGATACAAGAATGCTTCCCCATCAAAAATATCCGGAGAAAAGAGAGAGTAGTCACCTTATATTTGAGTCCTTATAAAACTCTCAAATAATGCATTTTGAACTACAAAGTTCCATTTGAAGACAACACATTACCTTGATTTTGTGGAAATATCTGAAATATTACAATCAATGCTAATTTTGGATACTTAGAAAGGTCACTTTAGTTAATAAAATAAATATTTAATAGTAATTTTAGTTAATATTCATGAGGATATAATCTCACCAAAAGTGTAAAGAGCATTTTAAAAATAATTTTTAAGAACTATACAATAAATGATTATATTGTACTGACCAGAAATATCTATCTACAAGGTGATAAAAAGAGACTGTATTTTTGAGTATCAGGACTTGATGTAAGATTTCCAGGATTATAATAGTAGATTCAAAAAGTGTTACACTGAAATTATTTAGATGAGGATGAAAATAATGTGTTTCGGAAAACTTTGTGAGGCTCCTTAAAAAGTGGTTCTAATGACAAAAACTTGAATGTTGAAGACACACTTGAAGATTCTGTTATTTTATGAAATGTGAGAATAGAAAAAAAAGCATTATTTGTAACATATTATTCAGAAGAATGTGCCTTTAAATACTCACTAAGTTACTGAATAGTATAAGTAGATATTTAACTACTATGTCTTTCAACATTATATAATTAACATGCCCTTCAAAAAACTTCTTTTTGATCTTCTCATTAGGAAAAGTGGAAACTATCTACTGTCCATTCTAGTAGACCATTTAGATTTTCACATGCTTGGGAAAGCAAAGGAATTCCATAAACCCAACATGATCATAAAAGTTCAGAATGCTTTTATAAACGATTTCTCTAATAATCAAAATAACATGAAGTTACCTGATAAATGTTCCAGTATAAATATCTTCTTACAGAACAGAAATCTATGTTAATATTTGAATTCTACAAATCTAGCAAATTGAAATGGGTTGAAGAAGGAATTAGTTTTTTTTTTAGTTTCAACCTTAAGTTTATTTTTTAAATTTATTTTGTAATTGAAGGATAATTGCTTTACAGAATTTTGCTGGTTTCTGCCAAACAGCAACATAAATCAGTCATAGGTATACATATGTCCCCTCCCTTTTGAACCTTAGGAATTAGTTCTTAATTACTAAATTATTAGTTCTTAATACTAAAAATAAAAGGAAAACAATTAAGATTTCGAGGATTGAAAAACGTTACTTATCCAGTTTGTTTGCCTTGAAAGATTTACGCGATCACAGTAAATATCAATGAGTAAATATTACTCAACATTAAGTATTTTGTTGAACTCAGTTTCACAAACCAATCAAGCAGCCCCAAGTGTATTTTCTGATTATAAAGATCAGTTTTCTATAAAGAAAATATTAAATAGTCTAAAAACTTACTGGAACTGCAGCTGGAACATGCACATTAGAACTTGTGATTGATGCAGGAATAGCAACAGGCATGGTTTGTCCATTAGGAAGATGTAACAGAAGAGGAAATGGGCCTGGTACAGGACTAAGGAAAACAAAAGAAGGGCAATTAGAAAAAAGAAATCCATATCAATGATGTCTAAAAAATATAAAAGTATTTTTACTATTATAATTTAAAAATAAATTTTCCAGAGACATCTAAAAAATTAATAAACATAACAGAAGAGAAACAGAGAACAGACAGGTGGTTGCCAGAGGGAAGGGAATGGAGGGATGAGAGACATTAAGAGGTACAAACTTCCAGTTGCAAAATAAATGAGTCACAGGAATGAAATTCACAGTGTGAGGAATATAATCATTAATAATGTAATATCATCTCTGTATGGTAACAAAGGTGGTCAGAAGATACAAACTTATAGTTAGAAGATATATAAGTACTAGGGATGTAATGTGGTGTGCTCAGTCATGTCTGATTCTTTGCAACCCCATGGACTATAGCTGCTTGCCAGGCTCCTCTGTCCATGGAATTTTCCAGGCAAGAATCCTGGAGTGGGTTGCCATTTCCTTCTCCAGAGGATCTTCCTGGCCCAAGGATTGAACCAGCATCTCTTATGTCTCCTGCACTGGCAGGTGGGTTCTCTACCACTAGCGCCACTTGGGAAGCCCTAAGCGTTCACTGTACATCTCAATAAAACTAGAAGAAAAAAAACGAACAAGAGGTCAGCCCAAGGAAAATGCCCATGTGACAGATGCAAACTTGATACCATTTCTCATAAAATGAACAAAATACCCACAAAAAATCATACATGGTATATATACACTGCTCAAGTAATTAAACAAAAATTTCTGAACCACTGCAAAGCACACTGTAAAATTTAATTAGTTTTAATTGCATCTTAAATGTACAATGTATGTAAGCAGTGTAGAAAAAAAGAAAAAAAATGGGAAAAGCTACGAATTTACTTAGAGAACAATCTGCAATATATTAACTGAGAAAAATTCTTGTCAGAAAACTCTTGAGAACTCCCTGTAAAAACTGAAAGAAATGTTTTGTGTTAGTCGCTTAGTTGTGTCTTACTCTTTGCAACACCATGGACAATAGCCTGCCAGGCTCCACTGTCCATGGGATTCCTCCAGGCAAGAATACTGGAGTGGGTAGCCATTCCCTTCTCCAGCGGATCTTCCTGACCCAAGGATCAAAGCCGGGTCTCCTGCATTGCAGGCAGATTCTTTACCGTCTGAGCCACCAGGGAAGCCCTGAAAGAAATGTTATCTAGTGATAAAGATAATCTTGTGTGTTTTGTGTAAAATAGCATGAAAATAAGAGATCATCTTAAAATCACAATGTTTAATTTGTCTTTAAAATTAGGCACTGTATATGTTTTCTAATGTGTTAGAAAACATTTATATTAAAAAAAAAATTACCCGAGTATTTTTTCCAAAAATAAAAGCATGCAAAAATGATTAACACACACACAAAACTAAGGCCACAATTAGAATAATTAAATGTCTTAGGAAAATCATGACAAGAAAAACTTAACAATTCATAAAATTCAATGACTGGCCCAAATCACTTACACAATTGGCCTGTTGGAGGACGGTGCCTGGGTGATTACAGTACTTGAGGTTGGTGAAGGTACTGCCTGCTGAATAATGACACTTGAGTCAGAACTTGTAAGCAGCACATTGGGAACTTGTAAAGATGCTGGACGAACAATAGCTGATGTGGGCTGTGCAGTTTGTGCCAATGGTACTTCCTATTTAGTAATGAGATGGAGAAACAATGAAATTTAAAAATCCAAGTCAATTCATGTACCTTTATGAAAGGAATATAACACATCTCTTAAAAAAGCCCCACAAACTTAGTACTTAGTATCACCCCAAAATATATTAATATTTATTTAAAGTTAATTAAGAGAAAATACAGTACTTTGGCCACTTCATGTGAAGAGTTGACTCATTGGAAAAGACTCTGATGCTGGGAGGGATTGGGGGCAGGAGGAGAAGGGGACGACAGAGGATGAGATGGTTGGATGGCATCACCGACTCGATGGATGTGACTTTGAGTGAACTCCGGGAGTTGGTGATGGACAGGGAGGCCTGGCGTGCTGCAATTCATGGGGTCGCAAAGAGTCGGACACGACTGAGCAACTGAACTGAACTGAACTAAAGAGAAAATTGTAGAAGTAGTTGTTTCAAATGCAATGTTAATATTTTAATTTAAAAAACATCTGAGTGGTTTTTTCAGTATAACTTGTTTTACCATCAATCTAGAAATAACTTAGGCTGGGCAACTTGGCTATATAACTCCATGAGAATTCTAATAAAAAATAAAACTACAATTCCATGCTCATGGAAGTACAGAACTTAAAATCCAGATGGGACTTCCTTGTCCTACTCCATCATTATATTGTATAAAGAAGATATAGGTCCAGGAGACTCTTTTATAGTTGATATAAATTCAATAATAGAAATGTTAAAATTTTTTTTTAAGTAATACAAATGTTTGCTAATTTCAGGTAACTATCTCTACATTACCAATAATTTCTCTATATCAAAAGGTGAAGTAATATTAATACCTTGAATGTAAAACTAAACTACTGGAGTAAGATCTTTCCAAAGTAAAGAAAAACACGGAACCTTATAGATGGGTCTTTTCCCCAGTTTACAGATTAGAAAACAGGTTATCCAGAACTCCATAACTAGAATAAAAATTGGTCCACCATGTTCTTTGAATTTGCCTTTATACTGCCATTTATTCTCAGAATTTTATTAAGCTACATAGGAAGAAAGATAAAACTAGTACTACTGGAACTTTGTTTACTTGACAAATTTGAGAAATTACAACATGCCCTGAAGGACTAGTAGGAAAAGAGACAGTACACAAGTAAAACAAACAAGAAAATTTTGGACAATAATGTGTTATAGGCTAACAGTATAAATATAATATCAATAAATCATGAGAGATTAACTGAGGGAAAGTTGGAGTTGGCTACTTTAGATAGTATAGTGAGGTAAAGTGAGCTTCTTTGAAAAATGGCATTTGAACTGGTACTGAAAAGATGAGGAGTGCATTCTAGGGAGAAGGAAGCAATACCAAGAGCAATGTCTTTGAGGGAGGAAAAAGCTTAGAATATCTGATGGACACTATCACAGAAAAGGCATGAGGTGAGGCTGGATAAGAACACAAGTCTAAATCAATGATGGCTTATGGAAGAAGTGTGAGTTACCTTAAACGCAAAGGCAAACCACTGAAGGATTTTAAGCAGAGAAGTGACATAATATATTAAAAAATATACATCCTAGCTTCCCTGGTGGCTCAGCTGGTAAAGAATCCACCCGCAATGCAGGAGACCTGGGTTCGATCCCCGGGTTGGGAAGGTCCCCTAGAGAGGGGAACAGCTACCCACTCCAGTATTCTGGTGAGTGACTTTCACTCACATACATATATATTCAGATATACATGTACATGTATTCTGTATATGCTTGTGTTTGGATACTTTCTGCATATTTGTTACATTTCAATTAAAAATAAAAAGAAAAACAAAGCCACCAATTAAGAAAAATATACAGCCAATGGAAAATAGGTTGGAGATGGAAGTAGAAAGTCCTGGTAATTGTTAAAAGTTATATTAACTGAACAATATATTAACAAATAATTATTAACAGTTATTAGAAGGTAACTGTTAATTATTCAAGTAAAAGATGATTTGGACTACAGTTGTGACAGTGAAGATAAAACAGATAAATTAAGGATATATTCAGGAAGTAGGTTTGGTAAGATATGCTACTGGTTTCACTGAGAAGGAAAAGAGGGAATTAAGTATTCTTTATTTTTGGCCAGAGCCAACTAGAGAATGGATGGAGAGAAAATTTACTGAGACAGAGAAGACTGGGGGGCGGGGCTCTAATTCAGACGTACTACGTTTAAGATGACACATAAAAGGAAATGTCAAGACAGAGCTGCATATGAATATGGAAATCCGGGAAATATCTGGGTTGATTGATATAAATTTGAAAACCAGGTTGATCGTTTTTAAAGTTACATGTCTGGATGAGAGCATTTAAGAAGGAAAAAACTGAGAAAGAGAACGGGGCTCAGAATTTACTTCTTACAACTTGGAATAACTATGCCCTGCCCAGTGTGAGCTAATGACTGAAGAATGCAGGAAAAAGAAATACCCCTAAGAGGGATAAAGCAGCAACCAGCAGGAAAAAACTGTTGAGTGTGAAGGGACTGGAATATTCTCTAGGTAAAAGGTATTTATATCAAAGATGTAACAGCATTTCTCATAACTGCGATGATGTGGAAACAATATTTACATTCAAGATCAGTAAATACATTATGATAATGATAAAATAAAGTGCAAACATTAAAAATTATGACTTTGGAAAATTTTCTAATGGCATGGGAAAATCTTGATTAATGCTGAATGTCTAAAACATGATATAAAAAAGTAAACTATGATTCTTCTTGGTATTTATCTTTTTATCCCTTTATACTTCTATGTAACTATTCACTTGTATATGTGTGAAAGTGTTAGGCAGCTCTTTGCAACCTCATGGACTGTAGCCTGCCAGGCTCCTCTCTGTCCATGGAATTCTTCAGGCAAGAATCCTGGAGTGGGTAGTCATTCCTTTCTCCAGGTGATCTTCCCAACCCAGGGACTGAATTCGGGTTTCCTGCACTGCAGGCAGATTCTTTACTGTCTGAGCCACTACAGAAGCCTAATACATATATGTATATTTTTATGTATAAAGGTATACATGTATCTAGGAAAAATGTTTCAAAATATTAGTAATTCTTATTGCTCAGTTATGGGGTAAAAGGTGTTTTTTTCTTTCTTATATTTTTCTGGATTCTTAAAGTTTTTTAATAATGAGAATGCACTTTTATTATAAGTAAATAAAAAAATACAAAACACCTAATGGTCAAAGCATTTATTCCTAGGTATCAATAAATAGTTACCTTTTCTGCCTTACTTCTAGCTCCTCTGTCATGGCAAAAGTCGTTAGGCTATGATTTTAGAGTAACATAACCTACAAAAGAACACTGTCATTGCCTTTCACTGTGCCCCATGCCTCCAAATAAATGTGTTTAGTAGATGTGCTAATGAATGAACATTAATTGAGAAATATCTGTAATAATGGTTAACTCAGCACATAATATACCCCAGTTGGCCCCAGGTACCAAAGTATTCAGATCTAGGAATGAGGCACTAAATTACTACAAAAAGACTATACCAAGTAAGACAGTGTCATCGTCATCATATTAGTTGGTATTACCAAACATCACTGCTGAAGTAAGTAGCTATTCCTTTAACCCTTTAAAAGTCTAAATAACCTTTATTCAAACAATTTTTAGTTGCAAAGATTCTTAATTAAGCTATCACTGTATAAAAGTAGCAAAAAAAAAATAGCAAAACCCAGAGAAATTAAATTTATAAATGTATGTATCCTCTAAAAAAATAATAGGTTTATCTTAAATGACTTTTAGTCTCTCCAATAATTTGTCATAAAAAATTATCTATAAACAAATTATCTTCTTTCCCTAAAATATCTGAGTATTCACAGGCTTTCACATATAAGACAAGTACAACCTGATGCTGATTAAGGCATATTACATTAAAATTTTATGTAGACCAAATATTAGACTTTACTGAAAATGCTGATTTTTTTTTCCACTTAGTTTGAGTTTCTTCTGTAAATACAAACTTCTAACCTTCTCATCACTGGTAGTAGACTCTGGGTGAGGTAAAGGACTATCCTGGTGAGTTGTTTCTACAACAGAAGGCTCCTCAATTTTGCTTCTTATGATGGGTGTTGCAAGAGGAGATAAATCTAGAGGCATCTAAAATGCAAATTAGAGAAAGTGTTAGGAGTTTAAAAACAGCCAATCAGTTTATCTAAAATAAGAAAGCAACAAGTGAAAACTGTTCTGTCAGAAGCACTCTTTTAATTTCATGGTTAATAACATACTTTTTTAATGTCATCTTCTGAGGCTTTCTTGAACTCATTCTCAAATGGACTTGCCAACTCATTAAACAAACCCACTTCTTCACAGTTTTTCAAGAATCTTGTTGGTGTTGGGGTCTGATCTGAAATAAATGTCAATAAGCAATTACACAGATTTAAGTATCATACAGGACTCTAAAGTATTTTAGCTAGTAAATTAATGAATTAGCAAGACTGGTTCAGTCAGCTGTTAATTCTCTTTGGAAAGACCTCTTCCTTTAAAGCAAACAAAATTTGGTTAAGTTCTTGTTGCAGTTTAAGGTATTTCCTCCAACTTTATGAACAATAAAAGTATGAAAAGAATTCCTTCTTGTTCCTTATTCCACAGGTTCTGAGTAGAGTGACATAAGCATCCTCTATTCAGAGATAAACTATTATCATTATCTAACACAAATTAAAAAAAATTTATAGTATTAAAACTTACTAATGCTTAAAATACATGCAATTTGGGGAAAACTAGGACCAGAACATGTATATTTGCTTGAACTTGGCCCTTCCACTAGTATTCATAATCTATTATGAAAGCAAGCTTAAGATGAAACAATGCTGCACTAAAACACAAACTGGGTGTACATGTGAGCACATATTAATTACAAAACAATAGCTAGTTAAGGTCTACACTGAATGAAAAACAGCCAAGTTATGAATTTTGCCTGTTTTATTATTTTCAAGGCTATTTGCTCACACTGATTAGGATTAATAGCACATTCAATTCTATTCACATTTTATATACTTTAGGGCATCAACTTCATAAGTTACATCAAGGATCTAGCCTAAACTAAATAAAAGTATAAGGATGACTCCTGGCTTAAGATATAATACTCATAAAACCTTCTGTGAAATTAAAATATATATTTGTTAACTACTGGGTTCCTAGAGTGGGCATTACTTACTGTTTTATCATCACCCTCAACCCAACGTATACACAGAGTATTACTACGTATAAATATTTTACACTAAAATGATCTATTTGTCATACACATTAGATATAATATAGGCCTACCTCAGACAGTAGTAGTATTATCAAAATTACTGAAGGACTTTTTGTCATCATTTTACCTAACAGTCTGCAATGTACATAACCTGTACTCCCCCAAAGACATACAAAATGGTAATAAGGGCCCAGCATTCTTGTATCAACCTAGGTCCATCCATCATGACTGCAATAGTAAACTGAACCTAAATTTGACTCTTCTGTTCATGCCCAAAGGATTTATCTATGCCTAAGAGAGGGTTCCTATTTTGTATTAAAGGGAGAGGAGTCTTTAAAATACATATGCAAAAATCATTTTTTATCAGCAATTACTATAATGATCAGGCTTGGAAAGAAAAAAGTCAACACAGGCACAATTGTTTAAACATGCATATGTGGTTTTTGGCTATTGATCATCAAATATATATCACACGCATCATGCACTATATTTACACAGTTACGCTATACTACTGATCTCAAATGTATTTAAAGAAAAAAAGTCAAGTGCTATGTTTAAATGTGTTCTACTTTTCTAGCGCATTAAATGTAAACAGATTGGAAAGTAAGTTCTAGAAACCAATCTCAAAATATTTTTGAGTTAAATGTTACAGAGAGAGATATGGCTCTAAAGCAAGAAGTTCCAGAGAAGGAAAGACCTTCATGCTCAGGGGAGTGAAACTTCCAGGCTGTAGTTATTTTGTTGGCATTTTTGGTTTTCTCTCTCAATATCTGATACATGGGATTTTAAAGAAATGCACACCACACTCTTACCTGCTTCCTTTTACTTACAGAAATAAAGATATGCTGAATGTTTCCCTACATTTTTCCTAAACAAATTGTTTTTTGGTGAATTATCTGTTTTACCTCCAGTTTTTTCAAGACAAAAATCTTGATACTGAATGACAAGAATTATCTTTTTTCTTCATTATCATATGCAATGCTTATGAAAGATAATTTGATTTCAAGCTGGGTAATAACTTAAAAGTATTAATAATATTCAGTATTTAGATATAATTCTAGACTTACAAATATATAACCTACGCTTTACAAGAGAAAAAAATTAAAACATTAATTTGAATATTTGGACTACATGACTGTGGTTATGACAAAAGGACTGAAATTTATATATTAAATTTTATATAAAATTATTTTATCACAATACTTCTGTGTGTATACATATACAGAGATGTATGTATCTATAAATACCCAAAAAAGAAGTAGCTGACACAGCATGGAAGGACAATAAACCAATGCATGTACTGGGCTTCTCTTTTCACATACTGAAAGATAATCATCCATTTAGGTGATACAGTATGTTCACAGGAGCAACATAGGAAAATAAAAATCATTTATTGAATTTAAGCCCCATTTATTGAGAGTATTTTACTAACACAGATGTTTAGTCCAAACAGAAACATAAACAAAATCCTAATGAACAAGTCTGCTAACTGCTTTCTCCAACAGGAGGAGCCTGATCATTTTCTAGCTTCACATAGCACTGTAAAGCAGATGTAAACAGCTAAAAGAAACAATGACTAAACATCACATTAATTGAATTATCAGTTAAATGTAAGTTCTGGAAATGGTATGAATGCTCCCAGATCCTAATTAACTTCCACAAAAAATGATATTGAAGTCTACATTTGAAAACTATACAAAAAATGTGAAATGAATGGTCAGAAGGAAACATGAAAATGTAATGGGTAAAATACATGTTGCCAACATTTATTGTAAATGAAGTCATTGGAATATCACCAGACTATATTATTTACAGAGAATACACAAAAATTGTGCACATTCCAGGTGAAATATGTATATAAACTATTAATAAAAGCATATACTAACCAGCCACAATGACACTGTCATTACGTGCTGGACCAAATTTCAGTGTCATCTCATGTTTATGTTTATGGACAGCCAAATGATCCTCGTTGGTAAAACGCTGTGGCAAAAAGTTTTAAAATATAGTTAAGATTTTCAATTTGATCAAATAAGTTAAATGATAAGGAAATTTTCATTTCCACAACAACATGTAAAACCACCATTAACAAAGACATAGCAGTTTGTTAACTATAAAGAATCTACTGTTAGTATAGATAAACATACTAGGTCTCAATCACAGAGAAACTCATTACCTAAGAATGAGCAATAATGATAATACTAGGTCACTTAACTCATTTGAGAGCATTTAAAAACAAAACCTGAGGCAAAGAAACTTTACATAAATTTCATCTGGACACTAAAAATAGACGACTTAATTTTTGCCATATCATAGTAGAAATATATACTCCACGGTATAATGACTTTTGAACAAAGTTCTGTTATTTTACTTAGATTTCAGGTTACTTACCACTTTTAAAATGAGAACTTTCTTATAAAAATATTATTCCTGGACAAATTAAGAAGTAAATCAGGTGCTTTATGTTACCACATAAAAAAAGAATGCCTTGATTATAATCCAGCAAAGAAACAGCAGTCAATACAATAAAGCAATTCATTTCAAAATAAAAATTTTAACTTAGAATAAAGTGGTTTTACATTTTTTATCATACTCTTACATAAAAAAATGAAGCAAAATTATTTCTAAAGCTACACTTAACTTTGATAGGTCCTACATGCTAAAGGTGACATTTATGATTACAATATAATAAATACATTGTTCAAATATCTCCTGTGTCTGGATATCAATCTTTATGAAGATGCTCCTTATCTTTAGCAACATTTACAACTGAATATAGAGCACTTTTTAATTTCAAAGAAATAATTATAATATGTTAAATTAAGAGATCTATACTCACTCTCTAGGCTATATCCTTAAAAATGGGATGTTAAAATAATGAACATGGTTTCTCAGAACTACCAGAAATGGATTCCTTACCCTGTGGTCTTACCATTCCCTATTCAACTCAATACATACTTCCTTTCATGCAACTAGTGATAGCAGCTTTAGGGTTAACCTTAAAACAATGTAAAAGAAAGAAATATTTCTATCTATTACGCTTTCTTTTCTAAATATTAAAAGTATGACCTGTATCATCCTTGGCCCAGCCCACAAGCCCACTGTAAAAAGTTAATCCCTGTCATTTATATCTGATTTTGCTCTGCACGGTACATGTTTATAGCACCTACTACTACTACTACTACTAAGTCGCTTCAGTCATGTCTGACTCTGTGCGACCCCATAGATGGCAGCTCACCAGGCTCCCCCGTCCCTGGGATTCTCCAGGCAAGAACACTAGAGTGGGTTGCCATTTCCTTCTTCAGTGCATGAAAGTGAAAAGTGAAAGTGAAGTCGCTCAGTTGTGTCCAACTCTTCATGACCCCATGGACTGCAGCCTACCAGGTTCCTCTGCCCATGGGATTTTCCAGGCACGAGTACTGGAGTGGGTGCCATTGCCTTTATTATATTGATGTTTTCATATTTCCTTTCAAGTAGACTGAGCTCCTACTATTTCAGTTTCCCTAAATTTAACATATAGTAAATAGTCAATAAATGCTAACTAAAAGAATGAACTCCTTACAAGTAAAGAACTGAATCTTCAAGCCCAATCTAAAAGAAACAAAAACCACCAAACCACAGACTGTTCCTAAAGGTGAATTAAGCGTTAATTTAATTTGGTTATATTGTTTTCTCATGTAAGTATGCTTTCTACTAAGTCTTTAAGTTACTGTACACC
This sequence comes from Bison bison bison, assembly GCF_000754665.1. Lineage (NCBI taxonomy): Eukaryota > Metazoa > Chordata > Mammalia > Artiodactyla > Bovidae > Bison > Bison bison. Next base: position 5,742,252 of record NW_011495022.1, on the reverse strand, counting down.
AGTGGAAAATTATTAATATGTCCCCTCTTTGGAACCTGTTTGTATTCCCATTGAAGATGAGTATACATATACAAAGAGTAACTCTATCCCTTGACTTACTCATTTACAACTGAAACAATCATTGAGCAATCATAATCTAGCTCTGCCCTATGCAAGTGCTATTTTCCTACTGCTTTGTCATTATGTATAAGAATCCTTTCCAAATTTGGAAAAATAAGAAATAGTCATCCTTTCGTAGAGTTTCCAATAACGAAGCTTTTGGAGAATGAACATAGCGATAGCATTTACCAGCACTACTTCATTGCTTTTTACTTTGCATTACAGTTTTGAATGTCTTACAAGTATCTTAAAGCAAGATTCACTTTATGTTCCAAAGAAACTAACAATGTGGCTTCTCCACTGAAGGTAATCATTAAACATTTGCAAATAAATGCATTTTAGTAGAGGTCTTAGATTTTAAAACAGCAAAGTCAGCATAATTAACAGACAAGCTTACAAAGTTATCTCCTAGGAATTTTATCCCAACGGTATCCTCTGCTTAGTTACTGGTTTGAACACAAATATTCAAATCAAACAGCAACTACATATACAATAAATAACATTATGTTTTGTACAAAATATGTGAAAATACCAACAAGACTGATTCTAAGTGAAAAGTAGCAGGTAAAAGGACCATAAAATACATTTAAGATCATATGAATAGTAAAAGGAGAAATGCCAGGAATATGAATTCACAAAGTTTCAAAGAGAACACAGATCAAGTTTATCTAAATGCTATTTATAAAGGAACTGTTAATCATATAATATTTTTATACATGGGTAAAATACATTGAAATTGATACTTGATACAAGTTAGTATCAAGTTGATACATTGACACTCACTTGTATCAAGTATCATGGATCTTTATCATGATATAGATATTATCTATATCTATGACGTTGCCTACCATCTGAGAAGACTTATTTACCTATAACGAGAAACTTACAACAGTGTCAAAAGGCAGTCACCAGGAAAAGATATATATATATGTAAAATGCATTATTTTTTCAACAAATACAAAAGAGCTACTACAAGCTAAAATAGTTTTGCAAGAATCTATTTGAACTGCTTTTCCAGACAAATTAAAAGATTTATTCTAAAAATAAGTTTTGTAGAAAAATAATGATATTGCTGCTGCTGCTAAGTCACTTCAGTCGTGTTCGACTCTGTGCGACTCCATAGACGGCAGCCCACCAGGCTCCCCCGTCCCTGGGATTCTCCAGGCAAGAACACTGGAGTGGGACTGCTAGTAATAATATATTGCATTCATACAATTTCTTTCTTCCAGGCAATTGAGAGCACTATTCCAATGAAAATGTTATACATGTGCAGTGTTTTGTCAAATAAGAAAGACTTTGAACATGCAGCTGAATAAACAACGGGAAAGGCAGTCAAGAAAGTTAGAATAGGCCAACAATGTCTCTTACAGGGTTAAAAAGTAAGGGTAACCTGACAAATATAGGAGGCGGTAAAATAGTTGCTTCCATAAAAAATTAATTTAAGCTCAGGTATTGGAGAAATTTGTGTTTCCAAAGTGTGAACACTCTTATCAGAATTAAGAAATGAGTCATTCTGCATTTAATACATGCATTTATATCCATGATATAGATGATTATTCCTAATATAAAACATTAAATAGGTATTAAATTATAAGGTCATTAGGCCAATAGCCCATTTTACTACTTCTTTCACGAATTTAAGTACTCTAATTTAACACCAGGGAGTTACTGATCAAATACACACAGATACACACACTCTCCCATACTTTCATTGAAACTTCAGATTAAATAAAATGAAATCTTTATCTCCTTTAAAAAAAGTTATAATGTATTAACATTTCACCAAAGAAAAAATTTTCAATGAGAGCATCACCAAAAGCAAAGCTATTATCAATAAAATGTAAAAATTTCAATGTTAAAAAGACTCTTTCACTAAATTATCTCAACTTTGTCTCTTTTACCAAATTCAATGGAACATCACGTTAAAACAAATGAAATTATCAAAAGTCTATCTATGAAATACCTAACAGTGACTGGGACATAAAAAAATTTACTAGAAAGAGCCAACAGTTAAAACTTTTGCACTGATTTCTATAGGTCTCTCTGAAATAACATTATCAACAAAATATACTTAAAATTTTTTAAATCTATTTGAAAATTTAAGTTCATTAAGTGTTTTAAAGCTAAAACTCAAATTTGGAAGAATGTTGTTAACTAGTGACAAAAAATAATTTGTACTACCACCATCAGATTGGTGCTTCTAAAATCAATGCTTAATAGAATTTTTGATTTCCTAGGAAATTACTATTTGAATCGAGAGAGAGACCATAACTATTCCTAGTCCAAGCAAGATTTAACAAATGGATGATGCTGACCTTGGCCCAGTTATCATTTGGCCAGTAACACTTATAAAGTATTACTATAATATAGATTAGACTATTTTAAGTATCTCAGAGAACAAATATATGCCAAAAAAAGTTATTAATACCTAGGAATGAAGTGTTCATGATGAGAACAATACTTAAAGTTATTAGTGAAACTAAAAAGTTGTTTTCGCTTTTAAAAACAATATGAAAAAATGTATGAGGAGCCTTAAAAATGTGTATACATTTTGATCTGATAATTTGGTTTCTAAAAATGTATTTTGAGGAATTAGGGAGATGTACATAAGGGGTTATAGAGAATATTCATCACAATGTTGTGATTTTTTTAGGCCATAATAATTAATCTTTAGGCCATAAAAGAGGAATAGGTAAATAGATTTTGGGACATATTCTGACAACAGAACACTATATAGGAACTCAAACTCATGTTTTCAATTAACACACAATATACCATACTATATAATGTATAATATACTATGTAATATAGTACAGTGCTATACTGTATAATGTATAGGATAATACTATATAATGTCATCTGCATACAAATAGAATACAAATTAATACATGCGGTATGATCCCAATTTTGTTTGAAAAATAAAAGGGGGGAAGGACTTAGGAAATGCACAAAATGTTGACAGACATCCTCGCTAGATTTTACTTTGTCAGCATTCTCAGTGATACTTTTGTAATTAAGAAAAAAGAAAAACTTTTAATGTTCACTGAAAAAGATACATATTCAAAGACCCCTATTGAAATATACCTCGAAGGCTTTGCGATATTTTGCTATAAACATAACACAAAAGTAGGCTTGGGTTCACACTTATCTCCAGTGTTCACAGGTTCTGTGACTGAGAGGCATTCAATAATGTATATTTGATTGTACATGTGTAAAATGAGGCCAGTAGCACCAACTTCATAGGGCTGGTGCAGGATTAAATAACATAACCCACATAAGCTTAGTAGCACGGTGACTAAGTTGAAAAATGTTAGTATCATTGTAATTGCTTTTATTACTACAACAACGATTATATGGAACTTTTAATTCCTCCAATCTTTTTTGAAACAAGTTGGAGCACAAATTTAGACATGGTATGCTACACACTTGATAAATATTTGAAAGCTCTATTCTATGGTTCACAAGCAACTTTTCAGTTTCTCAGGTAGACCTTTTTCATTACTGTTTTGAATACACTTTTTATTCTGGAAAACTTTTAAATTTACAGAAAAGTTGCAAAAATTGTACACAGAGTTCCTGTACACTCCTTACTCAGTTTGTTTCCCCTAGTGTTCTCATATTATTGTGGCACATTTATCAAAACTAAGAAACCAACACTAATATATTACTATTAACTAAACTCACAACTGGTAGCTTTAGTATTGCCAGCTTAACCAGACTCTGGCTCCAAATGACTTTTTGTTATGTTCCCAAATTCAAAATCATCTCTGAAAATTATGTCAAGGACTGCCAGCTGTCCCTTAATATCTACTACTCTTTTTCCTTCAAATTAAGAATTTCTAAATTTTAGGTGAGCACTTGGCTGCCCAGAACAAAGACCACATTTTCTAGCTTTCTCTGCAGTTAGGTGGCCATATTCTTTTGGGATCAAAAGAATGAGTGAAAATCATTTGCATTATTTCCAGTTAATGCTCTTAAAATGATGCGTGTATACATGCTCTTCTCTGCTTCCCCTTCTCCCTCCCTTACTGCTGGAATGTGGACTTCATGTCAGGAGCTGAAAAGCCATTTTGGACCTAAAAATGGAAGCAGCATGATGAGGATTACATAATCAGCCAACCTGGGACTCCTACTTCCTGGTTATTATATTAAAAAACAAGCTGATCAGTCTGTTGTTAAGGTTGATTCTTTGTCTCAGCCTGCATCTCTTAATAACAATATGCCATAGCCTCTAAAGATAATTTCTTTTGTGCAATGGAATATACAGAAATGTAGTCCATTCTGAAGGAGATCAGCCCTGGTATTTCTTTGGAAGGAATGATGTTAAAGCTGAAACTCCAGTACTTTGGCCACCTCATGCGAAGAGTTGACTCATTGGAAAAGACTCTGATGCTGGGAGGGATTGGGGGCAAGAGGAGAAGGGGACGACAGAGGATGAGATGGCTGGATGGCATCACTGACTCAATGGACGTGAGTCTCAGTGAACTCCGGGAGTTGGTGATGGACAGGGAGGCCTGGCATGCTGTGATTCATGGGGTCGCAAAGAGTTGGACACAACTGAGCGACTGATCTGATCTGATGTGATGGTGACCATATCGAAGAAACATGTTTGTATGTCTAAGTTTTGATATGGTTCCTTTTCTCTATTCAAACCTTCTACACCTCTTCCTGACTTTTCATTCTCAGGTACTATGGATAAATTGTCCATGGTCCTATGTAAGGCCAGTCCTTCCACTTGAACACTGAATCCCATCCTCTCTTAAGGACCCTATTTCTGCAACAATTCCTCTCTCTACAGTGTAAAGTATGCTGTGATAGTCGCAACTTAAAATTCAAAACAAAAAAGCTCCATCTTTAATCCTCCTCCAGCAGTATTTCACTGTTCCCTTTAAGCTATTAAAAAGGTATCTTATAAAGTCTCCACTTCTGATTCTCCACATTTACTCTTCAGGCTGACTCCAATCTCATTGTCATCACTGCTCTTTCACTGAAACTACTCTTACCAGGGTGTCTTAACAGTCCCCATATTCCTAAATTCAATAGTAAATACTGAATTATCCTATCAACTATATGACTATACTGTTTCTCCACATTTTGAAACTTTTTCTACTTGACTTCTAGAACAGTTTTCTTCATTGTCTGCTGCTTCTCTGCCTCCTCTGTGTCCTTCCCCTCTTTCTGACTGCTAAACACTGGAGTGCCTTAAAGCTTAGTTCTCATCCTTCCTCTCTATACTACTTAAATACAGAAGTAAAACTGAAGAAATATGGGGAGTATGGATTATCAAAATGTATTTCTAACTCTACCAATGGAAAAATAATTATTATCAGACATCAAGGGAGGAGGAAAGAAGAAGAAAAATGAGTGTTATCTCCTTTCATAAAAGGGAGTCTAAAAAACTATTCTAACAATATTTTTTCATATTTTCTAAAAAAATTAAGTATTTTAAGCAATCTCTGATACACAAATGTTCTTATATTCAGCCATAGGTTGCTTTTTCTTCTGTTGAATTTAAGTAAATTAAAAAAAAATAGTGTAATAAACACCCTTGGTACACTTCACTCAGCTTTAGCAGTTATCAACCTATGATCCATCTCATTTCATCGCTACTCACAATTCACCCAAAGCATTTCTTTTTTTGAGACCAATCCCAAGAATTACTTTACCTAGAAATATTGCAGTATTCATCTGTGGCACATTGTAAAACATGGCCACAAATTCCTTTTGGTATGATATATACCCTCCTCCCTTTGCCATGTGGTTAACGTTGGTTCTCCCATCCAGAGGGTGGTACCTATTTCTCCACCCCTTGAGTCTGAGCTGGTCTGGTGACTTGCATGATCAACAGAATGCTACAGGACTGATGCCCTGTCACTTCCAAACTAAAGCTTCAAGGAGCTTTGTAGTTTTCAGCTTCTATTCCCATGGAAAACTGCTGTCCAACGATTCCCAGGTAACAAAATATATTGAACATATATTTAATAACCTTGGCATATGTCCTTTCATAGTTTTGACATAACATTTGTGGGACAGAATCCCAGAAGTGGGATTGCTGGGTCAAACCGTAAATGCATTTGCCATCTTGCACTTTTATCCACAATGAAGGAGAGTGCAGAAGGAGTATTTTTAATATGACTGAAGTAAAATGGCTGCTGCTTTGCCAAAAATATAAACATTCTGATGGTAGAAAATATCAAAATAATAATAGATTGATTAATAGACAGCATCATTAGATGGAAATGCTGCTGATATATATATACTGAGGAAGAACAGTTGGGTGATTTTTAGGCCTGATAAAGCACTGGAACACCCTTGCTATCTGCCGAAGACTCTACAAAGGCTCTCCTTCCTATTCTTCGTGGCCTGAGGGGTAGTCTACCTCTCAGTCTCTTGACTATTTGTGCCACGGATTGGGCATGTACAAGGCAGTCTGCTATGAGAACTCAAATGATGAGTATCAAAAAGTTCCCAGACTTCCTGGATCTGGTATTGAGGTGAATAAGCTCTGGCTTTACCCCTGGGATGTGTTGTGTAATGTTCCATTTGCCTCATCTCATCAGCTAAGGAAGCATTAATAGTGTCTATAAACAGTGTGGGTGTGCTTGAACAGATTGTGTACTTTTCCTCAGCAATTTTAAAATATTTTCTCTACCTGAAAACTATCTCATTTTCATTTACCTTAATTCCCTTAATTTTATTGAATTCATTCTCTCACTGGTTCTATCTCCCAGTTTTGGGGTTGAGGTACCAAAAACCGGGAAAGTTAGATGTTACTAATTCGATCTTGGGTTCTCATCCTCTCTGATCTTTTGTTGGCATTTAATCTTCATTTGGTTAAATGCCAGATGAGAGCTAAGCTTCATTTAACCTTATTTCTTAAGTAAATTTAAATACAATGCTTTTTATTAAAAGTGGCATATATATTACTAAAGAGTCAATCACAAGATGATAATTCCAACTATTTTAAGCAGAAAAGAATAAGACAAAGAATCAGGGACTTGTCTGAGACTGACTTTTCAAGAATGATTCCTAGAACAACACAGCAAAATTGGTCATGGTCCAAAGGCTGGCTTGAGAAATATACTGTATTAGCTATAATCCAGGGGTTACAGAATTACGCTCTCTTTGTACAGTCCATTTCAGCAAAATGGACTTTTTTTTAAGTCCATTAAAAAAAAGAGTGGTGGACTTTTTAAGTGGTGGACTCTCTAAGTCCACCTTTCTATTTAACTTAGTCCCAAATCCAAGGAGTAAATGTAATTTACCATTATAAGTAAATCATATCCAAAATTTTAGTGGAAAAGGATTTTGGAAATTGCTTTCCTGAATTTATAGAAAAATGTATACAAAATTTATCTCCTAAATATATGTCAAATCACTCTATTTCTCTATATGTACATTACTAACACCTAGTCAAACCACCATTATCTCTCAGCTGACTGCTGCCAGTCTACTTTCCCAGCTTCTACTATTAGCTCAGCAATGGCTTTTCATTCCTCTGTGAATAAAACCCAAACACCTTAGACCACAGTCAACAAAAAAGCTCTACAGGTTATGGGCTCTTTTTATTCCCCTACCTTTCTGACCTCATCTCCTACCCTTATCCTAGTTAATCACTATATGTTCCAGTTACAGCAGTCATCTTTCTGCTCTTAAACACACCAAATCCGTTTCTTCCCTCGTGGCCTTAAACTTGTTGTTCTTTCACTCTGAAAAATTCTTCCCCAAGGTATGTGTAGGGTTTGCTTCCACATCTTTATTCAAGTGTCACCTTATTACAGAGGCATTCACTGACCAACCCATTTAAAATATCACCAACTCTGGTAACTTCTACCTTTATCCTGTTAAAGTGAAAGCGTTAGTCGCTCAGTTGTGTCTGATTCTTTGTGACCCCAAGACCAGGTTCCTCTGTCCATAGAATTCCCCAGGCAAGAATACTGGAGAGGGTAGCTATTTCCTTCTTCAGGGGATCTTCCTAACCCAGGGATTGAACCTGGGTCTTCTGCATTGCAGGCGAATTCTTTACTGTCTGAGCCACTAGGGAAGCCCCACTTTTATCCTGCTCAACATCACTGGACATCATGTAAACTAAAATCTTTAGATACCACTACACCCTCACCGGACGGACTACAATTAAAAGACCATCTGAAACAATCCTGAAAAAGGAGAACTAAATCGGAGAACTTACCCTAAGTGACTGGAAGGCTCACTATGAAGCTAGAGTAATCAAGACATATGGTACTGGCATAAAACTTGACAGATTGATGAAAAAACAGAATAGAAGCTCAGAAACAGATCCATGCTTTACAAATCATTTGGTTTTCAAGAAAAGGGATGAAGCAATTTAATGGAGAAAGAAAAAAAAAATCTTTCAACAAGTGACACTAGAATCTCTGAAAAGCCATAAGGGAAAAAAAAGGTGAGCTTCAACTCCTACCTCATACTTATGCACAAATATTAATTCAAAAGGCAAGAGACCTAAATGAAAAGCCAAACTTTCAGAGGAACATGAAGGAGAGTATTTTTGTGCCTTAAAGGTAAGCAACAGTTTCTTAGATAAGTCACAGAAAGCAACCACCAAAGAGAAAAAATTAACACATCAGACTTCATTAACATTAGAAACATCTGTCCATCTTTTGATGGACAGATTATTTTCATATTATGAAAATCAAGTTGGAAACCAGAGACATAAAGAAAAAATTGAAGATGGACTGGTATCCAGAATATTTAAAGAACTCATACAACTCAATAATTAAAAGACAACCCAATTTTAAAAAACAAGCAGATTTGAAAATATTTCACAAAAAATAAGGTATAAAAATGGCCAATACGCAAATGAAAAAGTGCTCATCTTTTCATCAATGAAATGCAAATTAACACACAATACATCAGTATACACCCAATGAAAATGACTAAAATTAAAAGAACCACACCAAATATTGGCAAGGGTATTATACAACAGGACTGCTCACAGACTGCTAGTGGAAATAGTGAGTGGTTCCTGCCTTTTAGAAGCAGGTTGACAGTTTCCTATTATATGTAACATATGATCCCACCACTACCCTTCTAGGTAGTCACCCAAGAGAAAAGAAAGAATGTGTTCACACAAAGGCTGGTACTTAAACATTCACAATAGCTTTATTTCTAACAACTAAAAATTGGAAATAAGCCAAAAGTCCATAAACAAGTGAATAAGTAACTGCTTGTGAATTACGGAAATATTATTCCTCAATGAAAAGGAATTAACTATGGATCACAAAGGGAGAAACTGCAAATTATGTGGAATGAAAGAATCCAGTCAAAAGTACATACTGTATGATTTCACTTCCATAAAATTCTAGAAAATAAAAACTAACCTATAGCGACAGAAGGCAGAACAGACGCTGACAGGGTTGGGAGGGGTGAGAGGGAGGCAATACAAGCACAGGAAACTTTGGGAGATGACAAATACGTTCACTATCTGAATTGTGATGGTTTTATGGGTACATACATATGTTAAAATGTATCAAACTGTACACTTAGAAGTAATATGCAGTTTACTGTATATAAATTATATCTCAACTTAAAGTATCAACTAAAGAAAACAATGAGAACCAGAGAAACATTTTAATATTTATGATTTACAGTTTATATATTTAAGTACTCTACAATTTTACTACACATTAAATTTATTTTTTCATTCCTCAGTGTCTATAGTTATTTTAAGATTATTATAACAATATTAGATTATTTAATGGCCTATTGAAAACCACAGAAATATCTTCTGAAACACTAAAATATTATTTTCTGAAAATGTTTCCACACAAGCCTAAAGATTTTAGACTTAATAACACTAGTATATTAGTGATATGCTGTACATTAGTGATTTGCTCAGAGGTAAAAATTAGTTAATTTCACAAGAGTTCAGCAAATAAAACAATTTTCATATAAGGTAATGTATCTGATTTCCAACTGGGCAGTTTACAATGATTTTTAACCAATAATGGTCAAATGAAAATACTTTTAAACCTTGTGTTTTCTCCAGGTTTTCCATCTTTCCCTTACAAGACTTAACTTTTTTTTTCCATATTAGATTGTCTTCTTTAAAATTCAGATATGCTGCTGAGGAAAATGAATTTTTTTCTCCAAATTTTTCTGGGTTATTTTCATTCTAACTCCAAAATTGTACAAAATATCGTAAAGGAATCCCCTTAATGACAACATTCACTGTCATAAGTGTTTAATAAATGTGAACATACCAAATACTTTATGTATTACCTGGCCACATCCAGGGGCAGTACATAGAAACGGTTTGTCATCACTCATATTCCACAGGTCCTTGTATTGCCTATAATAAAACATTCAGAGATAGTTAAACATTTTACAGTACAGATTTTTAAATAAAGAACTTAAAATGTAGTATTACTTGATTTTCATTAAGTTTTTTACCTTTTCTATCTGAATGTGAAATAAAACAGTTTTACCGACATCTTAACCCCACCTTCCATTTTCTTACTATGAATAAAGACATGCAACATGCAGATTTTACATTATATAAAAAATTGTTAAGAACTCTGATCTATTAGGTTAAACCTTTCCTGTTCAGTAGCATAAGTGTGGAAAGAATGAAATAATTAGAAGATCACTACTTTAAATACCAATGAAATAATGGATAGGCAACTCTCATCAATGTCTGATAAAACCATCAGGAGCAAAGGTGATGGGAGCTTCATAATGGCTGCGTCAGGCTGACAGCATCTGAACTCATGGGTCAGTGTTAAGTTAACATCACCAAAAGTGGGACAAATATTTTGAGTCCCCTGATGAGACAATAGAAAGCACATTAAGTATTCGTGGTGGGGGGCGGAGGGTGCGGCTGTATCCAAACCTGAAATCGAATCAAGCTTTTCTAGATTCTACTACAGGAAATAAAGGAGATAGACAAAAAGGTCAAACACCACTGCTAAGATACAATTAGCGAAATTCTACAGCACCAAAGACCTGGTCTCCTCAAAAATAAATGTCATGGGGAATAAAAGAAAAGATAAAGTAGAGGGGAATTGCTTTAGGTTAAAAGAGGTTGAATAAACCATATTAAACAGAATACAATATGGGGACTTTCCTGGATCCTGATTTAAACCAAAAACTACAAAAAAAAGACATCTTCAAGTCAATATCATTTTCCTACTTTTTGATTTAGACTTGAAAGTTCCCAATTAGTCCTTCCATTAACTTGCAGGTTTTTGTTTTTGCTTTCTTCCTACAAATTACATGTAACAACTATATTTGAATGAACTAACAATTCTGTAAAATTATTCCTTTTTCAACACTAGTTTGTTAGCCTTTCAGAAATATGTAACCTTCAAAAACCTTTCAGAAAAACCCCTTCACAAACAGATATGACAATAGCTATTATAGTCAGATTTGGGAAGTGCTAGACTATTTCTTTTGGGAGGCAGGACTTTTCAAAGACAGTATATTCAAGGGAAATGACCAGAAGAGCACCTAGAATGCAGCATATCTGCCACATCCATTTTCTATCTGAACCCTTTTTCACCTCATGGGACTAGTATTATCTGGAACTCATTTAAGGAGAAATCAAAACCCTAAAATATATATATTTATCTTTGTCATAGTTGAGTGTACTTTGATGCTCTATTTAATAATTTAAAAATACAATAGGAGTATCAGCTAAACTACATACTATATAAATAAGTATTCCTTATTTATATATTAAAAAAACATGATCTAGAAATAACCTATGAAAATACTTATAATCTACAATATGAAAAATAAAATTTGAATAGCCCAAAATACCAAATTATTGCATACACACCTGGCAGAATTTACATGTAACTTGAATTTCATAAGCTGAACAACTTATCACGTCCTCTTTTTCATGGCAAGGATACTGAAAAACAAAGTGGTTTCACACTATTAAGTATTTAGTTTTGAAACACTTATAAAAAAACTCAGATAATTACACTCTCTGTAACTACTGTCATCCAAAAACCCACTCACTATTAAGAATCTTTATAATAGAGCTCTGCTCCTAAAACAAAACACCCATATAAATGCAAAATATATCCAACTCTACCATAAGGTAAAAGAGAAACATTTAGCTTAGCCTTTAAGGTTGTGGTTGAAGGGCAATAATTAAGAGTGAAAATCCTGACTTTTGAAGTCTGGCAAAAAGACGAGACCTCGTATTTCAAAATACCTATTCAGAAAGCTTTAAATTTTTTCAAATGCAGTCAGCGTGGTCTGGTTCTCAGCCTAATTCATCAAAGTCTATTTGCCACAATGTTGTTGAAGGAGCTCCCTCTTCCCTAATTTCATAGCTTACTTATCTGATATTAGCTTAAGGATGAGTACAACACTTAAACTACTTAGGTGAGTGTCTCATTTTTAAAAAAATATATAAATTTACTTATTTTAATTGGAGGCTAATTACTTTACAATATTGTACTGGTTTTGCCATACATCAACATGAATTCGCCATGGGTGTACACGTGTTCCCCATCCTGAACTCCCCTCCCACCTCCCTCCCCTAAGTGTCTCATTTTTAAACCCAGCTAATACTCCATTACATTCACTGAAACCCCATCTAGTGGCGAACAGAGTTAACTATATGCTTATCCATAAAAGCCAACGGTACATAAGAGAAAAAAAATTATTTTTACATAATATTGCTTATAAATGTGGTGAAGAATGTCCTGCTCAACAGAATTGGGTAATTCCTGTGGAGAAATGTGCAAATAGCTACAGTTCTGAGTCCCGGAATCAAAGATGATATAAGAGATAGGAAGAAGAAAGTTCTCCTGAAAGAGAGAGAACGTTTTAGTTCCTCAGTCATCTTGACTCCTTACAGCCCCATGGACTATTGCCTGCCAGGCTTCTCTGTCTCTGGGATTCTCCAGGGAAGAAAACTAGAGTGGGTTGCCACTTCCTACTCCAGGGAATCTTCCCCAACCAGGGACTGAACCTGTGCCTCTTGTGTCCCCTGCACTGGCAGGTAGATTCTTTAACCACTAGTGCCACCTGGGAAGCCCCCATTAAATACTAAGGAATGAATAAACTGCTATATGATATGAACCAGATAAGTTTAGATTATGTTACCTATCTCAATAAACTCCTAAAACTAGTAAGAAGATGCAGTTCATATTACTTTGAAAAATCAAAGCAATATTTAAACTCAGTTGAGTTCAGGAAACATTTAAACATCACACACAAAGACACAAAGGTGAAAAAAACAAACAGACCCTCCACTCTGAGAAACTTTTAGTCAAGCAGAAGAAAGAAAACAGAAATTCACTACAATCTGGTTAAGAATAAGAGTTAAAATATTAAAAATATAGAAGTAGTTCAGGGAACCAATACAATACTTATAGAAAAGCTTTCTGAAGGAATTAACCCTTGGTATTCTTTTCTACCCCCATGACTACTACTGTCCCATTCTACAAAAGAAGTTCCTTATATACACAGCAGATTATTTTCTAGCCAACCAATAACAATTCCCATTCCTTATACTATTTCCTAATATCTAGCTGAGGTAGCTGTAAAGACAACAGTCGAAGCACCTTCTCCAGCAGGCTTAAATGCTAATCTCAAACCTCTAAATCCAGGTTTATCTCCCTTTCACATCAAGGGTGAAAATATGCTCCTAGGAAAGCATGGGAAGGAGGCTTTGTTCAACTCTAAACTGTCAGAGAAGACAACGACTGCAGATAGAGAACTGTTACTACAGCACACCGCTCTCGGGCAAGCATCTACAAACCCATCAGTTCAGTTCAGTCCCTCAGTCGTGTCTGACCCTTAGCGACCCCATGGGCTGCTGAACGCCAGGCATCCCTGTCCATCACCAACTGCTGGAGTTTACTCAAACTCATCTCCATTGAGTCGGTGATGCCATCCAACCATCTCATCCTCTGTTGTCCCCTTCTCCTCCTGCCCTCAATCTTTCCCAGCATCAGGGTCTTTTCCAATGAGTCAGCTCTTCCCATCAGGTGGCCAAAGTACTGGAGCTTCAGCTTCAAATCCTCCGTCTTTCCAATGAATATTCATGACTGATCTCCTTTAGGATGGACTGGTTTGATCTCCTTGCAGTCCAATGGACTCTCAGGAGTCTTCTCCAACACCACAGTTCAAAAGCAACAATTCTTCAGTGCTCAGCTTTTTTTACAGTCCAACTCTCACATCCATACATGACTACTGGAAAAACCACAGCTTTGACTTGATGGACCTTTGTTGGCAAAATCATGTCTCTGCTTTTTAATATGCTGTCTAGGTTGGTCATAGCTTTTCTCCAAGGAGAAAGTGTCTTTTAATTTCATGACTGCAGTCACCATCTGCAGTGATTTGGGAGCCCAGAAAAATAAAGTCAGCCACTGTTTCCCCATCTAATTGCTATGAAATGATGGGATGGGATGCCATGATCTTTGTTTTCTGAATGCTGAGTTTTAAGCCAACCTTTTCACTCTCCTCTTTCACTTTCATCAAGACGCCCTTTAGTACTTTTTCATTTTCTGCCATAAGGGTCGTGCCATCTGCATATCTGAGGTTAATGATATTTCTCCCAGCTATCTTGATTCCAGCTTGTGCTTTATCCAGCCCAGTGTTTCTCATGATGTACTCGGCATATAAGTTAAATAAGCAGGGTGACAATATACAGCCTTGACGTACTCCTTTTCCTTTTGGAACCAGTCTGTTGTTCCAAGTCCAGTTCTAACTGTTGCTTCCTGACCTACATACAGGTTTCTCAAGAGGCAGGTCAGGTGGTCTGGTATGCCCATCTCCTTCAGAACTTTCCACAGTTTATTGTGATCCACACAGTCAAAGGCTTTGACATAGTCAATAAAGCAGAAATAGATGCTTTTCTGGAACTCTCTTGCTTTTTCAACGATCCAGCAGATGTTGGCAATTTGATCTCTGGTTCCTCTGCCTTTTCTAAAACAAGCTTGAACATCTGGAAGTTCACGGTTCACGTACTGCTGTAGCCTGACTTGGAGAATTTTGAGCATTACTTTACTAGCATGTGAGATGAGTGCAACTGTGAGGTAGTTTGAGCATTCTTTGGCATTGCCTTTCTTTGGGATTGGAATGAAAACTGATCTTTTCCAGTCCTGTGGCCACTGCTAAGTTTTCCAAATTTGCTGGCATACTGAATGCAGCACTTTCACAGCATCATCTTTTAGGATTTGAATAGCTCACCTGGAATTCCATCACCTCCACTAGCTTTGTTTGTAGTGATGCTTCCTAAGGCCCACTTGACTTCACATTCCAGGATGTCTTGCTCTAGGTGGGTGATCACACCATATCGATTATCTGGGTCCTAAAGCTCTTTTTTGTATAGTTTTTCTGTGTATTCTTGCCACCTCTTCTTAGTATCTTCTGCTTCTGTTAGGTCTATACCATTTATGTCCTTTATTGAGCCCATCTTTGCATGAAATGTTCCCTTCATAACTCTAATTTTCTTGAAGAGATCTCTAGTCTTGCCCATTCTATTGTTTTCCTCTCTTTCTTTACATTGATCACTGAGGAAGGCTTTCTCATCTCTCCTTGCTATTCTTTGGAACTCTGCATTCAAATGTGTGTATCTCCTTTTCTCTTTTTGCTTCTCTTCTCTTCACAGCTATTTGTAAGGCCTCCTCAGACAGCCATTTTGCTGTTTTGCATTTCTTTTTCTTGGGAATGGCCTTGCTCCCTGTCTCCTGTACAATGTCATGAACCTCCATCCACAGTTCATCAGGCACTCTATCAGATCTAGTGCCTTAAATCTATTTCTCATTTCCACTGTATAGTCAAAAGGGATTTGATTTAGGTCATACCTGAATGGTCTAATGGTTTTCCCTACTTTCTTCAATTTAACTCTGAATCTGGCAATTAGGAGTTCATGATCTGAGCCACAGTCAGCTCCCGGTCTTGTTTTTGTTGACTGTATAGAGCTTCTCCATCTTTGGCTGCAAAGAATATAATCAATCTGATTTCACTGTTGACCATCTGGTGATGTCCATATATTGAGTCTTCTGAAAAAATGTGGTCCACTGGAGAAGGGAATGGCAAACCACTTCAGTAGTCTTGCCTTGAGAACCCCATGAACAGTATGAAAAGGCAAAAAGATAGGACACTGACAGATGAACTCCCCAGGTCGGTAGGTGCCCAATATGCTACTGGAGATCAGTGGAGAAATAACTCCAGAAAATGAAGGGACAGAGCCAAAGCAAAAACAACACCCAGCTGTGGATGTGACTGGTGATTGAAGCAAGGTCTAATTCTGTAAAGAGCACTACTGCATAGGAACCTGGAATGTTAGGTCTATGAATCAAGGCAAACTGGAAGTGGTAAAACAGGAGATGGCAAGAGTGAACATCAACATTTTAGCAAACTAAAATGGACTAGAATGGGTGAATTTAACTCAGATGACCATTATATCTACTACTGTGGACAAGAATCCCTTAGAAGAAATGGAGTACCCATCAAAGTCAACAAAAGAGTCCAAAATGCAGTACTTGGATGCAATCTCAAAAGCAACAGAATGATCTCTGTTTGTTTCCAAGGCAAACCATTGAATATCATGGTAATCCAAGTCTATGCCCCGACCAGTAATGCTGAAGAAGCTGAAGTTGAACATTTCTATGAAGACCTATAAGACCTTCTAGAACTAACTCCCCAAAAAGATGTCCTTTTCATTATAGGGGACTGGAATGCAAAAGTAGGAAGTCAAGAAACACCTGGAGTAACAGGCAAATTTGGCCTTGGAGTACAGAATGAAGCCGAGCAAAGGCTAATAGAGTTTTGCCAAGAGAACACAGTGGTCATAGCAAACACCCTCTTCCAAGAACACAGGAGAAGACTCTACAACCTATAGTGGTAGGAAAATCACTGGCATGAAGAGTACACAGAGGGTTCTACACAAGATTTAAGAAGTCAGTTTCTTTAGTTTCTCTAATCTCTCTTTTAACTCTTCTTCTAATATTCTTCATCTTCCCTCTCTTTGTGATTTACTGCCAAGGTTTCTACTTTCTACCTTTCAACAAATATCTGAGGGTCTAATTTGTGCTTCACTCTATGCTATGTGCTAGGGATGTAGTAGTGAACTAAGATACTCTCAAGACTATTTGCTATCAAGACTTCCAGAATAGTGACAGAGTTTATACTAGCTAATCAAATATCCAGCTCAGACTTCTCTTTCCAGTTTCTAGGACAATTCCACATATAAACATGTGTATGTTCTTCATATTTTTTCTATTTCATTGCTATAAGGCATTTTATTTTAGAACTCCAAACATGGTTGAAGGTATAGTTTAAATTTTGTTTGTTATAACAGAGTCATAGCAGTATCCACTACTAAGTATACCACATAAATGATCAATCTTACATAATATAATTCTAAAAAAAAATCTTTAAAGCTTAAGGTTTATTTGGGGTTCACAAAGAGGTCATTGCTATTTTTGGATATTATGAACTAAATTACACCTGCTGAATTAAGACTTTGTAAAGAACTTTAAATTTCCTCTCAGAAAAATACAGAAAAAGAAAGAATAATGTATAAAAATACACAAATATTTTTTAATTAAAAAAAAAAGAATATTACAATTTCCTTTAAAATACAATTATTTAAATAATTGTACCTAATACAGGACCTAACAGAAACAGAAGATATTAAGAAGAAGTGGCAAGAATACACAGAAGAACTATACAAAAAAGATCTTAATGACCCAGATAACCATGATGCTGTGATCACTCACCTAGTGCCAGACATCCTGGAATGCGAAGTCAAGTGGGCCTTAGGAAGCATTACTACGAACAAAGCTAGTGGAGGTGATGGAATTCCAGCTGAGCTATTTCAAATCCTGAGAGATGATGCTGTTAAAATGTCAGCAATATGTCAGCAAATTTGGAAAACTCAGCAGTGGCCACAGGGCTGGAAAAGGTCAGTTTTCATTCCAAACCCAAAGAAAGGCAATGCCAAAGAATACTCAAACTATAGCACAATTGCACTCATCTCACACACTAGCAGAATGCTGCTCAAAATTCTCCAACTAGGCTTCAACAGTGTGTGAACTGAGAACTTCCAGATGTTTAAGGTGGATTTAGAAAAGGTAGAGGAACCAGAGATCAAATTGCCAACATCCACTGGATCATAGAAAAAGCAAGAGAATTGCAAAAAAACATCTATTTCCACTTCATTGTATACACTAAAGCCTTTGACTATGTGGATGACAACAAACTGTGGAAAATTCTTAAAGAGATGGGAATACCAGATCACCTTACCTACCTCCTGAGAAATCTGTATGCAGGTCAAGCAGCAACAGTTAGAATGGGACATGGAACAATGGACTGGTTCCAAAGTGGAAAGGAGTATGTCAAGGCTTTATATTGTCACCCCGCTTATTTAATTTATATGGAGAGTACATCATGTGAAATGCTGAGCTGTCTAGGTTTGTCACAGCTTTTCTTCCAATGAGCAAGAGTCTTTTAATTTCATGGCTGCAGTCACCATCTGCAGTGAAAAAGCTAGCTTAAAACTCAATATTCAAAAATCTAAGATCATGGCATGGCATCCAGTCCCATCACTTTATGGTAAATAGATGGGGAAACAATGGAAACAGTGACACTTTGTTTTCTTGGGCTTCCAAATCACTGCAGATGGTGACTGCAGCCATGAAATTAAAATATGTTTGCTCCTTGAAAGAAAAGCTATGACAAACCTAGACAGCATGTTAAAAAGTAGAGACATTACTTTGCCAACAAAGGTCTGTCTAGTCACAGCTATGGTTTTTCTAGTAATCGTATAGATGGATGTCAGATATGGATGGACTATAAATAAAGCTGAATGCAAAGAATTGATGCTTTGAACTGTGGTGTTGGAGAAGACTCCTGAGAGTTCCTTGAACTGCAAGGAGATCAAACTTTCAATCCTAAAGGAAATCAGTCCTGAATATTCATCAGAAGGACTGATGCTGAAGCTCCAATAATTTGGCCACCTGATGCAAAGAACTAACTCATTGGAAAAGACCCTGATGCTGGAAAGACTGAAGGCAGGAGGAGAAGGGGACGACAGAGGATGAGTTGGCTGGATGGCATCACCAACTCGATGGACATGAGTTTGAGCAAGCGCAGCGAGTTGGTGATGGACAGGGAATCCTGGTGTGCTGCAGTTCATGGGGTTACAAAGAGTCGGACAAAACTGAGCAACTGAACTGAACTGAAATTCTGCCACATTATTAAATAGTATCAGGAGTCCCCAACCTTTATTGGCACCAGGGACCAGTTTTGTGGAATACAATTGTTCCACAGATGGAGGTGGAGGATTGGGGTGGGGGTGGATGGTTCAGGTGGTAATCTGAACCCATGAGGAGAGTGATGGGGATTGGTGCATGGCACAAAGCTTCACTCACTTTCCCTGATGCTCATCTCCCACTGTGCAGTCCAGTTCTTAACAGGCTGAGAACAGGTACTGGTCTGCAGTTGGGGGGTTAGGGACTCCTGATAAAAATCATTAAATTTTAAATGTCATTTTAATGGCTATATAGTATTCCATATAGATCTACAGTGTCATACAGATACAACATATTTATAACTAATTCTCTATTACTCCATTATGTGTGTGTGTTAGTGGCTCAGTCGTGTTGACTCTGTGACCCTATGGACTGTCACCCATCAGGCTCCTCTGTCTGTGGGTTTCTCCAGGTAAGCACATACTGGTATGGGTGCTTGCCTGGGAAGCACCATACCAGAAGGGAAAGGTATGCCATTCCCTTCTCTGGGGGATATTCCTGACCCAGGGATTGAAAGTACGTCTCCTGCAGTGCCGGTGAATTCTTCACTGTCTGAGCTCTATTACAACTATTCTCTTACTGATTTTCATCATCAGTTACTATTTTTGAGGACAAATCTTTGTGTAATATCTGTAATTATTTCCATTAGATGAATTTCTAGAACTGAAACTACTATATCAAAGTGAAGGCACATTTTTAAGACTTAATTTATATTGCTAAACTCTTCAGACACATAACACTGACTTCTACTTTACCTGTAAGTGTACAGAAAGACCTAATTTCTCAATGCTCACACCAACAGTGAATATTTAACATTTTTGTTAAATTAGTGGGAAAAAAATTTTTAAGTTGCATATCCTGACACACAAATGAGATTGAACCTTTTCATATATATATTGGCTCTTTGTAATCTCTAAACTGCTTCCTTTGCCCAATCTTTTTTAAAAAATGGAAGATATCTGACATACAACATTGTGTAAATTCAAGGTGTAAAATACGCTACCTTGATACATTTGTATGTTGTAGTACAACTGACATTGTATATTTATTTTACATTACCTAATTATAGTACAATATTGTTGTCTATATCCATTATACTGTACATTAGATCACCCTAGCTTACTCCTTTCAAATCTGTATCCTTAAACATCAACTTTATTTATGCCTTTTGCCCATTCAAAAAATAAAATGTTAGTCCAAAATTCTCTCTTGAATACAGGTCAGAGGCTCCTTCTTATAACATGGATTTCTGATTATTTACCTCATTGTATTCCTGATCTAGTCCTAACTATGCAAACTACAAATGATGCCCTTAACAGTGAAATGACTTACTCAAGGTAAAAAATGGTATGAGAAATTTCTCCTGCTATACTGTGCCTGCCAGCTGGCAAGCTTTGCTATACTGTGCATATGAACTGTCTTGCGTTGCAATTCTTTGCTTACCAACTATACAGCAATTTTATGTAAACCACTTTAAAAAAATAGTACAGAAAGACTCTCTGGGAACTTGTAGAGTTACTCAATAGACCCATTATCAAATAAAACCACACATAATATAAGACGCCAATTAAAAAATCCTAATGAAGAACACTTTAAGGAAAGATGAAAGGAAGGAAATGGTTGAAATTAACCAGCAAACCATTTCTTGTAACTTAAAATGAATAAAAAGACAACCTTCCAAGGAAAAACATAAATAAGGGTATCTTCACGGGAGACAGATTAGTCAGGCCATTGAGGGAGCAGCCTGTCTAAGTACAGAGTGTGGGAACCTGGACAAGAAGAGAAAGGTGCTCATGGGGGGAGGAGGTTGGGCTGGACAGGAGACTGAGTTAGGTGAGGAAAGATCTGTCTATGCAGGCAGGGGGAAGCAGTCTGATGTGGGATGTCGGTGCCCCAGAAGGGTGAGGAGGCATCCACGTGAGGTAAAGAACAGGGATGGCATCAGCCCAAGACAGGATATCAGGACCAAGCAAGAGGATACCTACCTGCTGAGAGGCAAAGGCCTGGTGGCAACAGGCAATTCATTACATGTAACGCAGGTAATGAATGAATAAGTGAATTTCTCAAGGATACAGTGGATGAAAATAGGCAACACTATACAGAGGATGGAAATAATTAACACAGAATAAATCCTGATGATGGGATTTAGAGATATTGGTATGAACTCATGATTTTCAATGTAAACATACAGAAACACAGATGATAATATGTGTATAAATATGCACATATATTCACATACTTCCCTAGCTGTGTCACTGAGAGGGCCTAGGAACACTGATAACACATAAGCAAGAAGCCCACTTAGCACCCAGACCTTGATGTCAAAATGCCATTTTCAACCAAAAGGAACCTGGGATCCTTGAAGAATTGGTTGATTCCAGGGCTGAAGCAGGAAAAATACATGATGGGCCTTAAGTACCTTGTGCAAGAAAGAAGGAATACTATGGATTTAGTCAGAAAGTGGCTAGATCTCAGACAATTTCAGAATCAAAATAAATGACAGTAATAGATATTATAAATAAAATAGGATTTCATTAATCTGATATAAAAGATATATACCAATATAGAAGAATAAACTGAAAGTTTGATTAGACAGGATACTTACATCCTCTCAAACTATCTCCCCATAAAATACATTTTAATTACTAAAAAGAGTAATATACAGTACAAATGCCTGGCAAACATCACTTTACTCAAGTGATACAAGTTAACAATACTAAAAATAAGAAAAATCAGTATCCATATCATTGCAACCAAAGGGTTGCAATGAGGAGGTCACAGCATCACTTTCATGATAGTCATGCCAAAGACACATAATCTGAATCTAATCATGAAGAAATACTACACAACCCCAAATTGAGGTAAATCCCCTCAAAACAACTGGCCCATAATTTTCAAAGTGCCAAGTCAAGGAAAGATCAAGGAACTGTTTCAGATCGAAAAAGACCAATGAGTCATGACAACTAACTGCAACATGAGATTCTAGACTGAATCTGTTTGCTATAAAGGACAGACATTATTGGAATAACTGGCAATACTTAAATATAATGTACAGATTAGATGATAGCAATATTTTAAAATTAACTTCTTGATTTTCATGGTTGTATTATGATTTAAGAGGAGAATGTCTTATTGTAGAAAATAAAGTATTTGCAGGAATGAGACATCATGCTAGCAACTTATCTTAAAAGGTTCTGAACTAAAAAAAACTAAAAATAAAAACGGAAAAACTTACAGGAGGAGCTTAAAGTGTATAGAAATAACATGCACTATCATAATTCACATATAACCATTATATAATTAGCATCATGTAACTTAGCAATAGTTAAGAGAATATACTAAAATATACAAATTCTCTTAACAATTCTCTGATTGTTTCTGGATTATAACTTTCATATTGTGTCAAAGAACAGAAAAACTATGTTCTGTATTGAAAGTTAAGAGCAAACAGAATAATAATTTCTATATCTGAATAAAGACTTGAGAGGTGACTAAAATTTAGACAATTAGCTGTCCTATAGGCAACTCCCTTGTTTAAAACATGAAATGTGGGTTAAACATTTTAAGATAGACAATATTAAACATATTAAGATAGACAATCCTTTACCCTGTAATATCAATATTCCCATGCCATTTTTAATTATATTATTCAAATGATACAACTGATAAAAATATCTGCTTTTCTTAGATCTCCTATCAAAAACAAGTAAAAAGGAAATCACTTCATAGAAACTAGTATGAGCAAATGAATCTTTGAAAACAGAAGTGGGGGAAATGAATCCGTTTCTGGTGGTTAATTTCAGAAATCACTACATTCTAAAATATGAATTTTACTCATCTTCTAGTTATAGAACTACACATGTTGTAACCTCTACATTTAAAACATGTACTCAAGTTTCAAAGCAGATTTCTGAAATACAGATAATATTTAATGTGACCTATGATGTGCAGAATTCCCAAACATTTCTAATACAAATATATTTTATGAAATTTATTTGAAGATATTTGACTATTTGTACCTGATACTGCATTAAGAATAAGGTATGTTTCCTGACCTCAAAATTAGTTTAGTAAGGAAGACAAACAAGTGAAAATAGTAATACTAATTTAGTGATATACATACAATAATAAAGATATACACAGGTGCTATGGGAACATAGGGAACAGGGAGTATACTAGAGCTGGTTACCTTTCTTCCCCACCCGTAATCCCCTCTTAGAGCCAGATGGCCAGCAAAGGGCAATCCTATATTTCCATTACCCGACATACCTGTTTCATTCAGGTAAACCAGGAAAGACATCTGAATAAGTTAAGCCAATCAGATTACCTCTTCAAGAAATGTGTTAAAAAAAAAAAAAGTCAACCAGAGCTATACATTAGACATTTAAAATCATACTCAGGATTCACAGACACCTTCTATCATGTTCATACTGATAAGAAATTAATGAAAAAAAAAAAAAAAAAAAGAAATTAATGAAAGCCAGAATGGAGCAGGCACAGAAAACAGGGACAAAAAACCATGTAGCCAAGATGAGTGAAATGAAGCCTGATGCTTTCTGTGACTGGGTCAAGTGAGAATCTTTTCTATACTGAGTATGAGCTCTTCTTTTCTCTAAAGTTAAATTTATCTGATCTTCTACCCCGTCATTAAGACAAGTACCTAACCAACCCTGGAGAGACAAAGGATCTGCGAAGGGTACTAAAGGAAGTAATGCCTGGACTTAAGTCTTCTCAAAGAAAAAAGAGATGATGTTTTGGGCAGAGGAAATAGCAGAATACACAGAAGGATGGATTTCCAAGAACCTCTAATGGCTAAACTATGGGCTATGTGATTGAAGAAGAAGAGAGCTGGGGCCACAGCAGGAAGCAAATTTCAAAGGGCCTTTAGTGCCCGAGCAAGGAGTCTGGAGTCCAACCTTATTCCCTTATCTGACCCCTACCCTGAGGTTATAAACTATGGCCCTGTGCCAAAATGTTAAAGTTTTTCAACTTTCTAAATAGTTGAGGGGTGTGTGTGGGGTGGGAGGGGCGGAGGAGAGAAAGAAGCAATACAGACTATATGTGACCCCCATAAAGACTAAAATCTTACTATTTGGCTCGTCAAAGAAGTTTGCTTAATCTTGCTATTAAAAATGGGAAGATTCATGTTGAGGTTTGACAGAAAATAACAAAATTCTGTAAAGCAATTAAAAAATAAATTTAAAAAATTTAAAGAATTAAATAATAAAAAATGTAAAGATTTTAAATAGGTGATTTAGATCATCAAAGGGGCATTTTGGCAACATCACTAATAGAAGTGTGGAGGATGATTAGTGAGAGTAACACCATGGGTAAGAAAATCAGTTACAAACATCTAGATTCAGGAAAGAGAATGATGATTTATACTCAAACAATGCCAGTCAAAATGAGAGGAAAGGAGAAGTTATGCTCTTATGATTAGGTCTCTAATCCTTAACAGTGTCTGGATACCCTTGCATGGACTGGCCTCTGACACCCACCGCATTCTTATGATACCTTGATTTTCTGGCTGTAGTAATGCAAACTTTAATCAGCTCACTCTCTCATCCTAGAGTGCTTTTACTTCCCATTCATCTGTTTCTTAGTTAATGCCACTCACCACTGATCTTCCTCCCTCCACTTTCCCCATACCCTGTAATTTCAAATGTCTCTTTTAGTAATCCAGTTATTGAGCACATCCAAGAGAGTAGGACTTTCTGTCCAAATTGTTTTTAAAATATAGAAAATATCTCAAGGATTAACTCCTGCTACTATCCTTATGAAGTCCTACAAGAGCTGCGACTTTCATACTGGGACCCTTTGCTATAAAGGACTCCCTAGTCAGACAAGTTAGGACCCTTTGAATTAAAATTATGTACTTTTATGTAAAGTCTTTGGTGTGCTTTTATATGCTGATATGCATTGTAGCTCCAAAAGGACATCTCCAAATCTGCCAAACCTCAGAATTTTTTTTTTTATTAAACAATAGTCAATACGGTAGGACACTAACATTCTGAGGATTGCTGTCTGGAAATA
Organism: Bison bison bison; assembly: GCF_000754665.1. Taxonomy (NCBI): domain Eukaryota; kingdom Metazoa; phylum Chordata; class Mammalia; order Artiodactyla; family Bovidae; genus Bison; species Bison bison. Next base: position 5,716,861 of record NW_011495022.1, on the reverse strand, counting down.
CCTCTTTAATTATATTTGAGAGACAATCACAAAATAAAAGGCCACTTTTGCAGTAAAAACTTAAAATCTCTTACCTTTCTAGCTGGTAGGCCATGAGCTTTATCTACTCTGCTGCCAGGTATCTGTCAGCTCTTATCAAGTAAGCAGTGCTTCTCAAGCTTCCATCTAAATATCCTTAGGGCAAAGGAGAGACAGAAAAGAGAAAACTCATTACTCTGCAAGAGCTAAATAACTTCACTACAAAAATTTATAAATGGCTATTTTACATTTTAAAGTGCATGTGAATTTTGCCTTCCATTCCATTATTTAATATAAAAATTAAGGTTCCCTCAAAAATCTTCCAGGAAGATACTTATCCTGTGGCCTCCCACAACTCCTGGCACACTGCCACCTATTAGAGGTGTAATAGTTTCAAGGATGGAAGCATGGTAATGGAGTCTTGGTGAAAAGAGAAAAATAAAACTTTTTAATGCAACAGAAGGGAGAGGTAGTCATAGCTGATCTGTAAAATGGCAGTGCTGAATCTGAGCAGCAAAATTCTTAGAGTGAACATATTAATAGTTCCTCCTGTATCTGTGTGCTCTACACAACAGTTTATGTGGTTCTTATTTGAAAACAACTTGACTTTTTTACACCTGTATCAGCTAGGATTAGGTTTAGCTGTGAGTGAGAAAACTCAAAATAACAATGGCTTAAGTGAGTCAAAAGTTTATTTCTCACATGAAAACAGGCAGTCAGAACCATGACCATTAGGAACCCAGGTTCCTTCTATTTTGCAGTTTTGCCATCTTCAACATGTGCCATCTCCATCATGGCTTAAAATAACTGCTCAAGGTCTAACCATCACATCAGATGACAAGAAGGAAAATGGGGAGATGAGTGATAGCCTCCTTTCAAGGACACTTTTCAGAAATTTTACAGGAAACCTCTATTCTGGTCAGAACTTAAGTCACATGGCTAGAGCTAGCAGGGAAGCCAGGAAATACATTCTTTATTTCATCATATGCTCAAGGTGGGGGTGGGGGGAAATGGAGCATCTACAATAAGGAAAAAAGAAGAGAATGAATATTGGTGGATAGTTTTTTCTATCATCATACTCTGGTCGTTCTAAAATGGAAGATGGTTGGATCCCTTGTAGAGATGCCTTATCAGTCCACTGATGGGAGCTTTCAAAAGTAGATAGTTCTGCTAGCAGCCAAGGAGCAAGACCAATGTTAATAAGGACTTCTCTAAATATGCAAGACCAATCTGTATCTGAAGACCAGAGTAAAGAAACAACGTAAATAGCTAAGGTTTCGAAGGATAATCTCACTAGGTTTTCCATAAACTTTCCATAAAAATGATTACACGGGACCGTTAGGTAAGTAATGGAGTGCCTAAGATGAAATTGGTAAGAACCTGCTAGAAAGCTCAGTTATTAACTGCATTAGGAAAAGGCAGGAACTTTGTTCCTGAACAAAGTTAAAGGGAAAATCAACTTTTCTCTACATTTGAGTGCTGAGCTCCCTTACGTGAGAGCCAAGTGTGAATTTGAAGCTCCTTTTCCTTATTGCACAAACTGTTGAAAAGAGAACTTGTACTTTACCTTGAATAAGGTTGGCTGAAAAGGCCTTAATATGTTTAAAACTTCTGATGCAAATACCAAAAGCGATAATGACTCTTTATTTCAAAGCTGGCAACAAAATTCTGTTTTATATACAGACTATTCCTTAAAGGAAAAGGGACCAGAAGAGGGTATTCTGCTAGACAAATGTAAAATGGGGACTATGAAAGGAGCAGCAATTCAAAGGACAAATGGCTCTGTGGGATAGCTCAAAGTTTCACATCTTCCAGAGAGAGATAAATTTCTGCAAATTATCTTTCATGGAAATGCTTAAGTATGGCTTCAGATTTTCCTATTGAATATTTGCATTTAGTTCAGCAGCTGCTTACAAAAGACCAGGAACTTATATCTAGAAAGCAGGAAGATAGCCTTATGATCTTTACTTCAAGCAAAAGCAAGAACATTAAGCCAGCCAGCTGAATCTGCCAAACAGAGCTCATGTTTAATGCATGCAAGGTTAAGCTAATTATCTAGACTTTGAAAAACATTAAAAATAAAGGTTTATTTGTTTGTAACTTGAAGGGCACAAATGTAAGGACTCTCTCCTTTACTACTACTACCCTACCCCAGCTACTGTGTATGTGTGTCTTATACTTGGATAAAATCGACTTGTAGGTAAGAGGTAGGATCTGTCTGCTAAAGGGGACAAACACTACTAACGACAAGTATTCAGGAAAGAGAAATTGGGGCAAGGAACAGGGCCCAAAAAGGTAGACATCAGTGTGAGAAAGGAATTAATTCTACTTAAGGGTGATTCTGGGAGAGAAGCTAGCTTCTGGCCTTGTGGGAGCAGAAGAGCTAGGTGGGTGGGGGAATAGACTTTCAAGGCAGCAACATTTAGACAGGTGTTTGTATTACTGCAGATACACTAAGACTTTTCAAGGGACTCATAAGTAAGACATGTTTTAAGAACATCAATTCTTGTATCTTCAACTTCCCTATGTTTGCTTTCCTAATAATAATCTGCCTGCTTTCCCTAAGTGCTCATAATTCCATACTTGAAAAGAAACCCATACCTCTTAGCCATATCAAATATTATTACAATGCATTGCCCTGGATTGTAAAAATCTCCATGGAACAAAACAAGGGGATGATTTAAAATAAGAGTGTCTTAAAGCCTCCATTAATCAAGGCACCCTTAAAATAGTGCTGTTAAAGCAAAGCATGGCTTTTTAAGAATGGTGTCGTGCCTTGTGTTGAGGCATGTTTTGAATTCAGATGTACTGAACAATGTGATGACAGGAACAAAAACCCTTTCATTTAATGATTGCCTCTTCTATTCTCAAAATACTGTGGAAAAATGCATTGTCCTGAGAGTGAGCTTCATGAGAACAAAGCAAAGAGGAAATAAATAGGAAACTCTGTAAAGTTCAATTTATATTTGTTGCAAAGAAGTAGGATAAGGTGATGTGATCAAAATAGTTTAAAGCATTAAAATACCCTGGATTCAAATAAAATTATTCTTAATTATAAGTTCAGTAAGAAAAAGGAACAATAAAAATGCTCAATTGTTAAAGGTGAATTAAGTCGTTTGTTTTTTTAAACCAATGACAGATTGAATCACTAAGGATCACAGTTGACGCTCGAACAACTCAGGGCACCAATCTTCCATACAGTCCAAAACCTGACTGTAACTGAAGAGATGTCCTCTGTATATGTGGATCCTCCACTTTCGCAGTTCTGCTCCCACAGGTTGAACTACTGGCAGGTGATGCAGTAATATTGTATATACTACTGAAAAAAATTCACGTAAGTCAACCCATGCAGTTCAAACCTGTGTTCATCAAAAATCAACTGTACTTAGAATGGTGTCAATATCTTGAAAAGTCAGAAATCATTTTTTTTTCAGCTCGTTGTTTAGTCACTAAGCTGTGTCTGACTCTTTGTAACCCCATAGACTGCAGCATGCCAGGCTTCCCTGTCCTTCACTATCTCCCGGAGTTTGCTCAAACTCATGTCCATTGAGTCAGTGATGCCATCCAAACATCTCATCCTCTCTTGCCCGCTTCTCCTCTCGCCCTCAATCATTTCCAGCATCAGAGTCTTTTCCAATGGGCTGTCTCTTCACATTAGGTGGCCAAAGTACTGAAGCTTCATCATCAGTCCTTCCAAAGAATATCCAGGGTTGATTTCCTTTAAGATTGACTGGTTTGATCTCCTTACTGTCCAAGGGACTCTCAAGAGTCTTCTCCAACACCACAGTTTGAAAGTATAAATTCTTTGGCGCTCAGCCTTCTTTATGGTCCAACTCTCACATTCACACACGACTACTGGAAAAACCATAGCTTTGACTATACAGACCTTTGTCAGCAAAGTGATGTCTCTGCTCTAAAACTTTCTTCCAAGGAGCAAGCATCTTTCAATTTCATGGCTGCAGTCACTGTCCACAGTGATTTTGGAGCCCAATTAAATGAAATCTGACACCATTTCCACTTTTTCCCCATCTATTTGCCATGAAGTGATGGGACTGGATGCCAAGATCTTCATTTTCTGAATGATGAGTTTTAAGCCAACTAAAACTAAACTTACAAAGAAAAATTTTAAGAATCAACTTAGAAACGTGCAAGAGTACACAGTTCATCAAATTATTTTCAGGAGTATGAGTATACTAGACAGAATGGTTGCCCAAAGATGTCCGCACCCCGATCCCCCTGGAATCTATGAATAGGTTATGTTACAGAGCAAAATGGACTTTGCAGATATAAAAATGGTCACAGATTCTGAAACAGGAAGGTTATCCTGGGTTATCCAAATGGGCCAATCTGATCATATGACCCAGTGAGAGCAGAGAACTTTCTCTGTCAGATTCTGACAGTAGCAGAAGTCAGAGATAAGCAAGAGATAGACTTTACTTGCCATTACTTGAGGCAGCAATACTGAAAGCATTTTAGCTTCTACAAGTGAAGACCAGCTCCAACTGACAGTCAACGAGGCAAGAGGAACGGCAGTCCTGTAACTGTATGCAGTCAACAATCCAAACAAACTGGAAAGTGGATTCTTCCTCAGAGACTCCCCACTTCCCAAAAAATGTAGCTCTGTGAGCATACTGATTTAGACTTTGTAAGGTCCTAAAAAGAGGGCCCAGCTGGACTTCTGACAAAAGTTGTGAGATAAATTTCAATTGTTCTATAATGCAAAGTATGTGGTTATCTTTGATGAGGAATAGAAAATAAAGCAAAAACTGTAGGACTCGGGAGGACAGGCTTGCAGACCAAGGAGCTGCAAAGATTCATTAGAGTTTTCTCTGTGATCTAATTTCCTTCTCATATCTTGGTAAGCACCAAAAAAAAAAAAAAAAAAAGCCAAGAAATGATCCTAGAGCTCACACTGGGAACAGCAGTAGTCATAATAAACCTAAGAAGCTGAAAACCTGAAGGTGTAAGCTAGAAGGACTTCATTCTCCTTTCAAGGTTTAAGATTCTTTGAATTTCTAAGCTAGGAAAAATTTAAATGGTATGATTTCACTACTATCCTCTCCAGTAAGAAAAATATACTAGCTTCAGGATTGTCCAAAAAAAGTGAAATTACTGTATATGTAAAATACATTAAGTACAGTGCACAGCACTCATACAGTATCTATTCAGTTTATTATAAATTTTACTGTTTTATTTTGACTTTAAATGTACATTTTCCTAATAATCCTAATCTTACTACCTCCTTTTTTTTAAAGTCTGAAGGTGAGAACTAGTTAAATTTTTAGACAGAAGTTTTTTTTAATTAATCTTTAACCCATGAATTTGATGGTATCCCCTCAAGTTATCTGGTACATGTTTAGTTCATCAGTGTAAGGAAGTGAGAAAAATATAAACTCAGCTTTAAGGATGAAAGCAGTAGTTTTTAATTGTTGCCCACTGCCAGCAGACATGGGACTTGCCAGATGGCACAGAATCTGTGCCTGCCAAAGTGGTAAAGAATCTGTCTGCCAAAGCAGGAGATGCAATAAACACAGGTTCGATTCCTGAGTCAGAAAGATTCCTTGGAGTAGGAAATGGCAACCCACTCCAGTATTCTTGCCTGGAAAATTCCACATACGTACACACAGCACACATGACGGATGTTCTTCATACATATCACCACTCCCAAGAGTATACCCAAGTTTTGATGAAATTCCTCAAAGTTGATGAGATACATGAAGAGCATCATAGACTTTTCTCAATACTGTATTCATGAAAGTACATTATGAGTGCAGATGGCCCTATGGATTCAAACAACCTTGAATCAAAAATATTTGGGGGAACAGGACTTCTTTGGTGGTCCAATGGTTAAGGCTCTGTACTTCCAATGCAGGGGGCACAGGTTCAATCTCTGGTCAGGGAAGTTCCAATATCCCAAGCAGTGTGGCAAAAAAAAAAAAAAAAAAAAATTCGGGGGAAGAAATTTCAGAAAGTTCTAAAAAGCAAATCTTGTGTTTGTCTCCTGCTGGCAACCATGTACACAGCATTTACACTGTATTAGGTATCATAAGCCATGTAGGATGATTTAAAGAACATGGGAGGATGAACTTAGGTTATATGCAAATACAATGCCATTTTATATATGGGAGTTGAGTATCAATAAATTTTGGTATCCACAGGGGATCCTGGAACCAAACTTCCACAGATATTGAGGGATAGCTGTACGTGAATAGTGAAATTAGCCCAATGTCTCAAAATATTCTTTAATAAAAATAACGGTAGTCCAATTTTTAAGTCGAACTTCATTTCTCAAGTGAGTCTTGATTATTCCCAGACCTCTACTTCCTAGGTGATACAAGGTAAGCAAGTTCTTACTTTAAATTTTAAAATTACAATAGAACAAGATTAGAAATATATAAACACAAAGAACTTACAGATTAATGGTTATGAATGTGAACAGTGCTAATCCAAGTTTTTACCAATAACATTATTTTAGACTTGGTAATCATATGAGTTATGTGAAATAACATCTCCAGCATTGTTTCTGCTCAAGGCAGATGAGCAAAATACGCTTCTTGATCACTGCTTTTCCTCACTAAAAACTTATCTCTGAAAGAATAAAAAGATTAAATAGAAATTCACAGCTCAGCAAGAATTAAAATAATTCATAATCATCCCTCAGGAGTATATCAATAATAATTTTTCATTATGAAGAGGGCACAAATAAGATATAGATTATGTACAATTCCCACAACAACACTAGTAAGCTTATATCCTCCGACACCATACAAAGTATGTCAAAATTCAAGTAAATGAAAGAGATACTACCTCAGAAGTAACCCTCATTCCAACATCCATATTTCACAATCATTAAAATCTATCTTACGAAAGATAAAAGATACCAGTGACTCTCAACACTGTGATTGAGAAATGATGTTGTACTTATAGTAAATAATTAGTAAAGAAATCAAAAGCACAAATATCAGAAGTATGGTCTTTAAATTGAATCATCAGGAAGAAATGAAAGGTCTCACTGAAATGTTTATAGTGGGATTGGTGAAGTAGAAGAAAATGATAACTGGATTGCACAGAAATCACAGTATTATAATTTTATCAGTTCAGTGATTTCTGGTAACACTATCCTAGCAAGTATCCAATAAATAAAAGGAAACTCACTAACCCAAACAATAGAATTAGAAAAAAACTAAGTTATAAAACTGGAATGTCAAAGATTCAGGTTCCATGAGGCAAACTAAAGAATGTTTAGGGAACATATTTATAAACTTAAGGTCATTATTAAGGTAGCCATGTAATACCAAAATACACCTGGTGATTTACCAACTGGCTTTTGCCAATTACAATCATTCCCACCTGTCTTTCTCTGCTGCTGCTGCTGGGGCTAAGTCGCTTCAGTCGTGTCTGACTCTGGGAGACCCCATAGACTGCAGCCCACTAGGCTCCTCCATCCCTGGGATTCTCCAGCCAAGAACGCTGGAGTGGATTGCCATTTCCTTCTCCAATGCAGGAAAGTGAAAAGTGAAAGTGAAGTCGCTCAGTCGTGTCCGACTCTTAGCGACCCCATGGACTGCAGCCTACCAGGCTCCTCTGTCCACGGGATTTTCCAGGCAAGGGTACTGGAGTGGGGTGCCATTGCCTTTTCCTTGTCTTTCTCTACTAATCTTGAGAATCTCTCCAATAATAAGCTACTATTACTGTTGGGACTAGGCTTCTCAGGTGGCTCAGTGGTACAGAATCAGCCTGCCAAGCAGGAGAGACAAGTTTGATCCCTGTATTGGGAAGATTCCCCTGGAAAAGGAAATGGTAACCCACTCCAGTATTCCTGCCCGGGAAACCCCAAGGACAGAGGAGCCTGGCAGTCCATGGGGTTGCAAAAAGTTGGACACAACTTAGCAACTAAACAACAACAGCTGTTGGGAGTGCTTTCTATTCCTTGGATATTGTGACAGAAAAAATGACTGAGAATCACTATCTTTGTTAAGACAGACTGCAGACGGGTGAATAGGCCTAGCCCCCAAAGCATTTATTTACATCCCTTCTTGTTGCAAAAAATGTTTTTAATTACTACAATTACCAAAATGCCAAGAGGAAAAAAAGCATCAGTAAAAATAAAAATGTAAATGATGTATCAGTTTCAAGCTTGTTAAAAAGAATTAAGTGAAAGTAATAATCTGTATTTACAATTACAATATATATGTAAAATAATTCCAATTATTGTTGGCCTTAAAAATCCACAAACTTCCTTAAATTTCTTTGAAACTATACCTTACACTAAGTTTTTAACCTTAAGAAACAGAAATAAGATGTTTTGTGGGATTGGCCCCTAGATATGAATGGTGAATACTATTACTACTACCTCCTCGTTAAGTTCCATTAAGAGAACATGAGGAATTTTATGTACGTTCTTAGTCTTAAGGAATAGGTGTGAGAATAAGATAAACAGAAATATAGTAAGTTAAACTTCTGACTATAACTGCTAATTTGTTTTATTTACAGTACATTTTAATTAGAGCCTAGAATAACATTTTGTGTATTAATTTTAAAAAATACATTATTGCTACTCACTGGGTTTTCAATGAGAGACTGGTGGAAATCTGGTTTTAAATAGGGAGACTTCAACTACTTTACCTTGTTGGAGGACATTACAGTAAGACTATTAAAGAGAAAGAAGTACCAGCTTATAGTCTTTACTTCATAATGGAAGGAAGAGCTTGAAAACAAAAATGAGTGGAAACAGCATGTACAGTGGGACTGTTTACTTGATCTAATATGATCTAACAACAATTTACCAGCAGATAACATACAAGTCATTAAACCCCAACTTTTCCAAAATACAAAAATTTAAGTAGAAAAAATGTAGATGATTAATTGAAAGTTAATACTAATTATAGGTAGTAGAAATTTGAGGCAGAGTACATCATTTTTAAAAACGAAATTCATATAGCTTCTAAATCCTAAATACAAATACTCCAATTTATGAAAGAGCTGACACAATCATTTTTAACATTATCATTAACATAATCATTAACACAATCATGTTAATCTTAGTTTTAAAACACAAAACAAATACTCCAAGTAAAGTAAATGTAGGAATTTCTGGATTACATTATCTAATAGATAATATAGTGCCCCAAATATAAAATAAACATTCTAATATGTTTTAAAAAGAACTTCTAGAAAATACAATCAAATCTGCAGAAGGTATCATGTACCTTAAAAACATAAGCACAAAAGCACCTGAAAGCTCCGTCCTTAATGACAGTTAAAAAACAAGCACTTATGTTCTAAATTACAATATTATATTTTAGTTAAAAACCTAATGGCGGCAGCATCCTCTCAGAGTAAGATTAAACATGTCTTGGGGAAGCAGCATACACAGCACTGTAAATTTGGACTATTCTTACAGATTATTTTACAAAGATTAGGATTCAATTATCGATGGCCTTAATTGTTTGATCTGAAGAAAGACATCTCTATTTTTTTTTAACATACTTTACAACGATGTTCCTGCAGTTTTGAGAACAGTGTTTTTAGTAGATTCTTCAAGTCAGTGTAATCAATTAAATAACAAAATATAATTGCTATTATATTTGTCTTTCAGGGCACTTAACCATATAGGGATGACTTTCTAAGAAGTTTCTCACCTTCATAGTTTTGGTACAAAACACCAAAAATATAGGCTTTAAGATAATGCCTAGAGAGACTGACAGTGGTTATAAATTACTTCAGATAGGACAAAAAATGTGCTCAGCGCAACAGTTTTTGTTCTGATTTCAAATCTATACATTAAGTGTATCTACTGTTACTGTCTCCAAATTTTAAAATTCCCTAGAAATTGTTACTTTCACATAATAATAGGTATTAGTCAATAGCCTAAAGTCCATCAGGAGTAATCCCTTTTACTCCATCATATTCACAGTAGTTTTGCTCTTGGCCTGGCCAGTTTTAAAACTCTTCATTAACCAAAGGCAAAGATAATTTTATACGATATAAGGGCACAAAAATAGTCCCCATCTCTTTCGCTCTCTCCCTCCTTCTAGCGTCAGTTGAACAAATGAACACAGAATCCCCCCACACACACATACATGCACACACACTCTCGGTACTGGTCCCCAGGGCATCAATTAAAAAAAAAAAAAAAAAAGGTTATACCCTAATACCCCTACTATTCTCTACAGTCTACCCAGGAAGGTTTAAAAAAAAAAAAAATGGGGGAACATAGGAGAATCAATCTGCACCGCACCTCAGCCCCGCCCCATCGGGAAAAAGTGGGGGGTGGCGGGAGTGTGAAGGGGCAGAAAGGACAGATAAGGCCAAGACTTCCAAGTCCCAGGTTCTCCATTCCATTTGTTCCGTCAGCTTCCACCGCAGCCAGAGACCCTGACCCTATTTTCTACCGCACCTCCAGTTCCTCCCCACGCCACCATCATATACAGTGCCCAACCACTGAGTGCAGAGACCAGAGCCGGCCCTCTTCCTGTTCCATTCCAGAACTGAAGGGGGGTTTCCCTGCGCCCTCTGCGACTCCGACATGTGCCCCCGGGACCTCTGAACAGACCAGAGAAGGGGAAGGTACATCGGGGGAGGGGTCTAAGAGACGCCGTTATTCCTTTTTCCTCCACGTTAGGAAAGCGCGCGAGCGGGGAGGGGCCGGAACAACAAATGCCAGTTACCTAACGGTCCGGCCTGGCCAGTCCGGCTCCTGAAGCCGACGCCGCGCGGGCCGCAGAGGCGGCAGCGCAGCCACAGCCGCCCCGAGGGCTAGGCACAGAGGCAGACGAGCCCGAGGTGATGGGAAGCGGGGGGTGGGGACTATGGTGAGCGACGTCGCCATGTTAGTGCCTTCTTTCTCCGTATCCCTACAGTCTCCAGTCCTGCGGCCCTCTCCTCATCACTACTCACCTTTCCAGCTCACTAGTTCATGCTCTTTTCGGTCGTTGGGAAGACCCAAGCTCCGCGGTGTTTACAAACTACCCCTAGAGGAAAGGGCTGAACCGCACTTTAAAGGCCACGGGCTCCCACAGGCTTCCGTCCTCTCTCGCGAGATCGGACTGACAACCCTTCTCTCCGCCCCACTCCCGGCATCCCTCCTTTCTTTTCGCGCCCCTCCCCTACACGCACACTCCCCTTCTAGCCTTCCTTCAGACGGAGCGCCTCCGGGTCAGGTGGTTCCCTCAGGCTTAAGGAAGTGGGTGGGACTTCAGGAGGGCAGGGAAAGGGGGGCGGGAACCAAGGGATACTCGAGCGCTGATTATTGGATAAAGAACTCGAAGGGCGGGAAGCAGTTATGGAGGAGGCGGGACCAGAGAGTCAAAAGAGCTGTGTCTCTGTAACCCGCGAGCAACTGCAGACTGTGATTGGCAGACGGCTGGGAGGCGGGCGCGAGTGTGGGGCGCTGGAGCAGGTGGATGTTGAGGTCGCGTGAGGTTGATGGTGTGCAGGAAGGAAAGGTGAACTCTGGGAAGGCTGCGAGCGGCGGGAGAGAAAGCAGGAGTCCTCTGAGCCCAGCTCCGGAAACCTGGTATTTCCGTTGCTGTCACTTCCCGGTCCTAGGTAGAAAGGAGAGTAAAGCGTAGGGAGGCGCTCACCAAAACCCACCTTCCGGCTACAACTGAACCCTGAGACGGAGAGCTTCGGTTTAGAAGCGGAGTGTGCTGGAAATTAACTCTCGAGCCCCCAACATGTCTGAAATGGGAAAGATGTCAGTTCTGAAAATAAACGAGAAAGCCTTTACTATGAATGGCATTTTTTCGAATTTTACTAAGCTGTAGCTGAAACTGATTCCTCCGGCTCTTAGCGCCCTGTACGTGATGTTAGTATATAATTATGTTCAAAGTAACTTACCAAAAGGAAATACAGTGCTTTACACTATATCTCCCTAACTTAAAATAGTAACAGGGACTATTTTATGAGAAAACCTTCCATATTATGGTGTATCCTATTTTATCAATTTTCCTTTACTAAGTAGTTATAGGCAAAAATACATCAATTTTAGTAGAGATAATTTCAAATCTTTAGAACATGAACAACTCCGTGTTAACACTTCAGAGAAAACCAAAGGACACTAATACGGCATAGAAATAGCACTGTTTCCACATTACTATCCTACTGCTTCACAGGTCAATGCAATACCAAGAAAATATCTGTCAAACTTTGAAGGTACCTGTTTAAAAACTGTGTGTGTGTGTGTGTGTGGGGGGGGTCATTTGATTAACATTAAGGACAAAAGAGATCATATTTATTGTGCCGCAGTTAACACAAATACACTCCTACAAACTAGAAATCTGTGATTCTTTTTACAACTTAAATGTTTCAAATGTTAACTGTAGGGATATTGGTTGTTCAATAAATACACACTGGCACCGTTGAAAAGTATGATAGGGACCCCTGCAAAAATCTGCATTAGTTTTTTATTTTTTGCATTAGTTTTTTTAAAGCACATTTTTTCCAGTGCCTATTTTTCTGCTTATTAAGTGATGATTTCTAGTCTGTAGCAAAATTGTGAATTGAGTTTACATATAAACATATTTGCTCAACAATAAAAACTTCACCTGCTAATGCAGGAGACATAAGAGACATGGGTTCAATCCCTGGGTTGGGAAGATCCCCTGGAGAAGAGAATGGCAACCCACTTTAATATTCTTGCTTGGAGAATTCCATGGACAGAGGAGCCTGGCGAGCTTTAGTCCATGGGGTCCCAAAGAGTCAGGCACAATTGAGCAACCAACACTTTTACTTTCATGAGCATAAATGGTACTCTCGAACATCTCCAAACTCAAGTGAAACAGAAACTGTTGGAAGATTGTGGGGCATGTATTTGACAGTTAAAGAACTGCAGTTCAGTAACGGTATCTGGCATTTAGCAGGTTTCCGGCCTGTATGCTTGTATGTGAGTCAACAAACCCCTCTTTTAAAACTAATATCATTACTCAAGAGACCTGAAAGAAGCCAAAGTATTGACACAGTTTATGTCTCAAGTTAAAATGAAAGTACCATCCCTATATGTTAGTAACACTGTAGTACTGTTAGTGTAGTGTAATTAAAACCTCAGGAGCTCAGGGATCAGATCTGATAGAGTACCTGAAGAAATATGGATGGAGGTTTGTGACATTGTATAGGAGGCAGTGATCAAAACCATCCCCAAGAAAAAGAATGCAAAAAGGCAAACTGGTTGTCTGAGGAGGCCTTGCAAATAGTTGAGAAAAGAAAGAAGTGAAAGGCAAAGGAAAAAAAGAAAGATATACCCATCTGAATGCAGAGTTCCAAAGATTAGCAAAGGGAGATAATAAAGCCTCCGTAAGTGAGGCCACAGGACTGGAAAAGGTCAGTTTTCATTCCAATCCCAAAGAAAGGCAATGCCAAAGAATGCTCAAACTACTGCACAATTGCACTCATCTCACATGCTAGTAAAGTAATGCTCAAAATTCTCCAAGCCAGGCTTCAGCAATACGTGAACCGTGAACTTCCAGATGTTCAAGCTGGTTTTAGAAAAGGCAGAGGAACCAGAGATCAAATTGCCAAATATCTGCTGGATCATGGAAAAAGCAAGAGAGTTCCAGAAAAGCATCTATTTCTGCTTTATTGACTATGCCAAAGCCTTTGACTGTGTGGATCACAATAAACTGTGTAAAATTCTGAAAGAGATGGAAATACCAGACCACCTGACCTGCCTCTTGAGAAATCTGTATGCAGGTCAGGAAGCAATAGTTAGAACTGGACATGGAACAACAGACTGGTTCCAAATAGGAAAAGGAGTACGTCAAGGCTGTATATTATCACCCTGCTTATTTAACTTCTATGCAGAGTACATCATGAGAAACTCTGGACTGGAAGAAACACAAGCTGGAATCAAGATTGCCAGGAGAAATATCAATAACCTCAG